>NC_088311.1:13036488-13341781 GCF_910592395.1 Lineus longissimus
ACGACGACGACAGACGACGACGGACGACGGACACTGCGGTATTGTAAAGACTCCCCTACGGTGAGCCAAAAAAGTGAGATTTTTTAACCAAAAATCTACCACATTTCTCAATTTTTGCACCTGCCCCAGCTAATTTACCACATATTGTTTTCAGGGGTTTTGAAGTATAGGTCATTTGCCTGATTCTGAAAAAAAATGGGCTTCATATCATTTTGGGATTAAGGGTATCATGGCCCTTAAAGTTGCCCTGTCCCTTAGGGCCCAAAAAATTAGTTGAACATATTTTGGGTTTTCTCAACTGCCACAGGGTTTGGGAAAATAATCTTTTATCATAACTGACATGAAGTGTTAATCTTTCAATTAGAACAATCAAAACTTTGTGCGGTACTTTCCTTTCTTTTACTGAGGGTCATGAACACCCCTGGTTTTTAGTGGTTTTTCAGTTACACAGGAAATGGGCATAAACCCCTGTGATACGAGCAAGTGCCGTCATTCCCTCAGTTAAAGTCATCAAAAGACATATGCTTGCCACCAGATACCCCCTACCCACCCTCAACAACCCTTCTACTTAGGGTAGGCCCTATACTCGTTTTTTATAGTTCAACCAGACCTGTACGGCAGCTCCGGAACCGGTCTTTACAAGTTTACTTGTAAATGCAAAAGAAAGAAAAAAGTGCATGCATGAATGAAGAGTTTTGACAGTTCTGTTAGAAATGACTGAAAAACAGGGCCCAAAGCCCATTAACTGCGGGTTTTCAGGCATCTTCCCTGCATTGAGATGTGGCTTGATACGGAAGTAGGTCAACACACACCAAGAATGATATTTACATTATAACAGTGTGACAAGATTGTGTCAGAAACCTAAGGGATTAGGTCAGTGGCATATGCTCAAAACTTGATAATGCCACAGCAATCATGTTTGCAAGTGACATAAATCACTTGTTTGCATAGATAATTTCAGGTGCCCGCAACAAGAACTGGTCATCCTAGCAACCTCTGTTGGAAGCAAAATCAACCTGCAACCTTTAATCATATTTCTGTGTGACAGAAATTGCTTGTTTGCAGTTATAATTGCAGATGCCATCAAAATTGAATTAGAATTGGAAATCGCACGGCCTGGGATCAAGCAAAATCAACATGCAATCATGTTTGCATGTGAAAAATTGCCTGTCTGTGGTGATAATCGCAGGTGCGTGTGACAAGATTGCAATCAGCAAAGTCAAAACTAAGCGATTATTGGTTTTACTCCACGACAAGAGATCTTCTTGTTGCATATCACAACGATTCTAATCATAGTCACTGTTGAGTGACAAAAAATGCCTGTTTATTAGTGTGCAGTGCTCTGATCGATTCAAACGTAGAGCAGGTCACATACTCAATATTAAATTTCCAGCTAATGTCAACTAATGCCAGCTATTTCCAATAAATGACAGCCCTGACATTCCTCGTTGCATGCTGAATTTGTAATTTCCAGCTAATGTCAACTAATGCCAGCTATTTCCAATAAATGACAGCCCTGACATTGGTAATCAGCTGGAAGGCCTGGGTCAAGATTTTTCCACCTAATTCCAGCTCTGGAAATTTAAAGGTTCCAGCTAATGCCAGGTTATGCCAGCTTTTTCCAGAGCTGGCATTTTCTGGCACTGCCATTTACCAAAATACCGCCAAACTCCAGCCCTGACATTTTCTGGAATTTCCAGCTAATTCCAGCCTCCTGGCAAGGAAAAATAGTTTGGAATTAGGTGGAAATTGCCGGCTTTTGCCGACAATGTCCAGTCGAATTTCGCAGGGGAATTCAAGGCGAGGCTAGTTGTGTTGTTCTGAAGAAGTGTAAGAAGGATATACAAAGACATCTTCTCAGACTGAAAGTTCCCCTTCTCAGACATGTGCAAGGTAGCATTGGCCCAAAGGCCGAATGGGAGCTGATCGCCCAGGTTTGTTTGGTGATGTCGACCAGGACTTGACAATCTGCCCTACCCACCAATATAAACTGGGCCTTGACTGGAAGCCATCCCGTAAATGCCAGCACCCCCTCCATTCGGTATCTTCGAAACGCGTGCCATGTAAAGACCGTGCCATTCCAGCGCTAGTCTCGAAGGAGATAAACCAGATTTGGAATGTTTTGCTGCCAATTGGATCAGGTAGGTTGGCTCCCATCTCTGATTGTTTCATTTCAACAATCAAACTTAGTGTGACTGATACTACACACATGTAGACCTAGGTCTCGGAGGCCTTTCCAGTTCTATGTATCGCATCAGTCTAGCCTAGGGTAGTTCTTGACATCTTGATCTTTTACATTGCAGCAATTTGTAAAGACTGCGATTCAGGCCACAAGGAGGCGGTGGAGGCGGAAAAAGTGTGGCATCAACAACAGCAGGTAGGCCTACCGTAAGGCTACTCCTAGTCCTAGCCTACCCAGTCATTGTTTTTCATAAGACGACATTATAGCATACCAGTGTATGATATTTTCTCTGCTGTTTACCTTTAGCCAAGAAGATAAAGGGCCGCTTTCCACAAGATGAGTGGTTAACAACACAGCAGGTCTCAAGCTATTTCTCCCGGCTTGCTTGCCAACAGAAATGTGGTCATTTGAGCAGAGATAGAGTTGACAGCCATTCCGATGCCCAGCATCAACTTGCTGACAGCATGATGACAAGATCAAGACTGCGAGCTCAGGTGATTGAACAGGTTGATTTGTAATGTAATGATACATAATGTACATGTATTACAGGACTTAGTGTGACTAGTATGTCTCCCTGTTTTAAAATAGAGGCCTATGAGGTTTTGTATTACTAAGGACTAGTATGTCTGTTTTGTTGTTCAGTATGTGCTTTGAATCAAAACTCAATAGCATATTACAGGACTAAAGTTGAGTGGTCTATTACTAAGTGTGCATTTGCCTTGACCAGGATAACCAATCATCGGGGTTCACTGTGTAATGATCATAATAGTCTGAATATTACTCTTAGTTCTACATATAATAAAAATCTGAGAAACACATGACTGCTTCTCTCTACTATTGACCTTGTTGTTCATTTCTTCCTTAATTCTAGCGGTATCCTCCTGGAGAACATGGCGGCATAATGAGAGGAATATGCGGTTATATTCACATGATGGTTGAGAGTACATGTGCAAAGGCCTGTTGATGGTAGGGGCCTACTGTAACTCATTCTCTAAGCCGTCCCAACAACCCAATAGAAGAGGTTCTCAGATGAACATTACCTTGCTATTTGTATTTTACTGTCATGAACAGCCTGGAATGGACTTGTGCAAGGAGCCAAGTACAAGCAACTCCCCCTACAACCATGCAAATTGGCCTCTCTGGGATGCATGGCTTAGAAAAGATGTTTCAATGGATGTTCAGAGCCCTCCTGCTAAGTAATCAACATATTGAAGACTGCATTCCATGTTTTAGGTGTAACCGGTGTAATAGGGAAAAGCAGTCCAGACGTGAAAAATCATGTAAATCATGATGGTTGTCGACGACTGTTATTCAAAGACTACACTAGCGCACGAAGTTTTGATTGCTGGTTATGAAAGATGGTGTAAGTGGCCATACATCCACAAAGTTTTATTACCCAAATCCCTGTGGCAGTTGAGATTTTCGCCTTTGAAGTTGCCGACACAAAGGCCCTGTTAAAGGTGGAAGGGCTATACTTTGGCCCCTATCTCCAGAATTTCAGGATATATATTATTGGTTTTCTGAAATTAAGCAGGCCATATGATGGGAAAGCTTGTTTCAAAGGGGCAATATTGCAGCATTTGTCGTTTTTTGTTGAGGACCAATTGTAATAACCGATTGAAAATCCTTTGAAGATAACCTCGTCGACCCCGAAATTTACAAATTGTTAGTTTACTCGATAAATAACAAATAGTTTTTTCTCATATCCTATATTCTTTCATAAGTTGGTCAAGTGTACCTGTCCACCAAATTTCATTGAAATCGGTGAACCACCAGGTTATCACTTTTTGCATGGTCATTCCATGCAATGACACTTAACCTACTTCCAAGAACAATATATTCCTTCATCCAATCCACCATACATGTGCTTATTTACATAGACTTCTCTTGATTTGTTGTCATCTGTCAGGGTTGTCCAATCTTCCTTGCCTTCAAAATTGGCCTCTGCATTTGGCTGGCATTGGCCCTACAGCTGCTGATAAGGAGATATATCCAATGTGTATACTCACAAACTTCATTTCTCTACGAGCCAGCACTCTTAACCTGTTTTCAGGGTGTACCCAAAATGGAATGGCATACCTCAACCTTATGATAACTCAAACCATGAGTAACTACTAGTACTAGATGGAAAAAGATCCATCACCCAATTCAGTTCTTTTCAATTCTAAAGCTGATTTTGAATAACGAACCACCCCTGATCCAGTTCGAAGCCAGTTTGTGGAACACGCGCGACAAAATAGTCATAAATGAAACTGTCCAGGTATTGCCGGTCTCGAACTATAGTCCATTCAGAAAGTAATTGTCCATGTCGTTTGGGGCTCTAGCACAAAAACTACTTGGCTGATTTCAACAAAGTTTGATTTTTTGTAAATATTTCTCTTTTACCAAACAGGAATTCTGAATTTTGGCGCTTGGTCTTCTTATTGTTTTGTAATGTAAAGTGGAAAATCCATAGACATTTGGCATAATACAAATTTTTCAGATTTATGGCTCTGGGGCCTTTATTTTCTGGGCTAGTTCACTGATGGTCATGGTCACCGAAATACCAAAAAGAATGAAATGAAACCTACATTTCCTTTTTGGTCCTTAAATTTTATTTACAAAAAGCCAAACTTTGTTGAAATCGACCCAGTAGTTTTTGTGCTAGAGCCCCAAACGACGTTGAAAATTACTTTTCGAATCGACTATATAGATCTGATCTGGATTGAACATGCTGTGTTCAGCTGTGTTCCTGTAATTTATCCAAGACAAAATGACTGCTGACTTTGATATAACAACATTTGCTCTAGAATCAAAACTTGGTATCCTTTTCCTTCCAAAGTAATTCCCCATCATCATGTGTCAACGGGTTGGGGCCTTTTATGATGTGGAAGTATGTTGTTTAGTTTAATTGTTTGGGGGGACTTTGTGTGTATTTTGAAATTCCTTCACTTGAATATGAAGTCAATTGTAGTGTATTTTCTTGAGAACTAGCTGTTTGAGGGTTTCTGTATGGCCTTACCCTTCTTTTGGCCTAGCAGTTCCAAAATGATTTGTGTTTAATGTATACTTCTCTGAAATAAATTCATGTGCTGGTTGGTATTTTCTGGTTTTGCCCTCCTCAAATGAGGGAAGTAAACACGGCAGTTCTTTTGGCCTGTTGTGAACTCTTCAGTAAGGCCTTGACTAGGATGAATTTTGATAAAGTCAATTTCATGTTTTAGAAAAACACTCAAAAGAGTAGCGGTTTGTATATTAGTTGGTCAACTTCCATTGTTTCTGGTTTATTTTTCTTCCCATATTATGTTAATGCTTGTGTTCATATGGGAAGTTGCTAGGAATTGTGCTATGAATCTCATAGTGTAACTTATCAAATTGTAGTTCTATGATATTGTTCAAATAGAAAACATGATCATTGCTGTCAACTCAGGAACAACGTCTTTTCCACTCATGCAACCAAATCATTTTCTACTGATAGTGATAGTGTGATAATGACAATACTGAAAGAGAGCTAATTGGCTAAATTCCTCGTAGATTCTCATATTTGTAAGACCCAATTAGACATGCCTCCTAGGGCAGAGCAGTGAATAAAACAGACCTGGACATTTACAAATGTAATACAACACATCATATGTTTCCAACTCCTATTGGCTCCTAATCCCTTCCCATTTTTAAGGGTAATTCTAAAAGGGTCACAGTGATCAACTTGGGTTTCACTAGTTCATTGGTTAATACCTCATGAATACAGGAGTATTATGGCCTAACTAAAAATTCCCTCTCGACCACTCAACCTTTGGGGGTGTCTAACTAATACCTTAGAAACATGAGGATACATTTTTATCAAAACTAATGCAGCAAAATGTCACCATGCAGACAGCATGACTTGAATATGAAGTCAATTGTAGTGTGTTTTCTTGAGAACTAGCTATTTGAGGGTTTCTGTATGGCCTTACCCTTCTTTTGGCCTAGCAGTTGCAAAATGATTTGTGTTTAATGTATAGTTCTCTGAAATAAATTCATGTGCTGGTTGGTATTTTCTGGTTTTGCCCTCCTTAAATGAGGGAAGTAAACACGGCAGTTCTTTTGGCCTGTTGTGAACTCATCAGTAAGGCCTTGACTAGGATGAATTTTGATAAAGTCAATTTCATGTTTTAGAAAAACACTCAAAAGAGTAGCGGTTTGTATATTAGTTGGTCAACTTCCATTGTTTCTGGTTTATTTTTCTTCCCATATTATGTTAATGCTGGTGTTCATATGGGAAGTTGCTAGGAATTGTGCTATGAATCTCATAGTGTAGCTTATCAAATTGTATTGACAAAGCATTATGCTTTACATTTCAGTGCAATTTTGAAGTTAGATTAAAAAATGGGAGTTGTCTGTTTTTGAAGAAAATAAATTGTTGGAGTTGTCTGGCTTTGCAATGAAACACAATCAAAAACCTCTTTATTCTTTTTCAGATAAAATTTACTTTATTAACAATAATTCAGAATATCCTAGTTAAAGACAACTAATTTTGCCATGGAAACTGCAAACAAAAACATCATTTTACTAAATTCAACAAAAATTGAGTTGTCTGCTTTTGGAAATGAACTCTTCACATGAACACAGGGAAAATGTACAGACAACACCATCCCCTAGGTGTCGGGAAGAAAAGTTTGCTACACTTGTAGAAGGTGGAGTGTACTCAAGTATATTCAAATCTACAGGACTCGCGGGGCTCTTTAGCAATTGCATTGGCATCTCCCAAAGTTGGAATTGATAATATGGTGTCTGTCAATCGCTCATAACTTACTAATGAAAAATTATTTATATATTTTGACACTGCATGTACCAGACTCAATGAAATTTATTTTCTATCAGACAGTTGCATAAGTGATCTAAGAATCATCTGGAGTGCATCATCACAATGTGATAACACCAGGCTGACATCCTTGTCCTCAAAACTGTTTAAGTAGACGAGCCTTGTACTGAATGACATAAGGCAGGCTGCAACCCATGCCAACTGGTAAATCATTTCCATTATAGTATGTGATGTATAGACAAATTAAAAGTGACCTACATTCCCCCAATCAGGCCTGAATTTTGAGCGAAATTTTCTGCTCCAGGGAAAGAAGCTCCAATTTCCTCACCAGTAACTGAAGCACCATTATCTGCTCAAGAGAAGAAAGCAACAACTTCTGCACCAGTAACTGAAGCTCCAACTGCTGTTCCAGAGACAGAAGCTCTAACTTCCGCACCAGTAACTGAAGTGCCAACATCTGTAACCGAGACCGAGGCTCCAACATCCACTCCAGAGACCGAAGCTCGTACCACTGCTCAAGAGAGGGAAGCGCCAACTTTCACACCAGTAACTAAAGCACCATCATCTGCTCAAGAGGCAGAAGCTCCAACTTCTGCACAAGTAACTGAAGCACCATCATTTGCTCAAGAGACTAAAGCACCAACTTCTGCACCAGTAACTGAAGCACCGTCATCTGTTCAAGAGACGGACGCGCCAACCGCTGTTCCAGTGATAGAAGCTCCAACTTCCACACCAGTAACTGAAGCGCAAACATCTGTTCGAGAGACGGAAACCCCAATGTCTGCACCAGTAACTGAAACACCAAAATCTGCTCAAGAGACCGAAGCACCAACTTCTGCACCAGTAACTGAAGGGCCAACATCTGCTCGAGAGATGGAAGCATCAACTTCTGCACCAGTAACTGAAACTCCAACCACTGCTCCAGAGACAGAAGCTCCAACTTCCGCACCAGTAACTGAATTGCCATCATCTGCTCCTGAGAAGGAAGCTCCAACTTCTGCACCAGTAACTGAATCACCATCATCTGCTCAAGAGAAAGAAGCACCAACTTCTGCACCAGTATCTGAAGGGCCAACATCTGCTCGAGAGATGGAAGCATCAACTTCTGCACCAGTAACTGAAACTCCAACCACTGCTCCAGAGACAGAAGCTCCAACTTCCGCACCAGTAACTGAATTGCCATCATCTGCTCCAGAGATGGAAGCTCCAACTTCCGCACCAGTAAGTGAAGTGCCAACATCTGCACCCGAGACAGAGGCTCCAACATCCATTCCAGAGACCGAAGCTCCAATCTCTGCTCCAGAGACTGCTCCAAATTCAGCACCAGTAACTGAATCACCAACATCTGTTCAAGAGACGGAAGCACCAACTTCTGCACCAGAAAAGGAAGCACCAATATCTCCTCAAAAGATGGAAGCATCAACTTCTGCACCAGTAACTGAATCTCCAACCGTTGCTCCAGAGGCAGAAGCTCCAACTTCCACACCAGTAACTAAATTGCCATCACTTGCTCCAGAGACGGAAGCTCCAACTTCCGCTCCAGTAACTGAAGCACCATCATCTGCTCACGAGATGGAAACACCAACTTCTGCACCAGTAACTGAAGCTCCAACTGCTGCTGCAGAGTCGGGAGCTCCAACTTCCGCACCAGTAACTGAAGCGCTAACATTTTCACCTGAGACAGAGGCTGCTCCAGAGACTGCTCCAACTCCTGCACCAATAACTGAAGTGCCAACATCTTCAACCAAGACAGAGTCTCCAAAATCCATCCCAGAGACTGAGGCTCCAATCTCTGCTCTAGAGACTGCTAAAACTTCTGCACCAGTGACTGAAGTGCCAACATCTGTTCGAGAGACGGAAGCACCAACTTTTGCACCAGTAACTGAAGCGCCAACATCTTCACCCGAGACAGCGGCTCCAACGTCTGCCAGAGAGACCAAAGCTCCAACTTCCACATCAGTAACTGAAAGGAGACCTGCCGAGTCCTGGCAAGCTGAATTTGTCACTGATACATCATTGTTCGATATTGACCCTGAAGTAGGACTCTTAGATATTGCAAACCTTGATTTTGAGAAACTCATCAATGAAGTTTTAGTCAATATTGATGAGTATAGTTGCGATTATGACAGTGAAATGGATCCATCCTATTTACCCAACAGTTCACTAGAATCAGAATCAGAGTCGGAGGATGAGAAAGTATCCAAAGTGTAAGGACATCACAGGCCCGTTCTCTTTGGTTAAGAGATGGGGAATGAAGTCACAAGAGAATCGCGCCCGCGATGCCTCACACAATGTCGATACCTGGACCCGTCGAAGGGTGGGAGGGGGGGAGAGTTCCTGCCTTACTCATTTTTAGCCAAGAATCCCTTCCTGATCTCCGAAGTGTTTCCGGCCGTCTCGTCATCTCCCACGGTTCCAAAAAATAGACTGAGGGAATAAAGCGATCACGTGACCGAGTGACGTCTTAGCACCTTGGATAAGAAAGTATCCAAAGTGTAAGGACATCACAGGCCCGTTCTCTTTGGTTAAGAGATGGGGAATGAAGTCACCCCAGAATCGCCGACCATATAATGCCATTCTGAAATAGGACTGAGAGACTCCGCAACTGTCGGAACCATAGGCCAGTTTGCATGGTACCGCATCGGCCGGACTCCTGGGGCTGGGGGATGTTTGTACATTCCCATTCCTAAACACCAACCCAACTCTACAAACATTGCCCAGCGCGAATGTTCCCGACCGAACGGCGGGCCGTAGAGAGCTTGAGATTGCACCTTCCAACTGTATGCTGCGAAGAATTAGCTACCCCAGGGGTAACGTATTGGCCTATGCAGACAATCTCAAACTTCCCACAAGGACACCGAGGCCCAACAAGAAATAAACACAAAGATAGAATCTTGCCCGGAAAAAGATTTAATACTCCACAGACTACTCGTGTGTACACCAAATATGTGCTTACATGTACATCGAAGTTAACGAACTGCATATCAAAGCTGAAGTGACAAAACTACCAGACATTGAGAAACCGAAAACATCGGATGGTGGGCCCCTACCACATTGTACCTATTATCCATAGTTTGCTGCCCTTAGTAAATCTTTACACACAACACCGCTACTACCCAAAGCGGAATCAAACACCAATTTTATCCAGTTCAGACTCATCGAAATATCCTGATTCTATACTCGACCATACTGGGTCCGTCGAAGGGGTAGAAAGGACAGATGAAGCGACTGCCGCTTGTCCGAGCTTTCGTTCTCGGGAGTAATGCTCCGCGCTAGCCGCCGTCCTCCACCCCACATGGTTCATCATCCGCTGTGGTTCTACTGATGATGACCCTGGGGTTGTGGCCAAGAGAGATCTTAAAGAGATAGCGCATGCTCCCCTTAAACCGTGAGGGGTTTCCCCTTCGAACAAACCCAGTATGATCAGGTATTTCTTAAGCCTACAATAAATTGACTGGTACTCCAGAGGACGGTCTAACACTGAGCATTGTTTCACCGGCCTGAATAGAAACCCAGTACTAAGATCTATTCCCAACTGGCTCGCGACCTCTAAGTACTGTTCTAAACCCCGAACTGGGCACACTGAATCATCTGGGCTCCTAAAGACGGAAAATATATTTGGTTTGTCAACCCGGCTGGTTTTTCCCCATGTGCGTCTAATAACATAACCACTCCGATTCGGCAGCTGCCTCAGCTCCTGAGCCAGCATTAGACCCACGTCGTGTGCCCGGTCCCCGCCAAAAAACATAAACTTTAAAACTGCTTGATCTCCGGCCAAGATAAATTTCTGAACCGAGCACTTCACCCCAAGAATGTGCCTATCAATGTACATTGCAATAGTCATTAGTTTAGATACGAACAACGGCTTCGCTTGAATTTGAAGCACATGGGCTATGCTCTGTTCTACCTGGATCTGTTTGGCATATATCTTTACCTTTGTGGAATCGACAGGATTCCCCCAGAACTCATGCCAAGGCGTGCCACGTCCCATTTTAACAAAAATAGCCTTCAATTGAGACACTTTGTTGAGCACAGTACCGTAAGCCAATCGCCGCAGGCAGAGGCAGGAAGGTTTCCTGTCTCCGATGGCCGGACAGAACCTGTTATGGACGGTTGTTTTACCAGACTTATCTTTGAATGCCAAGAACATGCAAATATCCTCCGGCAAACAATCTTCCAAAGTCTTACCAAGTTGAGTCAGGAAATCCTCCAGCTCTCTTTCTAGCACAGACTTTTTTCTCTGGTAGCTCGATGCCCGACCAGCGTCCATAAGTTCCTGCACTCTGCCCTGCAGCGCGAAGAAATCTGGCTTCAGGTGGCACGCCCTGCTGCTCTGAAAAGGTCAGGAAACAGTTACATTACAGAACATCAATGTAGACGAAAACGAGCTGCATACAAAGGCACCTTCAACGCCGTCGGAATATAACCAGTTTTCGATGGGACTTTCAAGACATTCCCTGCCCCCCTGTTGCCCAATAGCATTATCCTAGCCTTACCCACCAGCTGAGGCCACCAGTGAGGAATTGACGAAGGTTTGTGAACCACCAGTGTCACTCTCAAAGGGCGCCTACATTCCCGCAGTAGAAACGCCAACACTGCAGGAATCATTACGAAAGGCGGGAAGCAGTAGTAGTTCTCATCCGGAGATAGTGACTGTGCAAACATGTTGAACCCCGAGGAACCAGGCAGAGGCCACGGGGAGTAATGGGGCAGGGGCTTCTCGCTTGAACTCAACATGGCATTAGAATCCAAAGCCATTAAGTCAAATGAGTGGGGCCCAAACATGTTCTGCAAACTTAGCCAAGCCGGGGCGGCCAGGCGCGAGTCTGACGGTGACAATACCCTAGACGGCGCGTCTGCTTTATTCTGGCTAAACGGAATGTAGACCAGCCTCAGATCGTAGTTTAACTTCGAAGTTAACATAAACAATTCCTTGATGAACCTTATCAATTGGGGGTCCTTGGGGAACGATTTTTCCCAGGCTAACACAACTGCTAAATTATCTACCTGAATGTCCACCCGTTTGTTCTTA
This sequence comes from Lineus longissimus, assembly GCF_910592395.1. Taxonomy (NCBI): domain Eukaryota; kingdom Metazoa; phylum Nemertea; class Pilidiophora; order Heteronemertea; family Lineidae; genus Lineus; species Lineus longissimus. Next base: position 13,048,483 of record NC_088311.1, read on the forward strand.
ACCAGCTGGGGTACAGACTGAATGGTCTTCATCACTGCCTCGGCTTCCTTCAAATGGATCGGCCTACTATCATTCGCCCCCCAGAAATCATGAGCTACCCCCTCCGTACCAATGCAAGCTCCCCAGGCATAGCCACTAGCCTCAGAGGAAAGCACAAGTTGCGTGTGTCTTTCCAGCCTCCAAGGGACCCACTCAATATGCTCATCCAGGAAACGCCAGAACTCAATCTCTTCTCTGAGGTGTCCTGAGATTTGTACTAACCTATTGTTTCTCTGAGCCCTACCTATCTCGCCCGCCATGAATCTGATGAAGATTTTCGCTGAGGGAACTGCTAATGAAAACGACACGCATTTACCCATGAACTTCTGTAGTAATTTCAAATGTACCCGTTGAAAACCGAGAATTAATTCTCTCAGCTCCTTGAAACGCTGCACTTTGTCTGCAGGAATCTCAAAATGCCTCAAGATCGTGTCCATTATGAAGCCTAAATGTTTTAAAGAAGTCACGGGATCCCAGAGAGATTTTAGCCGTTCAATGGTAAAACCGAGAGCGGTCAATGTAGCCGCATTGAAAAAGATTGACAGGCTCGTTTTTTCCCTCCGATTGGCTCCCTCCCTCGCCATTGGGCCCAGAAACCGATCATCCAAGTACTGCGTTGTAATCAACCCACGGGATCTCAAGAAACTTGTTATCTGCATACCCGTTTTCTGATACACAAATAGGCTCTCTGCCCGGCCAAAGGGGAGAACACAATATTGGAAGTACCAACCGCCAAACTCTAGGCCAAAATAAGTTTTGGAATCACCCGTTAGACAAATACCCATGTAAGCAGACTTTTCGTCTGAGGACGCAACCGAATCGCCAGGGTCTAGCAACCCTGGAATGATTGCCAAACCTTCTAGGGAAAAAAGGTGAGTGCTTCATGAAAAGATTAAGCAAACGTTCATCATGACAGTCTACTTTTCCGAGTACCCTCAACCATTACCAAGGGCATAACCAAGTGTGGAGGTTCTACCTCCCCTACTCGGCCCACAATTTCGAGGGAACCATTTCTGACACCCTCCTCTAAATGTCTGGCGATTTCGTCGCGATGTTCCTCACAATTTTTAAAATTCCTCAACTCAACCCGAGGCGGTAAATCCGAATCAAAATGTCTACCGGCAAAGTTACCCTTGAACGGTTGAAAAAAAATATGCCAGTTCTCAGACTCGCTGTGAATTTGGCCCGCTACAAAATTCCAGTCGTCCCTAACCGGTAGATGAGATAACATGTCTTCCCAGTGCTGCCCATCTGATTGCCAAATTTTCTTCAAAGAATACACGGGCGTGGTGCAGAGGGGGTTGCCCTTCCGATCTATGAACTGTGGGACCCGTCTCCCCCCAAGTGCCTTAAATGGGTCAAACGCCGTAAACTTCTCCCAGTCCAGCAGACCAGCCTGCAAGACAAGCCAAAAGAGGAATCAGTTTGCACTTTACCAAATACGGCTATGGCTACCAATCGAAACCCAAAAAGGCACTACACAAGGGTTCCCCAATAACCAGTTTTAACAAGAATGGAAAGGCAGACCCCCTCCGCCCCACGCCCGCGTGAACTAATAGTCCACTGGGGTAACTAAGGTACCCTGGAAGTGAGAGCTGAGAGGCCCTGCGAACGAGGACAACTTAAAGGACTCTCTAATGAACATCAACCTCGGCATGATCAAGAGAAAACAAAAGAGTCGTAAGAGCACTCAAAACTGCTAGTAAGCCTATGGATTAAACATCTGGTTTCTTCTCTGATCTCAATGGACAGTTTGCCGCCCAATGATCAGTGGCCTGGCACACAAAACATGGCCTTGCACTAGACGGGGCGCGTCTGGTCCCACAACCCCTACCCCTATAAGGGAAACGTTGACCTGACCCACTACTGCCCGAGGCTAACTGCGCAAACAGACGGGAGAACAGCTGCGACTGGAGAAACTGCTCGGGCTTATCACGATCCCCCCGTCCTTCTCTGCTGCGTCCTTGGTCTTAGTTTTCTTTAAAACCTTTTTCCAAGCGTCAACAGCTGTTTGGGCCTTCTTCGCAGTCTCTGAGCCCACAAGCTTAATAACAAGCGCTTGGAGAGGCCCACTGACGTCGTTCTCCCGGCATGCTTTTACCGCCATTTTATATAAATCCTTGTCCTTATGCTCACATGCAGACGCGGCATCGTGCAACGCCTCCATAGCCGCTATCAGAACCGCGTTTGTAGATGCGGACCTCCCCGCCAGCATTCTCACCTGAGTGAGAGCCAAGTCTACGTTCCCTCCTTCTTTCGCCTGCTTCATCTTCTTCATCTCCCGCTCGAGTGTATGCAGCCTGTCAGAGTCCTTTGCCACGGATTCATCCATAACCTGAACAGAATACGTGGAGGCCTACATTATCATTGTATCAAGACAGCAAACGCCTTACCAGCTTTTCTGCTTAGGTAAGCATATAAACGCATGTGCTATAAACGAAACTGCGTGCTCAATCGGGGTGCACTCCGACCGTGTTCCGACCCCAAATACACTCATGCGCTGATAATTTGCTACCAAACCGATAACCATTGCAGCCAACCCGAAATTCAGAATTGCGTTCCTTTCGCAAAAGTTCTTAATTTGTCCGTACTCTCATCGGTCTGCTATTGCTTATGCAAGAATTTGCTCAAGTAGCTGTTTCCGATGTTCAAAAACATTCAAGCAGAAAAAAAAAGAAAAAACGGCGGGTTATAAAACGTGGGTGGTAAAAATTTGCACTATTCCCTGCTTGAACCCACAGAACTAGGATGCCCTTCGCTCAATGCCCTGCCCACCTACACACGCATGCCTATACCCCTGATACATGTAATACCGCCAGAACTTACCCTCTTAACACCTCCCGAAGACGCCTCTGTGAACGATTTCCCGGCAGCCTTGGTACCCGAAGAGGCTCCCGCAGTGGTCTTCCCCTTACCAACTTCGTGAGTCGTATCCCCCGAGGATGCAACCGACGTCCCAGGCACCGGGTCCCCATCCGGCTTGTTGAGCCGCTGGCCCGATGGCGAACCTTTGTCGTTCGCCTGAAGCACCGCACAGTGCACCAGCCGCCTTCTATTGTCGAGATTGTCGTCGAACTTCGCTACATCTAGTAGTACCTGGCGAGAAGAAATAAGTACAACTTACAACCCGGCTTTGTGCCCGAAAGCGTTATAAAACACCAGCGTACCACCTGGCATGAGCCGTTGCCCGTCGACAAGACCCCATGATTACTGTTTCATGTGAACGAGGGAATGGTATTACTAGTACCGCAAACCTTACGGGTGTAACTCCCAAGACCTTGGGCAGAGCGTCACTTGACTACGTATAATCTTGGGATTCTACCCAAGACGTTCAACATTCTTATTCCGAGCCCGGTCACATTCTGCTCACCCTGAAGGATTCGGAGGGGGGGGGGGTCTACACAAGCACCCATCCAATCAGGAACTTGCGCTAACGCTGGCGTGACATTGGTGGCTGTTCCCCATATTCCAGTGTTTGCCAAACCATAGACAGCTGGAGAAGCCACTACCGTCAAAAGGGGAAACCTGTCAATTTATCCTTGTCTGTTCCCAAACAAAGAAGGGAAACACTCAACAACTGGGCACACTCAAAAACATTACACCGGCTAGCACGGCCCTGATGACCTCCGCGGCATAACTATTCCCTTGCTTGAAGCGAGACCAACTTAAATGTACATAAAACCGAACAAATAATGGGCTCACCTGTATGTCGTGACCCATTATGGCCAATGCCTCTATTCCCAGGTCCTCACTGGAATATGAAGAAAGGGCATACTTCTTCCTTGGGCTTGCAAAGTCTGCCACATCGAGGTCGCCCAAATCCTTCAGCCTGATTATGACTGGCAGTATATCGAGACCCACCAGGGAATGGCCGTCTTTGAGCCACACCTTCGCCATGCTGATTGAAGAATGAACCAATCTTTCCAGGCCTAGCCCTTTAAATTGGGCTTATTACCCAACCGTGCCCTCAACGTAGCAATCCAATTACGCCGACTCCTGAACATCGAGAAATCACCGCGAACACAGCTTATTACAGCATACCTGCGCAACAACTTTAAAGCGTTACCCACCCTGGTCAGTTTCGTAGCAAAACCAACAAACAAATTTTTTGCCCCACCTGAGCCTACCGTGGGGTACCAAACCACCCCTGCATGGGTCTCGACACTCAAACCCGATATCAAATCCTAGGGTCACCAAGACGTGGGCCCGGGTGACCCCTAGACAGCGCAACGAGGTCCCCTGACAAATACCCGGATAGACTGTCTCTGATAGACTGCTGAACACCTGTAGGCCGCCCCCGCACGGCCGGACAAGACCCGCACAGCTCTTAGACCCCCGGTCTGAAAATTCCCTCCTCCGGATAGGCTACACTCTCCGCTATCCCCCGGACAGCACTGAGACCCCCGGTCTCGACATCTATCCCCCGGATAGCTTGTATTCCCGGCTGTCCCCCGGACAGCTCTGAGACCCCCGGTCTCGATCTCTATCCCATTGGATAGAAGCTCTATCCCACCCGATAGAAGCTCAGAGTCCCCAAAGACTCCGCGAGATTGAGCCACGTCCCACAAGATGAACAGAGCACAAGCCAGCCAAACATAGCTGGCCCGTATTAAGTCACCCTTGAACACAAACAGTCTGTTCTCCCAGAGCAATGGGACGGAACGTCCACTCAGTGCGGCTTCCAAAAAATAGACTAAGGGAATAAAGCGATCACGTGACCGAGTGACGTCTTAGCACCTTGGATAAGAAAGACAAGCTAGGAGGCCTAAAACGAATCAAGAAAAGACTTTCAAAGCCGGAGTCTGATGCTGACAGTGATGTATTAGAAATAGGAGGAAGAAAAAAACGGAAAACTGATAGTAAAGTTGATGAAAGTCAAGAGTCTGCTGAACAGCTGAAAAGAAAAGGGAACGCACAGACTGCAAAAGGTTCTCCTGTATTTAAGAAGGCAAAAATAATTGAACCATCTTCCATTGACAATCTGGCGCCAGCCTCTGCTGTCCAGATCGATGAAGAGGTGACTTGTCAAAAATCTAAAAGTGACTGTGATTGGGAAGATGATATGAATAGTTCAGAACCAAGAACACCCTGCGACCCAACAAGTCATGAAATACCACCAGAGGAGACGATAGTGAGAGACAAACATTTCAATGGCATTTATGTTAGAAAGGTGTGTAAATCGTTTGATAGACAAACCACTAGCAAACTGAAAAGTGTTCAGAAAAAGAATGAGCGTGTGTTCAATAACTATCATTGTTGTGTATTCTGCCATAAAATGAGAAGTAATATACAGACCCATCTGCGGACTCACATAAAGGAGGAAGAAGTAAAGAAAATCCTGTCCTTAGAAAATATTGTCAAAGAAGAAAAGAACCAAGACGTCGTAAAAGCAAAGCAGGCCGAATGTATCTGGTTAAATGCGCTTTTGAGAAATAGAGGGGATCATGCTCACAATCAACATGTCCAGGATGTAAAGAAGGGTGAATTGCTTATATCTCGGCGGCCAACTGATATCAATATGATGGATTTTGGACCCTGTCCATATTGCAAAGAATGGATTATGGTGAAAAGGTCAATAGCAAAACACCAGTTAACCTGCCCAGCGAAACCAGAGGAAAAGCTTTCACCCAAACAGGCCCTTGTACAGTCCCATATACTTATAGGAAACATTCACGAACAGGCGTCTGTAGCCCTTACCAAAGAAGTCCTTCCAATTATGCAAGATGATGATGTTACTGCAGTTGCACAGAGTGAAACACTGATAATTATTTTGGGGAATAATTGGATGAAACGAAATGTTGGGAACACACTTAAAAGAAAGTATTATACTTCTACCAGGATGAGAGGGGCTGCAAGGCTCCTCATGAATTTGAGGGGGATGAACCCGTCATATCAGAAAATGTCAATGAGTGAATTTATCAAACCTAAGTATTTTAATAACGTTGCTGAGGCAGCTCTCATGTGTGCCATGATGACAAGCGATGACGAAGAAGATCTTCTGCACCCATCGATGGCCATCCAAGTCGGTTACGACATTGGTCGATTGGTCAATATCAAGCATGGCATCGCCATTCGCAAAGCATAAAAGAAATGATGTCTGACACAAAGCACTTTATGCAGCTAATAAAGATGGAGTGGTCAACCTTGGTAACAAGAATAGCCTATCGGAAGCTACTTGACATGCGTATGCAAAAGACTGTACAACTTCCCATGCCAGAGGATCTCCGACGTCTCAGTGACTACTTGAAGTTAGAGAGCAGTAAATTGGAACTGAACAAGAGTGAGCCATCATATGAAGTCCATCGCAGAGCCCAGCAGTTGGTCCTTGTCAGACTTCTTGTCTACAACAAAAGACGATCTGGGGAGCTAGAAGCCATGACGTAAGTTGTTTTTTGTACTACATAGAACACGGAGCACAGTGTGGCTCTCAAGGCATAGGACAGGAAGAAAGAATACTGAATGACACTTACAAAATAAATTGGGAAACGCCCAGCAAAGTAGATTAGGAATATCACAATTTAATCAAAATAGAATATTGATGATAGAATGAAAGAACTCCGCCCAGTTTTCAAAGAGATTTTCGAGTTTAAATAGAAGTAAGCCATCAAATCACAGTCAGAAGACTGCAAACAAAAAGCATCTTGAGCTGTGTATTCACCAAGGCAATATGGCAGACACATCATAATGGTCCACCCCGCCAATGGCAAAAGGACGTAACTATTATTATCAAGTCAATCACTTACTTCCTTTTGCCATGGGAGGGCGGTCAGGTGTTGTGTCGTAGCGGGAAATGATAAGCTCTATTGCAGTTGCCACTCAAGCCATGCTTCGCAGTGCAAGGACATTTAGCCATAGATGTATGTGGGGACGCACAGATGCATGGTATTCGACTTTGTTTCACAAGGTGACACAAATTAATTTTTGCAGCCTTTTTGGGGGAAGCTTTTGGATCAGGATAGTAGCTTACACATTTAAAAGAAAGTGTCAGCTTGGTTTCAACTCATTTTATACTTTGTGCATGCACAGAAGTGCCACTTGTTAGATCTGTCCAATATCATTAAACGGATGTAAAGAACATCAGTAGTGTGGTGATGTAGACCGCCAAGCCGTCCTACTGCTACCACTGTAGGACAGCAGTTGCCCTCGGTAAAACCAGAAGTGTGGCGGGGATTTCTTGCCTGCTTCACACTCAACATTTACGAGATGAGGGATCAATTACATGGTAATTCAATTTACCTGAAACCTATGGCAATTAAAACCATCGGTTGGTCAATAACTGCTCTGATCTCTTCAAAATTGCTCTGCTCTGGTCTCTTGGACTTGACATCCGAGCTCATCCGCACATGTGGAAAACTACACACTGGCCAATTACGCTTTGCATGAAGCCCCGCCAGTTATAGGGCTAGGTGTTCTGGTAATTGGCTGTCCAATATCTGCTGCCTTGACTTGGTAGCTTGTCATGTTTTCAGCCTCAAGAATGTTGTTGAAGTGCCATAGTCACAGTTAGGACGTTTTACTCGAAACGAAGTCACAAAGACTTGAGAATTTCTTTGGAACTGGGCCCTGAATAATAACCACAAAAACTATAGATCTGTGCTCTTGATTGGAACGGAAGTTTACATAAATACTACAGTTTTGCCTGATTAGTCAGTGCTTTCGTGACGGCATCTAGATATGAATCATTTTCTCAAAACAGCTAAGACCAACCAAGGGAAAATGGACTTTACCTTCTGGTGCTCCAACTTCTCTGTTTTCTTATGGCATGTGGCATGATGTCTTCCCTTTGTACTAACTACTTATGGGCCTATCATTACCAGTCAATTTTAAATGAGGCCCATCCTCAACCAAACTTAACCAAAAATATTTACGAACTTGCCTTGCTTAATTCCCAAAGTGCTGATTTCTTTTTTAAGTCATTTCAAAGTTATCAGGGGAGAAAATTATCAAATCCTTATTTTCACCTGAAGAAAGCAAGTAACGGAAGCACCCGGAAGAACCACTTTGACATCGACAAGTTGCAAGACCCAGAGATCAAGAGGACCTTCAACATCACCCTCAGAAACAGATTCCAGCAACTACAGGACGAACAAGAGATGTCCATTCATGCTTTCAATGAAGCCATGCAAGAAACAGGGAAACAAATCCTCGGCTTCCGAAAGACCAAAAAGGAAGAGTGGATCAGCGCCGCATCATGGACCAAGATTGAGAAAGAAAAGCTATCAAGAAGAATCTACTGAGCACCAAGTCACCACGTCTACAGGAACGCCGAAAAGCTGAGTACTCCCAGAAGGACAAGGAAGTCAAGAAGAGCTGCCGAAAAGACAAGCGCCAATACTTCGACAACCTTGCCACAGATGCCGAGAATGCAGCCAGGAGGAAGGACATGGCAACACTGTACAAGGCAACAAAGAAAATGAGAGGAAACACAGGACCAAGCCAAGACACCCCGGTGAAGGACAAGAATGGCTCATACATCTCCGGCGAAAAAGAAAAGACGGAGCGTTGGAGAGAACACTTTGCTGAAATCCTGAACAGACCCCCACCAACAGAACCAGCTGTAATACCAGAAGCGTGGGAAAGAATGGACATCAACACTGGCCCCATATCAGTTGACGAAGTAAAAGCAGCGATCAAGAAATTGAACAACGGAAAGGCACCAGGCCACGACGAAGTGAGCGCTGAAATGCTGAAGGCAGAGGACAAAGAGACCCCAATATGGCTTCACCAAGTTCTCCAACGAATCTGGGAAACAGAGGAGCAGCCTGAGGAATGGAAGACGGGCATCATCATCAAGCTACCGAAAAAGGGCGACCTTGGAAACTGTGGAAACTGGAGAGGAATAACCCTGCTCCCCCTAACCTGCAAGGTATTCTGCCGCATCATCCTCAATCGGATAGCCACAGCAGTCGAGGGAAAACTCTGCCAAGAGCAAGCCGGTTTCAGGAAAGGGAAATCATGCGCTGACCAAATCTTCGTCCTGAGGCAGATCTTGTAACAATCAGTTGAGTGGAATGCCAGCATGTACGTACTGTTCATAGATTTCGAAAAGGCCTTTGACAGTATACACAGAGAAACACTCTGGATGGTACCAAGAAATTATGGGTTCCCAGAGAAGATTGTCAGGGTGATTCAGATGCTATATGAAGACTTCGAGTGCCAAGTCGTAACTGGAAGCCAGATGACAGACAGCTTTCCAGTACACACAGGAGTCAAACAGGGTTGCATCCTCTCACCCCTCCTCTTCATACTGGTGATGGACTGGCTGATGAGAGAGACCACAGAGGGACACAGAACAGGAATCCAATGGACCCTTATGACACTCCTAGAGGACCTGGATTTTGCTGATGACGTGGCACTTCTATCCAGCAGGCACAATGACTCCCAGGAGAAGGCAAATACATTGACCCCAATCGCTGGGAAAATTGGACTCAAGATCAACGTACCTAAAACCAAGTTGATGAAACAGAACACAGCAAACAACAACGCAATCACTGTCTACGACAAACAAATCGATGAGGTGAACGACTTCGTATACCTCGGCAGCAAGATGGCCTCGAATGGAGATAGCGAAGCCGACGTCGATGCACGCATCACCAAGGCCCGCCAAGCGTTTGGGATGTTGTGGACAATTTGGAAGGCAAAGAAGCTCAGCCGGATTACCAAGTACAGGATCTACAAAAGCAATGTACTGAGTGTACTGCTCTATGCATGCGAATCATGGAAGATGACCAAGAAGATCAACAAGAAACTGGACACTTTCCAAACGAAGTGCCTGAGGAGAATCCGAGGCATCTACTGGCCAAGGACAATCAGTAACGAAGACCTACTGAGAGACGCTAACCTGAAGCCCATATCAGAATTGGTGAAGGAACGAAGATGGCAATGGTTGGGCCATGTGCTCCGAATGCCTGCAAACGCATTGCCAAGGAGAGCACTCACATGGACACCACAGGGGAGACGGAATAGAGGCAGACCAAGAGAGACCTGGCGGCGTTCCATGGCAAAGGAACTTCAAGAGAAGGGCCTAACGTGATAGGCAGCCAGACAGCGAGCAGCCAACAGACTTGAGTGGAGGACCCTGGGGAACGCCCCATGTGCCACCTGGGGCACGAAGGGTCCTAAGTAAGTATTTTCACCTATTGTTTCTTCAGGTTTGGTTTTAATCTGTTTGATCTAAAGGCATGTCTTAACTGTAACAAAGGTATTGGCAGATTCAATACCTTTCCTAATGAGATGATTGTATCTAAGTATCAGTAACTGCAGAAATGAAAAAAAAATATAAATGCACTTGTTTTGAAAGTGGGGATCAGGTATGGCGTGTAAGATTTCCCCCTATTTATTCCGGGGATTGATTTTAGTAGGAGAGTCAGTTTGGCAACTAGTTCCTGATTTTCATGATTATCAGTGACTTCAAGGTTTCTCTGATCCCAGTATTTGTCACCCAATGGACAGTTTAACTTTGTTTTCAGTTTAAAACGTCTATTCATTCTTTCAGTTTGGATAATTATGAACACAGATCAACTGGCCTAGATCCAGCAGATGAAGCTATAATGGGTGAAGACCTGACTGAGTTAGAGTCACATATTCTTTGTTCACAAGAGTTGATCAAAATCAGAGGAAAGGTAAATGTTATTACACTTAATAGTAGTGGAAAGAAATTGTCCATAAGAAATTCACTAAGACAAAAACTCATCCATTAAAATTAGTTGAAAACTTCATATGTATGTGCATTTCTTTTGATGACAGTAGTACTGTGTCAATACTTGTCTAAGGATTTTGCTGTCCAGTTGGATCCAATACAATGCTTGTCTCTAGACTACAGCCACATTGGGAATCTGTATGATTGACAGTGGTAGGGCCTGTATGAAAGATGTTTTTTTATGAGTGAAGACTATGAATGAGATATAAGTGGATGTCCAAACTGTCAGTCTGTTAAGCTCCCTGATTCCTTAATTGCCTGTTTCAATATTTTTTGTGGAACTTGCAAAATTACGACTTGGATGATCCTAGTTGACCTGATAGTTGCATAATGTGAATATTCAGCTTGTTTTCTTTTCATATCAGGGTTCAAAGATCGTACCAGTCTTAGTTCCTGTTGACGTTGTTGAAGCTCTCGAGTACCTAGTCATTCCATCTGTGCGGAAAGCAGTCGGGATTAAAGAAGACAATCCTTATGTTTTTGCTAACAGAGGTGGGTATATTGCATATTTTTATTAGAGATTTTGCAATTACCAGTTAGATTTTACTTACAAATCAGGAGTTGTGTCGAGGCAACCAAAATTTGGAACAGAAGACAACCTAGCACCACTCCATAACACCTAGACTTAGGGCCCTGTTTGATGGAATATGATAGTCAAACTACCAGCTAAATCACAAAAGGTTACTCGACCTTTTTGAATAGCAAAGGTACCAAACCTCCAGCTTCATATCAAAGCCTTCACCAACAAGCCCGTACTTTAAACCTCACAATCGCCTTCCATCGGTCTTACATGTAATATGGGGCTGGGGGACTAGCGGGAAATAGCTTTAAATGAAGAAAAGGAGATTCCAAATTAATTACAGTTTCCACTATATTTTGCTCACTCCAAAGGCTGGTTAAAAGTGCTTAGACCCAGTGGTCCCAGCACTTTATACCAAATCCGAATGGAGCTGACCAATGAAAGCTGTAGTTTGGAATCCCTTAATTCTGGTAAGAACCAATCAGCAGGCTTTTGACAGATGCCAGCTGCATCCCAGGCCAAGCCCCCTCGACAAGTTATAACAGTTGGCCTAATACTTCCTGAGTAGGACAAAGGTGACACTAATTACTGACATGACTGAGTGAGTTGCCCTCATAGTGCTAATCCTCCAACAAAGGCTTAGTATGATGTGGAAGCCTCTGTCTTTGTTTGGTTGGAATGTTAATTCCAATCCACAGTCTAATTAGTGACTGTGCTGTGACTTGCTATGAACAAACTTAGCTAAACAATGGTTGTCATGCAGGACAGCTGTGGCATAAGAATCCTGAGGGAGTTTTACAATTTAGGAGTTTGTAGGCAAAACTAAAATGAGAATTAGGACTTCTTAAATGAGAAATGAATAAAGTATCAAATTAAATTTTTTTAGCTGAGAAAGTCACCAGAAAACATGTCTTATGGATTAAAATTAACCTCTGCAAAAATACTGTATAATTAATATGACTGGATCATGACTGAGTCTCCTGCCATCTCTTGAAACCAAGGTTACTTCTCTTTGGTTCAACTATTGTCATACTCATGCAATTTCTCTTTCTTTCACATTCTTTGGCAGGAAGTGCAGTTGTGCGAGCTTATGACTGTTTAAAGCTTTTCTGCCTGCAGTGTGGTATGAAGTGTCCATCCCAGGTTACAAGTGTCACGCTCAGGAAGTATTTTGCTACCATGACTCAGGTAAGATATCACTGATTGAGGCAAGCTAGAGGTGTTGAGCCCCCCTCCCTCCCCCAAGATATCCTAAGGGTACTGCATGTCAGTCATAACTTTTCTATGGAGTAGAAATACCTATTTGGCTGAAAAGTAAGGGATGAATCCCATTGAAGTGGAGAAAAAGGTATGTTAAATCAAGTTCAGAAGTTAGGTCTCAAAAACGTTTGATCATGTGTTTTACTCGTGGTTGTGCACATCTAAATCTCTACTAACAGCTTTGAAGATGTGTATCGTAGATATCATTTTTATTTTAGGTACTTGGTCTCCAAGATCATGAATTACAGTGGGCATGCAAGGAGGATACCGCGGTGACGTCACGGCTTTTCCAAGATGGCGCTGCATATTATAAACAAACTCGATCCACGACCAAGGGAAAATCAAGTCATCAAAAAAGTTAGATTTTTCGCATCAAATCAGAGTTATTAGTACTTTTCTGCTATGAAATAAGTCTTCAGACAATAAGCTATCATTTGAATAATGAAAAGTGCTGTTTTGATGGGGAAAAATAGGGTTTTTTAAACCAAATAGCCGGGCACCGATCTTCCAAAATTAGCGATGGTTTCAAAACAGTCTCCCAGATGGTAGTTGATAAAGTATGGAATTAGTGAAACCTTGGAAACACTGATAAACCTTGGAATATTCAATGTAAACCATGGAATCACTGTGCAAATAGCGCGGGAAATCGGGTGCGTTCCTTCCACGATTTATACCCTCCCAACTGACAGTCTCGTCCCAGCTGACTTTATTGATAGCAATTTGCCAGTTAGTTCAGAAGCCAACATTTTTAATGTGGAGGATGACGTCATCAATTGGCAATGCGCTGTGGTCGTTAAAATATTTTATTTCTCTTCAATGGAAGCAAAAATTAGTTTTTATGATTGTTTTGTATTCCATAGACGATAAAGTATTATGCTCGGTACTAGATGCACGAGATCATAGGACAAACACACACGTGAATAAAAAAACCGCTTAGAACTGGTGACGTCACAAAGATCTCTGCATCCCTCGATGCGTACTGGAAGATGTAAGAAATCGCTCACGGCGAAGGAAATTTTCATCCGCAAACTTCGGTAATAAACATACATGACTAGGCTTCTTTTATTCATCGTTTGTTATAAAATATCAGTCAATCATAGACAATTAGGCCTAGACATAGTCGTCAACCTTATCCATGCATAATGCATGACAGGCCCCCAATTTTCTCTGTATCACCCTGTATGAACAGACCGATCCGTAGTTCAAATAGGCCCCGCGTGGTGGTGGCGTATTTATAAGCGGAGCGCTATTGGTTCATATTATGGGTGTGTGGTGGGCGTGTCTTCCCATATTTGGGAGATCAGTACTGTACACTGGAGGCGAGGTACAACTGGGTTGTTCTAAAATATAGACTATTGAATCGGATATGCGACAGATTTCTAAATTACCATAAAATTCCGATCTGATCATGCAAGAATAAGCTCCAAATGTTGATTCGTAACCACGTTAGGTTCGAATGGCATTATTTCATGTTTTTTATGCATTTTTAGGACTGATTCCAAGGTTTATCACTGGTTCCAAGGTTTCACTGATTCCAAGCTTTATCAACTACCCTCTCAGATATGGGCAATCTCTTCATTATCATAATGGGATTTGGAGTCATGTTTACAGATTTTACAAGTTCGAGACCTGTAATACCTAAAACTCGCATAGATCCCCATAGATCCCCTCTATTTGTCGAGTTAGCGCCCCTGTAAGATCATGCATTTTCGGACACTAGAACGAAATCTTCCTGCGGATATCGCGGTTTCGGTGATGATTTAAGGAGAAATTGACTGTTCTTAGAGTTGTATGGGACAGAAATGAGTTCATACTTCATGAATACATGAATATATTATGATATGGGCGGGCTTCTAAGTCAAAACAATAACAAACTCAACTGCATCTCTACTGTATATTGCGTAGTGCATTGCCTAGTGTATTTCGTAGTGTATTTTAGCGGAGACATTATTTCCGCACTTTGGCCACGCCAAACGTCTTTTTTATTCGTGGAAGTTAATCTGCTCTGTAAATTTTATTTTACACAAGAAGAATCCATACTAGGTATTGCAATATTTCATGTCTATTGGTGTTTTTGTGTACAGGAGCGCACCAGACAGTGAGACGTGGAGATGTGTTCAGTGCTGGTGCTGTCAGTAAACTGAATCTGATTGGCCATAGCGATCACTAATATGGGTCGGGATCACGTGATGTGACGTCACCGCGGTATCCTCCTTGGTGGGCATGTGCTCATCTTGGCCACACAGAGAAGGTTCACAAGATCCATTACAAATCCACATCTGGATATATTGAACGCATTAACATAGGGAAGATGATGCTCCTGCAAGACTTCAATGTGGCTGGGAAGTTGGCAGGAAAACGCCTTCAAGACATTGATATGGCAGGTATGTGGCAATCATCTTGAATAGAAGTGAAAGGAAAGTTTGCTTAACAATAGTCTGTGTCAGTTTTTGGTCACATGGGGATGACCAGTCTCAGTTCTGCTTCAAGTGGTAGACAATCTAAGATAACACCATCGACCTTAAGGCCATGTACATACATTTCAAAGTGTTAGACCATCCTCTACTTCAGTTGGACACAATGTCACACTGATGAGCCCTCTCTCTTACGTCTATGTGTTTAACCACCTGATGATGAAGAAATATGGCATCTGGAAATAACCATATAATGGGAAACCTGAGATCCTATCTACCCGTAACTCAAAAATGGTTATGTTGTTAAAAACTACTGGCCCAAATTATGGTGATGAAATGAATCATTAAGTTGGCTGAAGTATTTAAACAGATGAAGATGCTATGATTTTTTTCCAGGATCTCTGAAGCGAACAGTTCTTGAGTATTGTCCAACTGCAGAGTACAATCATGATGTTACCAACGTTTGTCTTCTTTGACAATGATTCCTATATAAAGGCTCTGGAAGCATTTGCAGACCTTAGTTTTGACTGCTCTGAAAGACAGTTTGCTGGGTTCGAACTTATTGTGTTCTATTCATTGTCCGATTTCCTTTCGGCATTATCCTTACTCCATGGTGAAGATGCAGTGCCTCATGCAGTCGTTTATCTTCCAGACCAAGAACTTTATAGTTATCAATAAACATGTACTAGTCTTTGATGGAAGGATTATGAACAACTCGGGGAATCCCATCTTCTTGGAACTGTTTGGCATTTTGCTTTGGTCATGTTAGTTGCAGAATCCTAATATATTTTTCCATGTGTTCATATTAATGATGAGGTATTTTCTATTCTCCTTCTCCCACTGGTGAAGGAACATTTCAGATAATATAAGTCTGTTATGGAGTGCTAATTGCAATCATGGATTAGAAATTGTTCACAGGAATGACAATGCAGAGTAGAATTCCATGCTCTTTAAAAAAGCAGAAGGTCACTTTCCAAATGTTCAGTTTTTACAGACTACGGTTTTCATTGCACTTTATTTATTCGACAATCATCTTCTTTGACTATGATTCTTGTGTAATGGCTTTAGAACTACCTGCAGATCATTTGACAAAGACAATACCGGGCTCCACAATAACCATGTAAAGACGAAGTATTAGAACGATTCCAGTAACTTTAAGCAACAAAACATAGAGGTCTCCCTTTACTGATAAATGTAAACCCCTTGTGATAGGTTGACTCAAATGTATTTTGAATTGCTAATTGTGCTGTATGGTACCTTGCACGTCACCACTTAAGTCATAATGCCAGGGAAAGCCAAGATTATTCTGTTTCTCTTGTATGTTACTTCTGTCAGTTTAAAGCGAATGACTGGACACATTGACCTACTTCATTCACCTGCTTAAATTTTCCCTTTGGTGGTTCTTCATCATTATATCAGAGGGGGGGAGGGGGTTACACACATAAAAACTTTACAAATAAAGCTCATCAGCCTGTTATTTTGTCCACCTTATGTAGAGGATGGTCGAATATTTTGACATGTACATACTACATAGCCATAAGGTCGATGGTGTTATTATTAGGTTCTCAACCACTTGAAGTAGAACAGACACTGGCCATCTCACAGATGAGTAGATCTTACTGAAAACAGTAACTTACTTGCTCCAAGGGTACACTGTAGAGATATGGCCCTTGGAGCAAGGAAGGAGTTGTGTTCAGTAAGATGTTGTCAACCTAAGACTAAGTACATGTCAAAGTATATAAATATCCTGTTGGTCAGTTGGATAAAACGAGTCCTTTAACTAAGGTTTATGTGTTTGACCCTTTCGGACCCAACACCTAATAGTCCAGTCAATTTGGCCAATATTTCACAAAAGCTGGGTATTTCTGATAGATACGAAGGAAAAAAGAAACAGTTTGAACTGACGCACGTGAGGACTCTAGTCATTGATGATACACTCTTGAGCATTTGTGACAACCGGAATGAGTAGTGGGCTGAGCAAGTTCGCAGACGAATCTTACATGCCAGAGAACTCCATTCATCTGAAGCCATGTACCACGCAACATGCAGTTCAAACTTCAGAACTGGTAGAAACATGCCCCAGTGTTTTACGGAAAGTGCAGCTAGTGCTAAAAAACCTAGACTTTCGCTAGGGAGGCCAGAGAATCAAGTCCGCACAGATGCTTTCTTGCAAGTAGCCCGATACTTGCAGGAAAATGACGAAGAGCAGACAACGATTTATGATCTAATTGACAAAATGAAGGAATACCTGGAAGGAACGAATGTACAGTCCTATAGTTTCAAGTTCATGAAAGAAAAAATCCTAGAACATTTTGGAGATGAAATCATGATAACTGAAATAAGTGGTTCTAAAAATGTGGTGACATTTAAACAAACAGCCTCTGCTATTCTGAATGATTTTTACCGTCAGCCAAAAGATAACGATTCAGAAGCTGAGAAAATGAGACTCATTGAGGCTGCAGGTAATCGTATCAGATGTGATATAAAGTCTGTTGTACAATCTAAGGAAGTCTATCCAACCAGTTATTCCATGTCAAACATTACTGAGGCAGTAACTTTCTTACCAGAGTCACTTAAACGTCTGTTAGATAAGATTTTCGTTGGTGAGAAGAAGGATGTCAGAGTGTGCTCCTTAGGACAAGCCATCATGCAAGCGGCACGACCAAGAGTCCTGCTTGCTCCTCTCCAGCTTGGTCCAGGAGTTCAGATGCACTCGCAT
The DNA here is from genome assembly GCF_910592395.1 of Lineus longissimus. Lineage (NCBI taxonomy): Eukaryota > Metazoa > Nemertea > Pilidiophora > Heteronemertea > Lineidae > Lineus > Lineus longissimus. The sequence continues at coordinate 13,066,134 of NC_088311.1, forward strand.
TTTGCTTCCCGTTTTTTGATAGATACGCTTAATGAACTGGGATTTTCTTCCTCCTATTCTGAAGTTCAAAGGTATGAAAAGAGCGCAACCATGTCGAACAGGACAGATATTCCAGGGTTCATACCAGGCCATTTTGTTCAGTACGCAGCTGATAACGTGGACCACAACATTCGTACCCTTGATGGCCGTGGCACATTCCATGGTATGGGTATCGTCGTCAATGTCACGCCAAGAATTGAGAAAACGACTCTTGTCAAACGCATCACTGTGACGGCTGATGAGATTACCAAGATTGGGCGAATTAATATCAGACATTATGCCGCCCCGAGAAATGGGATGAAGGAACTGACATATGAGGAGTTCACATTACCTCGAGAGCCAGAACAATGTCCAAAGGTGGATCTACTTTGGAAATTGTCATCCAAAGTGTGTCCCCAAAGACCTGGATGGTCAGGGCTCATGCAGATGATCTCAAAGGGTGAATACCCTGGGCAGGCCTCAGTTATGCCACTGCCGATGATTGATTTGAACCCTAGCGATCTCTCATGTGTGTATTCAACTTTGTATTTCGTTCCTGATCATGCCAGAAGATACAATGTTACCCCAGTGGTGACATTTGATCAGCCGCTCTGGTGGAAAGCCACCACAATTCTTGAAAATGAGTTGGAAAACAGTCCACTCAAATGCATCATTCTGAGGCTGGGTGGATTTCACACTCTGATGAGCTTCTTAGGAAGTATTGGTCGACTTATGGAAGGGACTGGTTTGAAAGACACCTTGGAAACGGTCTTTGCCAGCAACACCGTGTCTCACATGCTCAGTGGAAAAGGAGTTTCGCGGGCACTGCGCGGACATTTTCTTACGGACTCAGCACTAAGTACCATTCTAATTGACCAGGTGCTAGGTTTTCAAACTCCACGTGCCGAAAGTTCTTTACATGAAGACGAAGAAGATGACAACTTGTCAGTATTGTCTGATTCCACCGATGATATGAATGAGACTTTTTCAGAAAACATTCAGACGAACGAGTTCACAGCAGACGACCCGGTGTTGAAGTTAGTTCAGTCAACAATGGAAGGACTCCTCAAAGGGGAAGTGACTGCAGCTGAAATTGAGTCATCTGAGACCATGGCTGAGTTGCAAGAATCAATCGCCAAGATAGCTGAGAAGAAGGACCAAAGGACCAGTCAGCTGTGGCTTATGTATATGCAAATGGTTGACATCGCTCGTAACTTCATCAGATCAGAACGCACTGGGGACTGGATATTGAGCCTTCAGTGTATGAATGCTATGCTTCCATATCTTGCTGCTTCAGGGCACAACTTGTACACCAAGTCATTGTTTGTTTACTTGCAGAAAATGACCAAACTTGAAGAAACCAATCATGATTTATTTCTGAAATTCATGGATGGTAACAGTGTTGTTCGCAGGTTAGATAGATTCTGGGCAGGACTGTCACCAGATTTAGTTATAGAACAGGTTCTGATGCGAAGTTTGAAAACAACTGGCGGATTGACCAGAGGTAGGGGGATGACCGAGGTCCAGCGACACATTTGGTGTTTGTCAAGACCCGTTTGTACAGAAATAAACAATGCCATGCAGCAGCTGACAAATGTGGTATATGAAACCAGTGAACAGCACAAGGATTTATCGGTTGCGCGCAAGGATAGAGACGCTTCTGATATGGATAAGTTGATAACTTTCCTTAATGAAAGAAGCCCCTTCAAAGACGCTTCATCTCTCTATAATATTGTCACAGGAGTAGAGGCTTCCCAGAATGTAAATGTGGACAAGGCCAATGATATCGGTACCAAGATTGTGAAAGAAATGATAGGGCAGCCCGTTTCAAACTATACCTTCAGAAAGAAAAGTCAGGCGATTACCATGGATTCTAGATCCAAAGTGACGATTGCTAGTGAAGAAATTCATATTGATCCATTGCTACTTTTCCAAAGGCTTATAATTGCTGGAACCCAGCGGGATATTCTTCAGGATGCATTCTCCTATGAACTATGTGGGTATGCTCCATCTCTCTTTGAAAGGCGATCTGTGCTCCTGAAAGCAAATAAACCTGCACTAGCTAACGCTATTTGGGCAAAGGCGCAAAATGATTCTGATGAGACTGTCGAAGGACTATCAAGTAGGTGTGTTCATGTCCTTGATGGAGGTGCACTTTTGCATAGGGTGTTCTGGAATGTTGGTGAAACATACAATGAGATATGTTCTAAGTATGTATCATATGTGAAGGGGAAATACGGACATGTGGTGGTCGTCTTTGATGGCTACAAGAGTGGTTCCAGTACAAAGGATTCGACCCATTCAAGGCGCAGAAGCAGAGCATCTAGAACAGTATCATTCACACCAGATATGAAGCTGCAATCAGAGAAAAGTGACTTTCTTTCAAATGAAGAGAATAAACAGAGGTTCATTGACCTACTCGGGTCCCACCTTGAAAAGGCAAATTGCGAAGTTCATCACGCCAAGGATGATGCTGATCTCCTGATTGTAAAAACCGCACTGACAATGGTTCCTGGTTGAAGGAGAACATGCTGAAAAAGAACGACGACAAAATGGAGGTGGCACTCTTTGCATCCATTCATCGTTCCAAGACCCTGGATCACGTTTCGGTGAATGTTGGTGACTCTATCATTGACTCTGTGGCATGCGTACGAAATTTGGGGGTGATGTTTGACAAGAAAATGAACATGGAAGCACAGGTGAATGCTGTCTGCAGATCGGCCTACGCCCAACTGAGGAATGTTGGACTTATCCGGCAGTATCTCAGCGCTTCTGCGGCCCGCTCGCTAGTGTGCGGCCTTGTCACATCACGGCTGGACTACTGTAATTCACTGCTCTATGGCATTTCAAAAGACCTTATGAACAAGTTGCAGAGGGTGCAGAACGTGGCGGCCCGCATCATCACGCGCACCAAGCGTCGAGACCACATCTCCCCTGTACTACGCGAGCTCCACTGGTTGCCAGTTGAGCAGAGGGTGAACTATAAAATCCTCATGCACGTTTTCAAGTGTGTGCATGGAACAGCCCCGGGTTACCTGTCAAGCCTAGTTAATATCTATAGGCCAGGCAGAGACCTTCGGTCAGCTGATGACAACAGACTGGAAGTTCCAAGGGCCCGGAGCAAATATGGAGAGCGTTGCTTCTCTTTCTCCGCTGCTGTTCTGTGGAATGCGCTCCCTTTTGAGGTCAGGCAAGCAAGGAGCCTTGCATCATTTCAGACGATGCTAAAGACTCATCTTTTTCGACAATGTTATTAATATTGTAAAAGCGCCTTTGAACGGATAATAATCTGAAAAGGGCGCTTAAATTTAAATATGGTATATACATACATACATACATACTGCAAGTTGCACAGACATATGTCACTGTCCTTGTAGGAGATGACACTGATCTTATTGTGCTATTACTGTTTCACAGTATAGATGACTGTCCACACAAGATTTTCTTTAGGCCAGAGCCCAAAGGAGCATCACCTGTGAGGTTCATGGACATTGCTGAAGTCCGCAGCCAACTTGGAGAGGAAGTTCGCAGGAATATTCTGTTCATACATGCCATTCTGGGGTGTGACACTACTTCAAGGTTGTTTGGGTTTGGTAAGGCTACTTCACTTTCATTGCTTCAGAAAGACAAGTGTTTCCGTGAACAGGCAGCGGTTTTCGATCGAAGGGGGTCTACTGCAAAGGACATCAGTGAAGCTGGGGAGAAAGCTTTGTTGTGTCTGTACAAAGCTAAACATGTAGAAAACTTGAATGCTCTGAGATATCAAAAGTTCCATGAACTGCTGAGGACTAGTAAAAAGGCTATTCATCCGAAGTCATTGCCACCAACCTCAGCAACTGCAAAGTATCACAGCCTACGTACTTACCATCAGGTCCAGGCATGGAAAGGTGTTGAACTCAATGCTGAGGAATGGGGTTGGAAAGTGAGCGAGGGCAAAATGACACCAGTTCAAAATGACTTGGAACCTGCACCACAGGAGCTGCTTCAGTTTGTAAGGTGCAATTGTAAAACAGGTTGCGGCACAAAGCGCTGTGGATGCAAAACTATCGGACTTGAATGCACGGTGGCATGTGGGGAGTGTAGGGGCATTTGTGAAAATGCAAACGAGATTGATGACAGTGACCTAAACAACAACTAGCTCAGATAATGACTTTCACCTCCAGTAAGTCCACACATTGTTGCAGTAGGTACTTTGAAATTACTGGTATTAATTTTGTTCATAAAGACAATCACAGTTTTCTGTGGATTAGTTAGTTTGTTTTTTCGGGGGGGGGGGCTGTTAGGGGATAGGTTTCGTTTTTGTTGCACTTTCCCCTAAGTAAATTCATAGTTTGACTGGACTATAACCCACCCATCTACACAGGCCCAAAATGGGGATTATTATAGCTTTTTTCTGCTGGCCTGGTGTGTTGAAAATAAGAGAGATAGAGGAAAATGACTGCCTGGGTTGGATAGACAACTAAATGGAGAATATTTTGGTGGGGAAAAAATTTTTTTTTTAATGCCAATGAGGTCATGTGACCTCATGAGCATATTCTCAAAACTGTCCGCAAGTGATTTTTTTTACTTTGAAAAGTCTTGGCTCTCTTAGTTTCAAGAACCACGAACAAAAACTGCATGGAATAGGTAGGGGGGTGGGGCATCTTCATTTTCACACATTTTTTTTTCAATTATCTCCGAAATTATGATTTTGGGGACATTTTCTTCATTTTTGGGCGAAAACGTCAAAATCTGACAAAAACGACATAATTTCATATTTCAGCCAAAATAAAAGGTAGAAATCACTTTTTTTGTTATTATATCTTTATTATAACTATTAGAACTTTGAATCTGTGATAAACAAATTGTTTTTACCTGATATTTAGGTGAAAAAATACAAGATCACCCTGTTTTTGAATTTTTCACACCCGCAACTGCGACATGTAAGATTGTATGATTCATGGTCCGAGTGGTCGAACTTTTCCCCATCTGACAGCTCCATATCTTCACCCCCCAGGTCTAAATCGGACTCGCTATCATCATCGAGCGCCGCAAGAACATCTTCGGTAGACAAATGTGCTTTCCGTTTTGCCGCCATATCGCCGCGCTGCTGCTCTACAATGCATGGAGTACAAATGTCTACTACGGCCGTATATCGGTGGGGAATCCCCGAAACCAGGGAGACTGGTTTCATTGATTGTAGACATTGGTTTGATAGGCAGTTCGAAGATGGCAGCACCGTAATTTGCTAGTTATCAACGATCTTCTGCATCAACCGCCCCACGGTTGCTCGGGTAATTGCGGTGGGGTCAAGATCAACCGTGTCACGGTTGCTCAGGTCCGAAAGGGTTAACAAGTTGATACCATGAAGAACAACAGAATCTGGAATCAACTACATAAGGTGCCAGGGAGTGTTTAAGTAGATTCTTTCAGCAGATCAGACACTCATCTGACAGATGGCTAGTCCCGGCTTTAAGTGGTTAATCACCTGAGATTGTAAGAACCACCTTAAGGCAGCCTGTTTGGGGTTTGAGGTTTGTCCTCTAAGCAGGTTTAACCATGTAATGGGAAAGCTGAGACACTATCTACCATCAATTCTGAAGTGTTTATAATGTTCAAAACTACTGGCCCTAATTCTGGTGTTGAAATGAGTCTGTGAGTTGGCTCAAGTGTCACACCAGATAATGATGCTGTGATTTCTTTCCAGGATCTCTGAAGTGAACATTTCTCGAGTATTGTACAACTGCAAGGTACGATCATGCTGTATCCAACGTTTGTCTTCTTTGACAATGATTCCTATAATAAGGCTCTGGAAGAATTTAGAGAACAATGTTTTGAGTGCTCGGAAAGACAGTTTGCTGGGTTCAACCTTATTGTATTCTACTCCTTGGTCGATTTCCTTTCGGCATTGTCCTTACTCCATGGTGAGGATGCAGTGCCTCATGCAGTTGTTTATCTTCCAGACCAAGAACTATACAGTTAATTCATATTGCTGTTTGATCGAGGGAGTACTAGTATGAACAAAGCAGGGAACCCTTCTTCATGTAACTGTTGTTCTGAATTGTATTTTGGTCTTGACCGTTGAAGAATACTGATATATTTTTCCATGGTTGGCACAATGTTGTGTTCGTTATGGAGTGCAAATTGCAATGTTGGAAGAAATTATCAGTATAAATGACAAGGCAGAGTAGAATTCCATACATTTTTAAAAATCCTCCATATAATGGTATCAGGAGGTTGTATTCCAAATGTTCGGTATCGATGGACAACAGTTTTCACTCCACTTTACGTACTCATCATTGGTATACTGAGTTCTTGTTATCGTTCACTTCCTTTGACAGTGATTCTTGTGTAAAGGCTCAAGAACTATCTGTAGATAATTTTTTTGACTGCTCTGAAAGAGAGTTTGCTGCGTGTGACCTTATCATATTCTGAGGTGTAGATGCAATGCCTCATGCAAATATTTAAACAGAACCTGTACAGGGCTATACAGTTAATTTGAAAAGGAGGGATTATGAGGAACTTGGGGTATCCCATCTTGATTTAACTGTTCAGTATTCTATCCCATAATCAATTCTTTTGATTGTGTCAATGTCTTATATCTTTTGCATCTGAAATAGTTAATTTCAGACTCCTCATGTTTGGGGGTTGGTTAACCACGTTTGGGCAGTGTTTTTGGATATTACATAAGGCTGACGTTCCATAGCGTTCACGTTTCATTTTTTACGATTCATCTTTCATTTAGAGGGTTGATTCCACAGAGATCACGTTAGCAATGGTTTTACTGTCCTACACCAGTTCACGCCAAAAATAATGAGCATGTTCATTCCTCGAGCCACGGGTGATCTTCATTTATTCACGCATCAAATGAATTGTACTTGACTGAAGGTAGAAAGATGAGGCCTATGGAACCCACATCATAAGAAATGCATTGTCCATTATTGGGTTCACCTGTGAAACATGACAATTCAAGCGTGAACCGTGAAAAATGACCAATGAATCGTGAAAACTGAAACTCATTTGAACGGCAGCCTAATGTGTCATTGTAATGATAGTGTGTTTCTATGGTATTCTGGAGGGTACACATGGTATTGCATTTTTGTGGTTATTCTGTCCATGAACTTTACATAAGTGTCATTGTCATGATAGTATAGGATGGTGACAAAATTCAAGGTTTTTGTCATTTTAAAATTTTTTGATGGTGTTTGTCGAGTCATTTTCGGCCAGGAGGTACCTTTAAAAATGGCCACATTTTTGTTCATGATCAGGGGTTCCTGACTGCTATAATCTGGTAAATTTGTTTTGTTGTGCAATATACTGATTGCTGTATTGTTAAAAGACAATTTTGTTTGTTTATGGGTGATTGGTCCACATAAGTAGAACTTCGACAATTCTGTAGTCTGATAATGACAGTTTTCTGTTTTTTTCTGTTTTTGTCATTCTTAATTCAGATAATAACAAAGGGTTGTATTCTAAATGTTCAGTTGAAAGGGAGACTCCACTTTCTTATTGTTGAGGTACACATGGTATTACATTTTTTTATGGTTGATGGAGACAAAATCTTTAGGTTTTTGTTGGTTTGAAATTGTTGAATCATTTTTTGTCCAGGTGATACCTTTAAAAGGCCAGTGTTTTTGTTTGTTCATGTTCAGGGGTTCCTGACTGCTATAATCTGTTATACTCTTTGAGGTATGAGTTTTAAGTGTCATGTTGTATTGATAATAAGTCGCTGTCAATGTTTTGGGGAAAAATAAGGATGAAAAAATCTGAATTTGTATGATCCAATGTGCTCATTGGTTCATCAAAGTCTTGATAAAACTTCACTGTACTTATTGGTACGAAAGTACCTGACTAATTCAAAATAAAAAGATAATTGTTTTTTAACTCAGATTTCCTTCATTTTTCTGATTTTCTGTAGAAGTCTTGAAGTTAATTAGTATATGGAAAAATATCTCCATGGTTAAAAGAAATCATTTACTCCAGACACCATTTGTTTATTTCCTCTGCCACCATATCAAAGGCTTCTGGTATCATTTTTGTGCCATTTCAAAAAGTTGATGTTGACATTAATATGGATAGCAATAATGATGAACTGATACCAGATGGCCCAGAAATAGTGATGGAACTTTTCTTCTGTTTCTCTTCTGTCTTTGCAACAGTCTGCACAGGATGAAGCGGACTGTTCTCTTGACAGTATGTAACAATGTTATCATGACCTTTATTTTTAATGTCGGAAGAGGCTTGGAAAGGTTTGAATTTTCCTTGCTGATGTCATCTTATTAATGGGGTGGTCGCAGAACTGATCCGCATGGTGGCACTGTCACTACCCGGAAATTCGTCATTTCTAACGTTATTTCCATTTATTTCAGAGGTGAAAACAACCCATCTAACTTTGTCTCCTTAAGTTAATACTTTCATCACTGCATGTCAAAGGCAATGCTTTATATTTCTAAATTATTCTCTACCTGGAAATTTTGCTAGGATTGCGATAAGGACCAGGTAAAGTCTCGTTAAATTCCTGTAGAAAAATATACAGGGTTTTTTGACAACGTGATCTCAACAGGCAGAATATGACGTTATGACATTCTTCCGGACGTTATAGTGACAGCGCCACCTTTTATCTTGCGACCACCCCATTGGCATGAAACTGATGTTGGAAGTTCGACAAAGTCTGTTTTTCCAATGTCTAGACCATGACCTTAAGTTGCTAACAGACAATACCTAGTCAGGATTAGCGGACCAAATCTAGGTATGGCCATTAGTTTTGCAAAATTTGGGCCAGAGAATTGAACAAACTCTCCTGACCTGAGGTCCCTTGCAGAGAATATTTTCAGGAAGCAAATAAAATCTCTGCTTTTTGAGAAACATTATGGGTGAGGCCTTGTTTTTTTCACCACAGAAATGTGCCTTATAAGTGGAACATTGATTAATTGATTGATTGATTGGTTACATAAAACTGCCTAAGGGCAAACGGACGAAACCTCTTATGATACCACAAGTGGTTTTCCAGCTTAGGTTGTTGGACGAATTCTTGCATAAGTGGTTAGTTTTATCTCTAATGATGACTTGAGTGGTAGAAAACATAAAAATATTTTACACCTCAAAATATTTTCGTGTTCTCATAAAAATATTTTACAGCTCAAAATATTTTCTTAATTTTACCCCTCAATTTTTTTTCTTGTTCTGGCACTGTGGTAAATAATGAGGCAAGACGCAAGATAATCACGTTAGATGAGAACTAGTATTCAATGAACATATATTAATTAACGTTGCACGAATGTTAGTGAATTATGACTGCATTGGAGTGCCATAGCAGGAAGTGGGAACTGACCATGCATGAATAAATTTTTGAACTCTACAAAAACAGCATGGCCAATATATCAGTACATTAGCCATGTTTTTGCAAACCATAGGTTGGTGGCCTCTTTGGCGGTTGTTTTCACTTAGGTGGTTATCGCTTGAGGGAACTCATTGCAACATGCCCAACAAGCCAAGGTGGTTATTTTCATCTTCACTGACCTCTTGGGTGGTTGTTTTCACTTGGGTGGTTGTTTTCACTTGGGTGGTTGTTTTTACTTAGGTGGTTAACCGCTTGAAGAAAACCGTTGCAACACGCCAAACTTGGACTTGTCCCCTTCTTCATTGTTTTAACCACCTAAGTGGCTATTTTACCACCTAAGTGGAGATTGGAAACAAAGAAATGTGGCCTCTTTGGCAGTTGTTTTCACTTAGGTGGTTAACCACTTGAGGGAACCCATTGCAACATGCCCAACAAGCCAAGGTGGTTATTTTCATCTTCATTGACCTCTTGTGTGGTTGTTTTTACTTGGGTGGTTGTTTTCACTTGGGTTGTTGTTTTCACTTAGGTGATTAACCACTTGAAGAAATCCGTTGCAACATGCCAAACATGGATATTTGACTGGATATAGGCCTACTGGACTGTGCCTGGTTGGTTGGTTTTACATTGGTTCATGGCACTCAGCTAGCTGGCATCTGCTCTGTCCCCTCCCCTCCTTCCCTTGATCTAGCAAAATGCCATCTTGCCATAGGCCCTACTCCAACAAGTCATATATTGTGCAATCTTGACGCTTCATGCCCATGTCCATACGCTGCCTCCACAAAGCCCCAAGAGTACACCATAATGCATCAACCAGTATACACTATGGACATAAATGTAAGGTATGCACACTGACTGCCTATCTTTCTTGTACATTCATCATATACTGCTAGTTAACCCTCCTAACCAGCCGAAACCAGCCGAAGCCAGCCTGGTCACCATGGCAACACATTCCTCAAAAACCAGCGAAAGCCAGCCTGACTGTTTAACCAGCAGAAACCAGCCTGCTCATGAGGCTGGCTGAAGCTGGTTAACCAGGCACTGCTAGAGGCTGGTTTAGATTTGTTAATCAGCGTAAACCAGTCAAAGCCAGCCTGAAAATAAACCAGCCTGCCTGATTTTCAAAAGCCAGCCAAAACCAGTCTGCCTGGCTTTTTGTTCCAATACCACAGAAACCAGCCATAGCCAGCCTCCTACTTGAGGCTGTGTTTGACTGGTTTTCGCTGGTTAACCAGAACAAACCAGCCGAGGGTGTGTTTGGCTGGTTAAACCAGCCAAACACAGCCAGATTTTTGCAGGGGTTGCTCGGTTCAACTTGGGCGAAAACAATTTAATGAAATGAGATTCCATAAGTTTCTTTCTCCCAGTGTCTGAGGACTTCATTTTATAAAGAGGGAAAAATTTCGATCTATGTAATGCCAGACTCGCCCTTTATGCCACAGTTTCCCTTATCTGCTTATGTAGATTTCCTCACATCCCTTGCATACTAATACATAAATTACATGCTGAGTCTTGCAAGTCATATCAGCATTCGGAAAGAATGGGTTATGCCAGTACTCCTTAAGTCTTAGTTTGCGGCTGAAATCCTTATTATCCTGTTTAGGAGTTGGGATGAACTTTAGACCCAATTTTAGAACATTGATTTGATCTGTGGTTAGGTCAATGCTTGATAAGTTTATGATCTTTGGTTCCACCGTGGATTCCAATTTCGGTTTTGTTTGTACCTGTGGTTTAGATCGCCATCTTCTTCTAAAAATTATGTTTTCTGTTATGATATTATTGTGTCTGAAATAAGGTTTAAACCACAGATTCCTACCCTGGCTATCACGGCCATGTTTGCCATCCTTTCCAGAGAAATCATTTACTTGGTACCCGTGCCTAGAAGGTTCTGCTCTGGTATATTCAACCCAATTGTACGTTTTATTTATATAAAGACACTAAAGATGCCCCTAGACCTTTGTGCTTTAAGACATGATGTTTAGCAAATCTTTGCCTGCTGATCTCAATAAACAAACTAAATGTATTGATTGTGTAATATTTTGATCATCTTCAGGCATCATAAATCCTTATTTCTGCGTTGCCATCTTGCTTCCCTTACAGCAAAGAGGAAGCAGTATCGCTGTATACAATTACCTACAACAGTCTAAACCACATGATCTCAAAGGCGCCCACCTTTTTTCGAATTTGAATCTCCTATTAAATGAATGAAACTTAAACATGTTAAACAATATTTACAAGGATTTTGATATAAGAGAATATTCACATAACCAATATGGCCGGCTGGTGGCCATCTTGAAAATTAAACAAAGTCCCATTTATCCTAAACTGATGACCAGATGTCTATACCATATTTCATGTGACTATCAATCTATGTACTCTCTGCAAAATCCTTGACTTTTAGTCAAATCCGATTACCAATATAGCTGGCAGGGGGATCGCAAAATTGATATCAATGACCAAAACTGTTCTCCCCCTTTCCACTGCAAAAGGCATGGATTAACTTTACCTGAGGTGAGCACATGGTCCCTAGACCATTTCATTTGTCGTTCAGTCCCAATGAAATATGAATAAATATTGCTGTGGACAAATCAACCACTCATGATGTACTTCAGCCACTCAAAACAAACCTCTCAATGATGGACATTAACCTCTTAATAATGAACATTTAACCTCTTAATAATGGACATTTAACCTCTTAATGATGGACATTTTAACCACCTGACAATTTTTTGAAAACAAGGAAATAAGTAACCACGTATGAATGTGTTAAAGACACAAGTTGACCACTTAAGGAAAAAACCACTTATGGTATCATTAGTGACTCCGTCCGTCGTCGTCGTCGTCGTCGTCCGTCGTTAACTTTTGACAAAATCGTGGCACGTTTCTTAACCGCTTGACCCAGAAAGTTCATACTTGGTGTGTGGGTACCCCTAGGCAAGACCTTCCTTCAGAATGAAAATCAGCGCAATTTGACTGCTGGTCTGCCATATACGGGGCGCTCTTTGAAAACCTATTTTTGTCATTTTGAAGCTTATGGTTAAAGCTAGAGCGATGAAAATTTTATGGTGGGTGTATCTAATAAAGGTACATCACATATCACACAGGTTTTTGATTTGACCTTCACTTCAAGGTCACAGAGGTTGAACTCTAAAATTTCTTTGATCGTGGCACGTTTTTTTGCTATTGGTCATAGACTCTCTAAATTTGATATGTAGACACCTATTGGGCATCTGTACATGTTGACACAGATTTAGGTCAGTGCGACCTACTATTCAGGTATAAGTAGGTCAAGGTTAAAAAAGCCCATTTTCTTTATTCCAGCAGATTGAAGTTTGAAATGAAGTTTTAGAGGTATTAAAAAGATTAATTTCGTTTCATATCACTAGGTGGCGGTATTGTGCAAAAATGTCAGTTGGCACATTGCCAGCAGTTTTGAATTTCGCGGTTCGAGGCAATCCGTCGGGGTATCCAAGATGCGCAGTGTTGTACTGCGCCACTATATCTGCATACTACTGTGAAGACTCGGCTCTTCTGTCGACTTCTATGTTGAATTGACAAGGAAGCTCACCTTTCTAATCGAATGGACCCACTTTATTGACACTGACACACTACTCTCAACACGTACACGCCACTTGTCCAATCTCTCTCCTATCACCGGAATGATGCAGTGACCAAGGACTACTGACTGGTGGCGCCACCCCACCGAAGGGGATCGCACTAAGGAGACCCGGATCACCACACCATCCCCACCAAAATTGTTCAAACCCACTTGGTTTGAACACAATTTAAAATTACAAAAAATAGATGGCTATATGTGCCAGAATTCAGCAGTAGTCAAATCGAAGATACAAAAATAATGCTATATATACGATTCAAAGGCACTGTCCCGCATGTATCCACATGAATAAGGATGAACAAATACAATGATACAAAGTCCAAATACAAGAACACAGGTTGGTGGCACTAAATGCACAGTTCGGTGACTAACCACTCAAAGTCAAAAGAATCAAGTCGTGAAGAACACTAATAATGTACATGTCCCGGGCACATGTTTCACACAGTTCAAAACGATGGAAAATGTCTGCATAGGTCCTCAATAGATACTAGTATTGTAGGTCCCGCCACCAGTAGCGAAGGGCAAGAGCGGCCAGAACCACACTTCCCAAGCAGAGCGCGTGGAAGGTGGTGTTTACCCCTGGTGACGGACGTACTCGATGACATTACGAGCTGCCTCCTTCATTCCTTCCTGGGAATAGTGGAACCCATCCTTGTCAAAGGCTGGCCTCGCCAACAACTGTGGATGAGGGATTCGTTGAAATCCCACCCTCGTCATGGCGTCGCAGAATCGAGCTACGTTCCTTTGCTGGCCAGCGTTGCGCGCCATCTGTGGGGACATGGGTGGCTCTAGATGGTACAGCCGCGCCATGGGGTAGGCATTCCTGAGCCAGGAATGCACAGCGATCAAATCTTCCTCAGGCTCCCCAAAGCACCTACTGTGGTTCAATCCATGCGTTAATACCACATCGCTTACTCGAGCTCGAGGTTGAACCACCTCCAAGACCCAACGCAGATCTTCAGCGCGCTGCCCTGAATAGGCAAGAGGGAACAGGCTAGTTGTTGGTTTCAGTTTTGAAAACATAGAATCCGCGAGCAGGAGAATCGGGCGACGGTGGACCTGCTCGAATCCCCTCAGCTTGTTGGTTATCTTTACAGCATGCTGGTGGAAGTCCTCCCGCTCGGGTGGCCCGACCTTCAAAATCCGCAGGAACCGCTGTATGTCCTCCAGCGTCTGGTCCAACTCCTCTCGGCAGATCCTCCAATTCGGCTTCATAGCAAGCTCAAAACTCCTGGCAGAGTGTATCAGGGCTGACGTCAACGCTGTACCATGGCTGAACATGAACGTGTTACAACACGTCACTAACTCAGTCCCAAGACTTGCCGGGAATCTGGTCCGGACCCCGTCTTTAAGGCGCCTGACCATGGCGCTATACACCACCTTCGACAGCCACTTCTTGGCAGCCTTTAACTCTGTGGGCATTTGGTCCAGCTGCAGCATATTCGATTGAATAACGTCACCTACAACGAGAAAGAGTTCGCGTAATTAAAAAAATAAGGGATAGATGTACCTAACCAATTAATAGTATTCCTATGCTCTTGTTTCTCTTAAGGCCCGCCCTTTCTTGAGCCACTGCTCCTTCTTCCGAGCGATTCGGTCCCTCTCTGCTAGATGGTTAATGCAGGAGCAGAACCCAATGGAAAGCCGGAACCTGGCTGGGCGCTTTATATTTCCTCGAGGGCGGAACCTTTTGCGTGGAGGTGCTTCCTCCGAAATGTTTCTCTCCGACTGGCTGGTGCTCGAGCTGTCACTCAAACTTTCGTGGTTCACCAGAGCGGTTACCTCTTCTGATGATACCAGAGCGGTTTCATCAGGAACTTCAAGATTCTGAGTGACAGTCGCTGGATCCTTTGGCAACTCAACAATCTCCTCGGGTGTTCCTTCCAAGTCCTGGGCAGCTGGAGTTTGGTCCCCAGAATCCCCACCTCCTATGGCTGGCCTGGCATCAGGTTGCAGGTCCACATCGTTAACGACCAGGTTATTGTCATTCTGAGGATCTTCAGTACGTGGGTAATATACCTTAAGATTGTTAAGGTGGACAACCTTTTGGGGTCGGTTACGGCCCTGGGTACGACGGATCCTGTAGTTCACCTCAGACAACCGGTCAATTATCTCAAATGGGCCATCCCACCGCCTGTGAAACTTTGATACCTCCTCCGGCTTTACATGGTGGTTACGTAGAAGGACCAGGTCACCTGGCTTAAAGGTAGTGGACCTGACCTTTTGATCATACTGCACCCGCTGCCGTCGCTGAGCCAAGCTCAGGTTTTCCCTTGCCCTCCTGAATGCGCGGTCTAATCGCCGTCTCAGATTGGCCACATGGTTGGTAGACTCAGTTGGTGTTTCCTCAGGTGCACCGATCACCAAGTCCATTGGGATTGTCATCTCCCCCCCAAAGGTCATACAATGCGGAGTTTCCTGTGTGGATGCCTGAATGCTGCTGCGGAAGGCCATCAGAGTTGCGGGAAGATGGTCGTCCCAATCCAACCCCTCCTGGTCAACAACCGTCATTAACATGTCCTCGAGGGTCCCATTAAAATTCTCTACCTGCCCATTACATTGGGGGTGATATGCAGTAGTTCGGCTCTTGTGAACTTGGAGCAATTTGCAGACCTCCTTGAAGACCTTGGACTCGAAATTGGTCCCCTGATCAGTGTGTAAATTCTCTGGGGCTCCGAAACGGCAGATACAGTCGTTTACCAGCACCTTGGCACAGGTCACTGCTTTTTGGTTACGAAGGGCCCAAGCTTCCGGCCACTTGGTAAACGCGTCCTGGGTCACCAAGATGTAACGGTGTCCTTTCCGAGAGGGTGGATTTATGGGGCCAATGATGTCGATGTGCAAACGTTGGTTTCGGTGTCCGGCAGGGATGCTCTTCAACGGGGCTCGATTCCTCTTGCCCCCTTTGCATTTCTGGCATACATCACAGGACCTGATGAAGTCGATTGTATGACGCTTCAAACCGGGGCGCCAGCAGCGCTGTTTGATCTTGCCCAAGGACTTGGCTACTCCTAAGTGAGCACCCGCGAAACCTTCATGAACCTCAGCCAGGATCGGCTGAATAAGGGACATAGGCAAGACCAACCGCAACAGGGTGTCATGGTCCCCATGCGCCGTACAATAAAGAATTCCATCTTTCATCCTAAGATTTTGGTGCTGCGCCCACACTGCCCTCTCTGTCCGACCACAAGCTTTCAACACCTTTTCAGATGGCTCCTCCCTGGTCTCAGCCACATGGCTGTGCACCCTCTGGATATCTGGGTCATCCTTTTGTGCCTGTCGAATCTCTTCTTTGGTCAACTTGAACTCTGGTAACTTGGGGTCAGCATTGGTGGAGGACCGTATGACATTGATAGTAGGGACATGTGGTTTGCCGTCAGTTGGCCCACAGGTCGGACAGTCTCCATGTTGCCTCATTCGTTTCGGTCGCCTTGACAGAGCGTCTGCGTTACCATGCCTAGTACCAGAGCGGTGTTCTATGACATAGTCGAATTCAGCCAACCTTTTGAGCCAATGGGCCACCTGACCAGATGGTTCCTTAAAATTCAAAAGCCACTTGACGGCCATGTTATCGGTTCTCACCAGGAATTGCTTGCCTAGCAAGAAATACTGAAAATGTTCACAAAAAGTTACTAAGGCCAGCATTTCCCTCCGGGTGGTGCAATAGTTGTTCTCGCCGCCTTGGAATGACTTGCTCCCGTAACCAATCACCTTCTCCGAGCCATCTGGTTGCTTCTGGGAAAGGACCGCACCCATTGCGAAGTCACTGGCATCTGTGTCCAGTACGAACTCCCCGGCTTCCGCGGTGAAATCTGGATATACCAGGACTGGTGCCGACACCAATTTTTCCTTTAACAGCTGAAATGACTTCTCACAATCTTCCGCCCAGACGAATGCCTCTTCTTTCCGGGTCAGCCGGTGCAATGGTGTCGCAATCCTTGCAAAGTCTGGAACAAACCGCTGGTAATATGTAGCCAGTCCCA
Organism: Lineus longissimus; assembly: GCF_910592395.1. Classification (NCBI taxonomy): domain Eukaryota; kingdom Metazoa; phylum Nemertea; class Pilidiophora; order Heteronemertea; family Lineidae; genus Lineus; species Lineus longissimus. Next base: position 13,083,067 of record NC_088311.1, read on the forward strand.
TAAAAGAACGCACATCAGACACATTCAAAGGGGTTGGCCATTCGGCTACTTTGCTGATCTTCTCTGCGTCTGTGGAAATGCCTTCCTGACTAACTACATGTCCGAGGAACTTCACTACATTCCGGAAGAGCTTACACTTACTAGCTTGAGCTTGAGGTTGGCAGCGCGAAGACAAGTGAAAACCTTATCCAGCTGGTCAATGTGCTCTTCGAATGTTGCTGAATGTAGAATGATATCATCCAGGTACACTAAACAGAAATCAAGATCGCCGAGGACCGCGTTCATAAGCCGCGTGAAGGTCGCTGGGGCCCCCGTCAACCCAAATGGCATCGCCTTCCATTCAAATTACTGAACTCCTGAGACGAATGATGTCTTGGCTTGGTCCTCGGGTGAAACGCCCACCTGCCAGTACCCACTGGCACAATCAAGACAGGAGAAATACACTGATCCTGACAATTGATTAAGGGTGTCGTCGATCCGCAGCAGGGGCTGTGCAGACTTCACTGTGCAGGAGTTGAGGCGTCGATAGTCTACGCAGAGACGATATGTCCCATCATGCTTCTTGGCAAGAACAATAGGAGAACCCCAAGGGCTCTGTGACTTCTTGATCAGATCCCGCTCCAGAAGCTCCTGTATGGTCTTGTCCACGAAATGTTGCTGATGTGGTGGCACTCGACGGGGTCTCTGCTTCACTGGCTCTGCATTGCCAGTGTCGATTCGGTGTTGTTCAATTGTTGTTTGGCCTAGGTCAAAATCACCCATAGAGAAGACATATTGATGTTTTGCTATCAGGTTGACTACTTTTTCCCTTTGAGTCTCATCAAAATCCAACTGCTCAATTTCCAACTTTTTCAAAAGCTCCTCCAACCTGGCTTCATCTGGTACCTGATCACACTCCTGGACCGGGACTTGGTCTGCCAGTTGAGCTGACTGAATGGAAGCGACGCTCGGGTAAGGTTCCCTCGGTGGACTGGTGGTCAACTCCTTAGGTGGAACCCTCTCCACCCCTGGTGGTTTGTGGTCCTGCCGAGTCCGACGGGTTTGCCTGGGAGGCTGGTATTCTTTTCCCTCGCGCTTGCGACATTGTTCAAAGTCCTCTGTCAAGGTCAACTGTTCCACTGGATGGAACCACCCTAAAGTCTGATTCGTTCTTATGTAGAGTGGTTTTGTGGAGAAGTTTGCCACCCTCACAGGTACCCGTCCATGCTCAGTGGAGACAACGGTCCTCCCGGAAATGAACTTCTGCTTCCTCTTCCCAGGCTCAATGATTCCAGGTGTCGAGTCGACTTCAGCAGTTGATTTTGCCATCCGTCCAGGTAGAATCATCTCAGTGTTCGCTGGGATCTTCACACCCCTCCCCAAAAGGACCCGGCATACCCTAGCTTCAGCTTGCTGGTGTCATAAAGGCACTTGATGGTCCCCTACTGTAAGAGTTGATGTCTCATAGTTAATGGTACAGCCATGCTTGGTAAAGAAGTCACTGCCATGGAGGCAGCTGACTGTCAGGTCTTCGACAACCACCACCAGATGATCAACACACTGTGACCCCAACTCCAGGGCTAATGTGGTGGCCCCGAGTATCTTGAGATCCTGGCCCGAGGCCGATTGTAGGCTCCCGTCAATCTCCTCAAGAACTACATCCAGTGACGGTATACACTGGTGCCACAATTTCGAGCTAATCAGGGTCAGTGCGGCACCCGTGTCCAGCAGAATAGGGGTAGGTACATCGCCCACTTTACCAGTGACATAAACACTGCTGTCTTGAAATTTGACTTGACCAATAGACATAGGCCTGATGTTGTTAGCGGTGTGCTTTTTAGGTGGTTCAAAATCAGGTGCGTTGGGGTTGGGGGTCCAAATCGAAGGGGGTGGTGTCACGTTTTCCTCGGGTTGCGCCACCTTTATTGATGTAACTTGGGTGGCCTTTTCTCTCGGGGTATCAACAAGAACCATCATACTTGCATCGGCAACCGGGGGAATGTAACCTGGTGGCTCCAGAGCAGTGCCAGCCCCCAAGGTAAACAGAGCATTTCCTTGGGGGGCAGGTTGAACATCCCCCTGCCAAACATAAACTGGGGCTACTGACGCCAACTGGGGGTCTGTCCGCCCCGTGACGACCCCGACTGGGAGTTTTCCGGCTTCTGGGGGCATGATGGCGATGTGTGTCCCAACTCACCACACGTATAGCACTTGATGGACGGACACTCCCGAGCACGATGTCCAAACTCTTTGCAGTTCCAGCAGGAGCCATCCCCGCGCCCCCTCCCGGCATTTCTTGAACTCCCACTCGCTGATAACGTCTCCAGATCCTTTATCCGGGTATCCATTTTCTTCAGTAAGTCCAACACCTGGCTGAGGTCTGAGTCTGTCTTTGGTGTTGAACCAGTTCCATTTGATGCAGGAGTGGCGCTTGCGACCTTGACCTTGGTTGAGGTGCCACTTGACGCTGAGCGAGCCCCCTGCTGTAGGAGCAATTTAGCTGCTTCCAATTGCCTGATTCTCTTTATGGCATCCTCCAGGTTCCGAGGCGAGCTCATGAGAAGTTGTTGTTTAACCGCCTCTTCAGCCCTGACCCCCATAAGAAATTGATCCAGTGCCATCTCCCGCTGCAACTGCCAGCCACTGTCGGGGTAAGAATTAAGGGCTAACTCCAGTAAAACATCAGCAAAGGCCTCATAGGCTTCCGAGCCACCCTGTACACGTGCCCTTAACTGCAGCTTGTAATCTTCCCTGGTGATATTATGGAATCTCTGCTCCAGGGCCGCACAAAAATCATGGTAAGGTAGCTCTGCCCCGAGATGCAAATTAGCAACAGCGACATAGGCCTGATGTTCCAGACGCGATAGAAGTTGCTGCCTTCTTTCTTCCAATGGGATCTTGGTCAAATCAGCGTACGTGTTGAATCGCTCTAACCAGATCCTAAAATTTTGATGCACCAAATAATTTTTCGGTGCTTGGGCCTTTGCCACTGACCGCTCGACGGGGGATTCCTGTCTCAACCTAGTCTGAACCAGAGCTGTAAATGAGTCCAATAAAGCCAGCATTCCAGTATTTTCCCCACTATCTCCAGCCACGTCCTGTGCTGCCTGGCCTGCTTGGGTCACTTGAGATGACCGAGTAGCACTGGCTATCACTGAAGGGGTTTCTGACAAAAACGGCATAGGGTGTCCCTGATGAATCTCTTGGGACCTTGGGGTGCTAGTCATCATTACTGCCGGTCTCTGTCCAGCAGAGGTCACGTGACTTTGCTGTGTATTGTCTATCGCTCTGTTGGGTGGCCTAACAGCAGCCACAGGGGGTCTATTGTCCCTCATACTGGAGGCCACACCGGAATCAGGCGTAACTGATGGCATGTAGTCCAGTGTCCTAGCACCACCACCCTGAGACATAGCCCTACGAGGAGGGTTTAGCCCTGCCGGGACCTTACGATACGGGTTAAGTCCAGCCGGGGCCATTGGTGGCCAAGTTGGCCGCGGCCGGCTCAAAGGTGTGCCTGCTGCTGGACTCTGTGCTGGCTTCCTGCCCTCACCATCAATCCCCACATTCAAATTAGTGGCCATTACCTTCTTCTATATTTTACACTTATATTTTCTGTAAATTATATTATTAAACCCAGCAACACTAGTTGTTTATCCTTAAATATTGATCGGTGTCACAGAGCGTGTACCTGGATTATGCTTTTATAGCGATAACACAATCCCTCCACCAACAAACAGTCCACATTAATTATTACAAAATAGAAATCACTAGCTTGAGCCAACCCAGTACAGTGTAGTGTTGCTGCTATTTGATCACCATTCACAGAGCGTGTGTGTATTGGCTATGCATGTACAGAGCGTTAGCACGCCAACCCTACAACAACATGTACTGGATGAGCGAGACTAGTCGGCCTCAAAAGTTCATCTAATCGATGACAACCACAAATAATCGATCAAAAAGCCACTTCAGTATGCCTCATTCTTTAATAGACGATGGTTCTGCCCAACCAAAACAACGTTAGACCCAAAAATCGGGCAAATTTGACAACGTCTAAGAGGGGGCGTATCAGCGTTGCGCAAGACTACACCAAATGTTCCAGCTTCAACGGGAACACGGCTCACAAACCACTCCAATATCTCGGGCATGCGTTCGTAATAATCGGTTTTGCTGTCACTAGTGTGAAGACTCAGCTCTTCCGTCGACTTCTATGTTGAATTGACAAGGAAGCTCACCTTTCTAATCGAATGGACCCACTTTATTGACACTGACACACTACTCTCAACACGTACACGCCACTTGTCCAATCTCTCTCCTATCACCGGGATGATGCAGTGACCAAGGACTACTGACTGGTGGCGCCACCCCACCGAAGCGGATCGCACTAAGGAGCCCCGGATCACCACACTACAAGTATGGAAGACAGCCATTTTATGGATTTGAAGCGAGACGAAGAAGGAATTAAATCACATTGAATCAATGCTAAAACTTAATCATCCGCTCTTTGGATGAGGTCGTATGTGTTGATTACATTCTTGTGATTGGTTTGAGATTATAAGTTTGTCCTCATTGCCGGTTGTTTTAGAAAATTTGACTGTGATTGGAAGGTAAAATGAGAAACTTGTCACACTGTTCTTCGGCTTGGAATGGGGATAGTCAATGCAGAGCCAGTTGGTACAAGCTGCCTTGCGAATCGGGGTGGCGTAATAATACTGTGAAAGAACAATAGAATGATGAGTTGTAGCAGTGTGTGTCAGAAATTATGTGATTTTCATTGCATTTGACGATCCCAAAGTTTCGAGAGTATGGCAAAATGGCGGCTGCTGTCATTGGAGATTAGCGTCAAGCCGGAACCTTTCGTTACAATGTGGGCTTTTAAACACAAGTTAATGGTTTATAATCACCCAGACGCTACTCATTAGGTAAACCTCTACTAAAAACACTTGCTTTAATTTTTGTAAACATGTCCCGAGTGCTTAAAAAGAACCATTTTTGTGATCGTTTTTTGTCGCTGTAGAAATGTACACAGTCAGAGTCAGTCAGTGTGTCAACACAACAACGGTGTTAGTATACACATCGAATCCATGATACACGGAGACACGAATGTAAACATTTGCCTGTTGGGTCGGAAGGAGTTCACCGTTACCGATCACTGCCCCAAGAAAGGTCATCTGAGCTGGTTGACTAAAGTAGATGATGATAATGATGAAAGTGTAGCACAGCTGTCATCAGTGCTTTTATAGTTAGGCCTATAGTCGGATTCATAAGTAAATTTCACTGACACTGCCCTTTTGGGTCACTGTGCAAAAACTATTGGGCCGATTTCTTCAAAGTTTGGTTTTTCTTGAATCTAATTTCGGGACCCAACACAATTTCCAGGTTAGAGATTTGCAAATTATAAAGAAAAAAATTGTCAACTTTGGAGCCCTTTGGCCATTTTGGGGGAATCTGGAGGGCCCGATTTTTTTTTATGGATAGTTCTAAATGAAACTTGGCAGTTTTAAAGATACACACGAAAAAAATTAACCTGAACATTTCAGCAAAATGCATCCAGAAATAAGCAGTACAGAGGAGAAAATGTCAAAATCAATACACTACGTCAAAGTACACCAATACATACAAAAAAAATTATTTCGTAACTATGGTTACTGAAATATGAAAATCCTCTTGGGTCCCGAAATTAGATTCAAGAAAAACCAAACTTTGAAGAAATCGGCCCAGTACTTTTTGCGCAGCGCCCAAAAGGGCAGTGACATTTACTTATGAATCCGACTATAGGGCTGTCTTGTAACTATGTTTTTTCATAGTTCTTCCTCAAACTCTCCCTTTCATATCGACAGGTGAGCACAATGGCCCTGGCCATTTCATTTTATGTTAAATTGTACGTTAACAATGTCACGACGTTATCACGAGCGAAACCCCTCTCTTTTTGAAGAAAGTCAAACGACGTTACTTTTTTTTCCCGCACCAACGCAACAATGATTTTCAATCAACTCCCCATGTCATTCAGGTGACGTCACACCCCACGCACATTTGGATTGGTCGAGATACATCACGTCAATAACAGTAAATTTTTACCAAGAAGGAAACCGTAAACGATGGATAAACTGAGGAAATACCGCACCACTGACTGATAACAGTTCCAAATATCATCAGGATATCAACATTAAGGTAGTACTTTATTACCTCATACAGGTTTTGATCGATGTTATTAAACTTTATACACGATATAACCGATTGTAAAACGTACCTCAAGACCTCGTGCAATATTTTCCCGGTCAAAGTTACGCCTTTTGACGAAAAACCAATCGAGCTGCCTAAAGAGGTAAATAAATCATTCGCAAGTCCATAGTTACACAAAACCTCATAAGAATATACGAAAATACCCTGACGTCGGTTCCCAAGACTAAAAGTCACATACGATATGTATAATTTTGAAATTAAATTAAAAGTTGACGAGACATCGTCGACAACTTGACGAAAGTGAGACGGTATGATGTCATCACCAAACGAAAAGTGACGGATTCGCCTTTACTTCTTTAAAATAAACATCATGGAAGCTAATTAAAAGTAATTATTGTGCCAAAAACCAAGTGTAAAGATATATTGACCTAATGTCGAAAACCGCAGGTATTTTAAATGCGCAGTTTTGGAATGACAAACTTTTGAAAGGGACCGTCAACTTGGCTCAGGTCCCAGGTCAAAGAATTTTAAAACAGCTCGAATAAAATTTGTATAGACACAGATGGATTTAAAAGACGACTTAGAAAAAGGGCCCAGATAATTACCTGGTATTTTGACTGGTTATATATTCACACTTTGATAATCCAAATAGTAGAATTCTTAAATCTTGATGAAAAGTTGTAGGACTGACTTGAACAATTATATTCCAAGGGATGAAAGTGAGGCTGGACAGGGTTAAAAATAGCATCGCAAAGCGAGCAGAACCCCTCAGCCTATTAAGGTTGAAGGTGAGATAATGGTGAAGTTGGCTTAGTGGAGTGGCTAGTTTGCATATGGAAATTAAAATTGTGGAAACCTATTTTGAAGATGTGAACATGGCGGCCATATTGAATTTCGAATCGCGCTGATTTTTGAAAGGAACCTTCCCCTTACAAAACTGCATTTGGCCTACACCCACTAAAAATTGATTCCATCCTCCAAGCCATTCTCGAAATTGACGGAAACCAATTTCAAGCACGTTGCCCTGGTGACCATATTGAGAGTCAGAACGAGCCGGTTTTCAAAAGGAACCTTCCTCTAGTCACCCCCAACGTACATACCAAAAATGAATTTGATCGGACGAACAGTTCTCCTCGAAATTGACGGAAACCAATTTCAAGCACGCCGCCCTAGTGGCCATATTAATAATCGGAACAAGCCCGTTTTCGAAAGGAACCTCGCTCTAGTCATCCTTAACGTACATACCAAAAATGAATTTAATCGGACAAACGGTTCTCCTCGAAATTGACGGAAACCAATTTCAAACACGCCGCCCTGGTGGCCATATTGATAATCGGAACAAGCCCGTTTTCGAAAGGAATTTTCCTCTAGTAATCCCCAATGTACGTAAGAAAAATTGAATTGATTGTCAAAGCCGTTCTCCTAGAAATCGACGGAAACCAAGTAGCAGACGTCCCGCACGGACGGACGGACGGCACACGTGACGACAAATACCCCTCTAGCCCATTTGGGCTGAGGGGTCACTAGCCCATTTGGGCTGAGGGGTAAAAAGGGAAAGATGCAGAAAAGGGATCCAAATGACATTAACTCTTAAATATGGATAGTCAACTCCTAAAATTTACATCCAAGTCAAAACACTTCGTTAAATTACAGAAACCTTAAAGGAAATATTTTAAAATGATGCCAAAGGCGAAAAAGGGTCAAAATCTCTATATAGCCCCCAACCAAAATTCAACTATGTGTGAATTTGACAAAAGATTTTGGCCGACACTTTATAGTACAAAAGAGATCAACAAACTCAGTCAACCGCAACTGTCTCTCATAGTATCGTATAACACCAACAATTATGCGTATGTCCCATTATTGTCACTTCCCGACATCTCATAGTCAATTCGATATTAAAAAAATACTAAATATCTCCATCTGAAGTCCATCATCTCTGTACGGCATACATAGTATCAGTTCATACGATCTAGTGGAAGAAACGATTCGTAATGATAACTTCAACGTAACAACATGCTCAGAACTCACAAGGCCGAAGTTCGGGCGTAACCGAACTTAACATTACCACAATTCACAAATTCCTATCGTACCGGAAAAACACGTTCTAAAACCAACAGTATATCAAACAGGTCCCTGTGATTTTCGTAACATCACAAATGATCATACAAAATGTCACGGATGATTTCCAGTGCACATGGCATCATTAGAGTTACGAATTAAATTTAAAACACGTCTCTAAATATTAATTATATACACTGTGTTTTTCGTAGCATCACAAACGATCATACAAAGCGTCACGGATGATTTCCAGTGCACATGGCATCATTATAGTTGCATCACGACTTGAATTAAACACGTCCCAAAATATTAATTATATATACACTGTGATTTTCGTAGCATCACCAACGATCATACAAAACGTCACAGATAAATACAGATCATTCTTCCACGAGAGAGACGTCTTCGGCTGCGTATTTCCATGTTCTCGATATTGATTTGGACATTCTGTTCAGGAAATTAGTGACCTCGGTAACCGTGTACGCCAATGGTGATTTTCCGGGAATACCATCCTCCGACGGTAGAACGTTCTTTCCTGCATTGGCCCTCTTGAACTTTGATACGTAATCCGTTTTCAACCTTGGATCGGCGATCTCTCGTATCTGCAGGCTCCAAAGGGATCATCTTCGTTGACGTGTGTCCCAAAACGCTGGATTTCTTCGTTTCAAGACATCCCAGTGTAGTCGCTGGACTGTACCTGCCCAAGTTCTGCTCCTCGACTTCTGCTGAGAAACATGTTATTTCCTCGCCATTGCTCATAGTTGCGTTATTTGTTCTTCTTCCCCAACCCCACCAGTTCCTTGACCTTTACTACTGCTCAGACTGCCTGGGCCCCCTTCATGCTAGTACTGGATGTGAAAAGCCATATCGTCCTCGTCCATAAAAACAGCGCCGCATAGATGGCAAAGACAGATCGATGACTGCATCTGTAAAATGAGGGTAGAGTGTCAATGTTTCTTTAGCGATTATATAGAAAATACCATGTGTTTTAGAGGCCAGTTCGTTACTTATGATGAACCATTATATCTCGTCATTGCGTTTCTTACACAACCGGAATGACGACATCAGTGATACCGTTGACTCGCGATTAGTTCTCAATTAGTCTATTTGGCGCTTTTCGTGCCTGCGTTGGACGATGAGGATTCAACGTGTCGTCCATAACGTTATTTCCCTTTTGATCGACTTTCACACTTTCAGTGTCACCCTCAGAGTCAGATTCCGATAATTCAACAACACACGGTTCAAGATAAGTTTGCATAGAAGCTCGTGAACGATGAGGGGGTGGTTTCCTTGAAGCGCACTTATCGCATTTCTGACATAAATCAGCGATGATTAGTTTCATGTTTCAATGAAAAAAAAGTCTCTTTACTTTCTCGTAAGTTTTTAGTGAACCTTGGTGAGCTGCCGTATTGACTGAATGAAACTGAAAGAGCATTTCATCATGACATTCTCTGGGCAAAATAGTTTTGAACCTCACTGTTCTCCCGTCATCCGATTCGTATCGTTGACAGAGAATGTTCTTCTTAAATTCTAACTGATCCCACATTGACCAGTAGTGTAGAAAACAGGGGCTTCATGTACCCTCAATTCTGGTAAAGGGGCAGCAACTTGGTTGCAAGCTAATGCATCTACTCTTTGATACCTAACACAAGAACTTTTGACTGCTTTGGCCAAATGTCTGAGTCCTATAACCCAGTAGTTATCTATGATGGTCGTAATCATGGTTTCCACACCCGCATGTTTTGCCCTGAAATGTTCAGACCTGAAAAGAAGTGTGGCAAACCTGCCCTTGGGCACGTTGACTGGATGTTTTTCAGCATATGTCAGCTGAGAGTTTTCTAACCTACCACCAATCCTAACCATCCCATCTTTTCCAATGACTGGATTTAACTTTAACAATGGTGATGATTTTCCTACAGACTTTCCCTGTTTCAGGGCTTCAATCTCAGCACTATATGCCACACTCTGCACATGTTTCAACAATACCCGTTTTGCCGTTGCACACTCTTCCAAGGACAATTTTCCAGAGACATGTTGCTTTGTTTTATCCATGTTTTGGAGTACTCTCAAGACTCAAGCTGTGATTCTAATTGCTTTCTCAAGTGTGCCCCATCTCTCAACTTTGAGAACATCTTCTGGCAACCACACTCTAGCTGCATTTACAATGGCCACAGTTTCTGGCTGAAGGAACCACTCTACCTGATCAAACGTCACTTCGTTTTTGCCCAATACTAATGATCCAGCTAGCCAACTAGGTCCCGGCAACCACTGATTGGATGAGACCAATTCTCCTGCAAGAACACCTATAGTCATGATATCTGCTGGGTTCCCTCTACCAGGGCAGTGAGACCACTGTCCAACATCTGTCAGTTCCTGAATTTCAAGAACTCGTTTGGCAACGAAAGTCTTCCAACGAGAATGTTTGCCTTTAATCCAACCTAGAGCTACAGTAGAGTCTGTCCAATACCAACACATTGTGTCGGATGGAAGTTTCAAGGCTTTCAGCACGAAGCTGACCACACGAGCACACAACAGAGCACCAAGCAGTTCTAATCTTGGGAGTGAAACCTTTTTTACCGGTGTAACTCTAGCCCTGGATGTGACTAGTGAAACCTCATAGTTGCCATCCAAACAAGGAATGCGCAGGTATACCACAGCTCCGTAACCTTGTTCTGAGGCATCACCAAACCCATGAACCTCAACTCCTGTCAAATTTGACTACAATGACAAGCTGTAGCATCTTGGAATTCTCCACTGTTGTACCTCAGTCAAACCTTGCACCCATCTCATAAACCTATCATGAAGTGGGGCTGGAACGTTGTCACCCCAATCCAGTTTCAACAACCATATTTCTTGCAACAAATTTTTGAGATACATGATGTAGGGTGACAAGAAACCAAATGGGTCAAACAACCTCGCTATGAAGCTCAAAACAACTCTTTTGGTTGTGACAATCTGTGTAGGGATGTCAACTTCATCAAATGCAAAGCAGTCTTCTACTTTCAACCTCTTCAACCCAAGTATCTTTGTTGATACAGTACCAGAGTGAGAATCGAACTCTTGTATGAACATGTCTTTGATTACTTCATTGTTAGAGTTACACTTTGCCAATGTCAGGCTACCTTCTTTTAGAATCTTTTGACCATTACGGAACAACTCACAAGTCTCATCCTCATAATCAGCCCCAGTGATCCAATCATCTACATACAGATTTTCCTTCAATTCCTCAACAGCAGTGGAGGTTTCAGAATCAGAGTACTGAGACAGATGGTGGCGGTTGGTGGCATTTAGGAGAAAGGGACTGGCTGTATTGCCAAATGGGACACGCAAGAATTTCATCACCCTATCTTTCCCATCTTTTGTCCACAGGAAGCAATGGACATCCTGATCTTCCTCGTTGACGGCGATCTGTAGGAAAGCTTTGGTGATATCACTGGTCATCGCCACCCGCCATCATCTGAATCTGATTAGAATGCCTAATTGACCTGTCAACAAGTTGGGTCCCGACTCAATACAATCATTCAGTGACACTCCGTTAGCCCCCTTAGCTGAGGCATCAAATACAGGTCGAATTTTGGTAGTCAACTTTGACTCTTTTATGACTGGGAAATGAGGTAGATAAAATACGGGCCGCTCATCATTTGGTACAATTTCTGTCGGAGGTACTTCCTGAGTGATTCCAAGAATCTCTAATTCGACCAAGGCTTCATCATACCTATCCCTTAACACTGGGTTCTTAGAGAGTTTACAGTTTAAACTTCGTAACCGGCCTTATGCCAAATTTCTACTATTCGACAGCGATGGCTTAGCACCTTCTTTCCATGGAAGTCTAACTACATACCTTTGAACCTTTGAACTCAACTGTTTCAGTGAATTGTTTCATAATTATCATATCTATTCCAAGACGCGACTCTCCGTTATCGGTCACACCAACTAGGAGAGCGTCGCGTCCGAAATATCTGACAAATTCAGTAAATTACGACTTATACTGACCATAGCAGTTGACTGGCTTGGTGTCTCACTCAGACCATTTGAGTAAGACCCAGACAATACCCACCCAAAGATGGTGTCTTGAGCTACAAGACCAGTGGTGACCTGTATGAAACCCTGTTTAACAAATTTCCAATACATGTCAAGGCCAATCAAGATGTCAACAGTGACTTTCTTATCCGCGTTGTAGTCATCTGCTATGTTCAGATGACCAAGTGACTTCAATAAGTCGTTTGGTACCCTTTGTCATTCCATGGGTGGACTACACACTTTCACTTTGACAACATTAAGTGATCTTGAGACACTGTCATTTGCCTGCATATCCAGGCTGTATACATTATGTACCATACTGGCTGATGAAGAACTTGCACCAAAGGCTGCAAAGGACATGTTTTTGGCAGTCACCCACTTAGGACCGATTTTCTCTACAAGATCAGAACAAACACATGAGGTGTCAGACCCAGAGTCGAACATAACAGTTGCTTCAGCTGAACCCCTCTCGCCTTTAACAAGGACGCGGGCAACCTGGGGTACAGTCAAAAACCCCTCTGTAGAACAGGACACACCAACATGCGATGTGACCGGTTTCACGGAGTTCCGATCTGTAGCCCCAGATCGCCCTGAATTGGAGGGATTCTTCTGAGCAACTCTCCTAACCGGATCACACAGAAGTTCATTGTGCTTGCCTTTGCAAGCCCTACATCGGGCCATGCAACCTTTTGCCTGGTGACCTCTCAAAAGGCAGCGAAAACACGCTCAACTGTCCTTGATCAACTTGTGGCGTTCACTAAGCGATATTTTCTTCACATCCCAACATTTATCGGATGTATGGATTTATCGGACGGATGTTTTTTGGAGATATGTACTCCTGGGGATTGGACTGATGATAGTTAAATAGTACGTGTTTGAGTTGGAATTGGGACACCCCAAGGAGGGGAGGATGTTCTAAAGACAAATGTCACAACCTTGCATGCCATGGAGACACCACTGTATGGTGCTGACATCTGGAGTGTTGTCGCAAGATAAGTTCGAACCCAGGTTGTTGTCGTCGTTGTATTAAAATATTCTGAAGTTTATCGAATCGTCTCTTCAAATTCTTCGTAAAATATTAGTCAAGCAGAAGACAAGGACGAATAAGAAGAGGATCCCTTCGGAACGGGAGCCCTCAGACAATCCATTAGGAAATGCCTTGATGCAGTCCCAAGTCCTGAGACCTTCTCTGTCTTTGGCAAGGTTGTGACTGTCTTCAAGATTTCATCAACATTGACGCAGGAAGCCTATATCCATTAGGAAATGCCTTGATGCAGTCCCAGGTCCTGAGACCTTCTCTGTCTTTGGCAAGGTTGTGACTGTCTTCAAGATTACATCGACATTGACGCAGGAACCCTATATCCATTAGGAAATGCCTTGATGCAGTCCCAAGTCCTGAGACCTTCTCTGCCTTTGGCAAGGTTGTGACTGTCTTCAAGATTACATCGACATTGACGCAGGAACCCTATATCCATTAGGAAATGCCTTGATGCAGTCCCAAGTCCTGAGACCTTCGCTGTCTTTGGCAAGGTTGTAACTGTCTTCAAGATTACATCGACATTTGACGCAGGAACCCTATATCCATTAGGAAAAGCCTTGATGCAGTCCCAAGTCCTGAGACATCCTCTGTCATTGGCAAGGTTGTGACCGTCTTCAAGATTACATCGACATTGACGCAGGAGCCCTATAATCATTTTGGTTGATCTTTTCAAGCTGTGCAAAAATTGCCCTTGATTGCAGCGATAATCACATTGGTGGCTATTGGTGTATTCGCTTCTATAAGTATGACTTCTACTTCCAAGTATTGATAATTTTGTGTAATTATGTCCTTTTTATTCAGACACAATGATCACGGTGGAAAATCGCCACATACGCCGAGGGCAGGGAGTTAAAAAATGGTTGCAGATTTAAAACTTTGCAAAACACAGGGGAAATAATGCTTGCCTTCAGAGCCACGTGGAAGATAATTTAGTTGTTCTGATACTATTAATGAAGAAAGTCTGTGTTGTCTGAATACTACAGCGCAATGTATACTTTGAACAGGAAAAGTTATGGATCAACATTACCTATGTCGGCATCGTTCTCTACTCGGGACTCGCCATCACCTTTTCGTGTTCTTCGTAGGATTCGGTCAATATCTTAGTTTAAAAACAGTAGATCATCCTAGGCGTGGCGTAAATATTTGGCTCTGAAGTCAAGCGGTGTCTGGCTATTTAATTCAATCGGCCGCCATAGTTTAACTCGGTGAATGGCGATTAACTGTTCTGCTCTGGGCAATCACTAAAGACATTCGTGGAAATTGTGAGGCAGCACAGGATAATCTATCCTTTTATGTACACCAGGAACCTGTGATTTATTAAATGAAATGGCCAGGGCCATTGTGCTCACCTCATGTGGAGGAAAGATGGATAAAGAGCATGGTATTGTGTCATGTAGTGTTAGGTTTGATGTAGGTCCAAGCAATTACAATTTCCCCAAAATGGAAAATTTACAGTACATTCGACCTCTGTGACCTTGAAAAGTAGGTCAAATCAAAGAAGACCCGGGTGACACATTGAATGGTTGTTAGAATTAGATGTACCTATGATATAAAATTGGTGCCAATCGGGCAAGTCATTACCAGGAATAATGGCATTTTGAAGAATTTAGGATTTGGCCCCCTCCCTGGAGGCCAAACGGCAAATCAGATCGCACCAAACTTCAGTACCTGAGATCACCTGACCAAGGGGTACATGTGTACTTAATTTGTGATCAATAGTCATTGCAGTTAAGAAACGTGCCATAATTACGGCATGACGGCCAATTTACGCCATTTGACCTCTGTGACCTTGACAAGAAGGTCAAATTAAAAACCTGTGTGACATATACTGTATGGTGGTCAGATGTACCCATGATATCAAATTGGTGGCAATCGGGCAAGAAGTTAAGGAATAATTACATTTTTAAGGTTTTTGGATTTTGCCCCCTGGTGGTCAAGTGGTGAATCATATTGGACCAAACTTCGATCCCTGAGATCACCTGACTAAGGGGTAAATGTGTACCAAATTTGGTATCAATAGTCATTGCAGTTTAGAAACGTGCCATCGTTACATCCTAACGGCCAATTTACACCATTTGACCTCTGTGACCTTGAAAAGGAGGTCAAATCAAAAACCCGGAGGATATATGATGCACCTTTGCTAGAAGTACCTACCATATTTTTTTCAAAATTTCCCGACTACTATTAAGGGAGATATTGCATATTTTCACTTTTAACGTTTGGCCCCCTGGTGGCCAAACCATGAAACGAATCGGACCGAAACTTGGTCTCCAAGGTGTCATTACATAAGGGTACATGTGTACCAAGTTTCAACTCAATAGCTCTAACAGTTACGAAACGTGCCCTGCTAACGGACGACGGACGACGACGACGACGACGACGACGACGACGACGACGACGACGACGACGACGACGACGACGACGACGGACGACGGACGCCACGGTATGGGATAAGCTCACCTCTGCTAAGAGGTGAGCTAAACAGTGGTCTATCACTGGCCAGCACAATGTGTTGATGTAGTAATCATTGATGACATCTAATGGGTTCTCTACCTCATGTACTTCCTAGCCTTGGAAGTGTTAGTTATTCCAGTGGACCCTTCTTGTCTTGTCCTGTCTTGTAAAATAATCGGCAGGCCTTCAATTTGAGTTATGGGCTGATGGGAGTGAGGGCGCTGGCATATGCTTCCTTTCATTCCTTTTCCTAACATCTCTTTTGGACAGAAGTTCTGTCACTGATCTTTGGGTTGTGATCTGAACTAAAAAGGTGAATTTAGTTATGAGCCCTTAACAAACAGAATGGACCCAGTTCCCAACATTTCCCTTGGAGAGGGAGTCCGCATGCACTGTTGGCATGCATTTCAGATATACACAGTATGCATGCCAAGGGTTGATCTGATGGCTGCTGTTGCTGCTACCGTCTTGTCTTCGAGGCACCGCTGTATAAGGGCACGGCGGTTATGGAATTGGTCCGCGCTTACGCCAACAGAGTCATTTTCGAGAAGATAATATTTCAGATTTGTGCCGATAAAATGCTGATTTGATAGTGAAAAGCCTTATGTGGCTTAAGTTATAAAGCCTAAATCTGTCACTTAAAGGCACCAAGTTTCTGTAAATTGAAGATCGGTAGTTGTAAGGCCCATTTTAGGCATTCTTGCATGGTTTCGTGATGCCGTTTTCATAAGGACACGCTCATGACACCTTTTTTAGTTTTGTCTTTGACAGGTTTATCACCCCACTTTCCGTGTGAAATATTTCTCTTTGTGAACAGTAACTGTACTAAATGTGCCCAAGGTTCACGTCAGTATTATTCATTTAACCCTCTAAGGCCTGTTCATGATCCGGGCTCATGATCTACCCTAAAATATAGGCCTAATTGGCTGTATGCAATCCTAGTGCATGTAGTTCGAAATGCTTCTCATAGGGGGCAGCACCTCCTGGACGTCTGAAGACACCACCTGTCTTCGGTTGTGACAAGTGTTGATTGTTATTGTTTTGTCTTATAATTGCTGGCTGTAATTCATGTGGTTTGATTACCTGTTGATGTTATCATTACTTATGTTTGTTCACTGTTTTGTATTTGCAGTGAACCCTCTCCTGTTGATGAATAAATAGAGAAGACAGAGGTGTTTCATAACTTGGGAAATTTTTGTCCGTGCTTTAGACTTCAAGCCTACATAAAGTTCAAGAAACTTGATGACAACATGTACAACACGAGGTATCAAGCTGATAATTGGGCGACATTGGATGAAATCGGGCCTGAAGATTCGGTGAGTCAAGCTGGAACTGGTGGATCGGAGATCGGGGCCAGGCGTGCTGATCTCGAGGCAGAGTCCAAGATGCTGAAAATTCGTCATGAATTACGGGCGAGGCAGCTAGCGGTCAAGCAGCAGAGGCGACGGCTTGAGATGGAGCTCGAGCTGGAAAAGGAGGATGAACGTCTTGCTCAGAAGGAGGAAGAATTGCAAGTAAGGATGGAAATGGTAAAACTCGACGCCCAGGCACGGGGGCGGGGCAGTACAGCTGCCAGTAGAACAGCTGCCAGTAGATCGTCTGTCTCATCGTCACAGAGACAGGGTAAGGACACTGGTAACCACGTTGAGCTTAATAGTTATGTTGAGAAGCCTGAGAGTGCAGTTTTTCTACGCAATGTTGGTGAAACTAGTGGCAGTGAACCATTGGTGGATAAGAAGGATGACACTCCCCTAAACCCGGGGGCACAGGAGTGGGTCGATCAGGGGCCCCTACCCAGATCATGGCCGCAGGTACGTGGCCCAGCTGACTATAGTAATGATGCAGGGTATGGTGTGCCATGGGCTCGGAGTCCATACAATCCTGTCAGATATGCCACTCCTGACCCAAAGCTAGCTTTGTCTGTGGGTTCAGCTGTGGCGACAAATCACAACCCAATGAATAATTCAAACCTTTCGACAAACAGTGCTGAGTTGAGGCAAATGTTGGACATTATTCAACTACCAAAAGCAGAGATAATGTACTTCGACGGGGACCCTCTGAGGTACCACCTCTTCATAAGATCCTTCGACAATGCTGTTGGAAGGGCCCATGTAGAGGACAACGCTAAGTTGAATAGACTATTACAATATTGTAAAGGTAAAGCCCTTACTGTTATTGAGTGCTGTGCCATGATGGACCCGTCCAGAGGTTATGTGAAGGCCAGGTCCCTGCTACAAGAGAGATTTGGAAGCAACTATGTCATTGCTGAAGCCTGGATTTCGAAGGTGACTGAGGGTCCAGTCATAAAACCCTCAGATCATAAGGGCCTGCTGATGCTGATGAGCTTCAGAGCTGCCAACAAACCCTTGAGGCAATGGGGAGAATTGCCGAGGTCGACACTCAGCGCTCGATGGTACGACTGGTGGACAGATTGCCCTTCTGGTTACAGCAAAGATGGAGGAAGAGGGCTGTTGATAGTTTGGAGGCGACGGGAGCCTATATGTTCACAGCCAAGGTGGCGAGAGAAGCCAACGATCCGATGTTCGGGATAAAGGCATCTGGTGCCAAAACAGGTGCTGGTGGCAACTCTGGCAGTGGACACAGTCAGGGTGATAGAAACGACCGAAACAGAAATCGAGGAAAGGGAACCAGTTTCAACACGGCGATGTCCCAGAGTGTTAGTGATGTCCAGGCAACGAGGCAAACAAAGAGTTCAACTAGCAGTGGTGGCGCACCTGGTGGTGCACTCCGTCCAATGTGTGCTGGCAGTCATAGCCTATTTGGCTGCCAGAAGTTCAAGGATGCAAAGCCCGAGGATCGGCTCAAGTTCACACGAGGCAAGCGGCTTTGTGATAACTGCTTGAAAGGGGGACATTTTGCTGGTGACTGTAGAGTAGAACGCCGATGTACAGTGTGCAACAAGAAGCACACTAAATTCCTACACATTGATCATAAACCATCTGCATCAACTCCGAGAGTGAATACGCAGGTGGATACGGCCATAAGAGGAGCCGAGAATGCTGAGACGACAAACACAGGGAGCAATGCTTGCATTCGGAAGCCAGCCATAGGGGCCGGGACCGCCAAAATAGCCCTGCCGATTGTCCCGGTGACTATACGAGCCACTGCTGCCGATAGATCGATAAAAACTCACGCGTTGTTGGATTCCGGCTCAACCAACACCTTTTGTACAGAAGGCCTGTTAACAGAACTTGGAGTTAAGGGACAGGAAACGGCCATGTCACCCACCACCCTCATCGGTGAGAGTAAGGGGACCACGATGATGGTAGTTGCCCTTGTTTCCAGTGCCGATGAAGACAATCAGATACACATACCATCGTGTTACGCTTTAGGTACCAGGCTTCCCGTCCTGCAGGGTAGTAGGCCCTTGACCGCTAAGGAATTAAATGCATGGCCGCACCTCCGAGGAATCGACCTACCTTGTGCCGATGCATCTGATGTTAAATTGCTGATTGGTCAGGACATGCCAGAAGCCCTGGCGCCCCTGGATGTATGAGTGGGGAACAAGGGTGAACCCTATGTCACCTGCACACGACTAGGATGGGCCCTTAATGGACCTATGGGTATGCATGGCCATGAGAGAGCAGTATGCAACTTCATATGCCGGGATTCGACCAGCGATGCCAGGTTAGAAAGCCAACTGAAGAAGTTTGGGGAAGTGGAAAATGAGGCGATGCTGGACGATCAGCCAGCAATGTCCGTAGATGATCAGCAAGCCATAAAGATCTGGGCCGACAGTATTTGTAAAGAAGATGACCTCTTCCAGTTAGCGATTCCATTCAAACATGAAACCCCAGGACTGGCAGACAACTATGTTATGGCTGAACGTCGGCTTTGTATGCTGGGGAAACGCCTGCAGTCGAACCCAGAGCTTTACAAGAAGTACAGCAGGGGCATACGGGATCTGATAGACAAGGGGTATGCGGAAATGGTTCCTTCAGAAGATGCACAGGGGCCGGAGGGAAGGACCTGGTATTTACCGCAACACCCTGTCTTCAATGAGAAGAAGCCAGATAAGTGCCGCATAGTGTTCGATTGTGCGGCCAAGTTTCATGGATCCTCCTTAAACGATATGGTACTACAAGGGCCAGATTACAACAACAGCCTGATAGGAGTCCTATTACGATTTCGCCAAGAACGCGTCGCGGTGAAAAGTGACATTGAAGCTATGTTTCACCAGGTGCGCGTGCGCGTTAGACCAGCTGACCGAGATGTTTTGAGGTTCCTGTGGTGGCAGGACGGTAATCCAGCAAATCCTCCGGTGATATGTAGGATGGTATCGCATGTGTTTGGTGGGATTTGGTCGCCGAGTTGCTGCGGTTATGCGCTTAGGCAAGCCTCTGAAGATGCCTAAGCTGCAGGTACATTCAATCCAGAGACAATCAATCGGATCAGAAGATCTTTCTATGTAGACGACAACCTCTGCTCTCTGAAAGCTGTGCCTGAGGCTATCAGAGTAGTCGAGGAGATGAGAACCATTATGCGCGACTCCGGTTTCAACCTCACCAAGGTGCTCAGCAACTTCCGAGAAGTCTTAGAGACAGTATCCGTGGAGGCGAGGGCTGCAGGAGTGAATGTGTGAGATCGGGAGTGATCTACCCAATGATAGAGCTCTAGGAGTGCAATGGTGCGTCCAAGAAGATACCTTTGGTTTCAAGATCTGCATCAAGAAGAAACCTTAGACAAGAAGAGGAATATTGAGTCTAACCAGTTCAGTTTTCGACCCGCTAGGATTAGCATCTCCCTGCATACTGACAGCTAAACTCATTCTGCAAGAGTTATGCAGGATTGGGCTAGGCTGGGATGACACTGTACCGGAAGTGATACGAGAACGCTGGCATAAATGGAACTCTTAGCCGTGGACAGATGTTTTACTCCGCCAGGTTTTGGTACTAGGTCGAGATTGGAGCTACACCACTTCAGTGATGGCTCGCTGGTTGGCCACGGAGCAGTCTCATATCTGAGGATGGTCAATGGAGATAGCGATATCCATTGTACGTTTGTCAAGGCGAAGGCAAAGCTGAATCCCATGAAGGCTATGACAATACCAAGGGTTGAACTCACGGCAGCCGTGGTGGCTGTCAAGTTGGATAAGATGCTGCGTAGAGAATTGGACATAGGTATTGCAGAGTCGTATTTCTGGACCGACAGCATGCTGGTCCTGAGGAACATACAGAGCACAGATCGTCGCTTTCACACCTTTGTTGCAAATCGGGTGGCTGCTATCCAGTCTGAGACAATGCCTAGCCAGTGGCGCTACGTGAACACGAGTGACAATCCGGCTGATGATACATCGAGGGGCCTTTCTGCTGGTGAATTGGTAGGATCTCAATGATGGATACGGGGACCAGAATTCCTATGGTAAAAGGAGGAGGACTGGCCTATCCAACCTGCTCAAGACGATGTTGAAAAGGAAGACCCTGAAGTGAAGACGAAGATGGCCAACTTTGCTGCTACTGCCGTGGCCAAGCCCAAGACAATGGGTTTGGATCGGCTGTTGTCAAAATGCTCGTCATGGCATTATCTCAAGAGAGCAGTGGCATGGATACTCCGGTTTAAGTCGTTCCTCCTTCAGAAAATACGTCAACCCAATGAAGAGATTCAGTCTGGCCTAGGCGTGTCAGTCCATGAGCTGAGGCAGGCCGAGATTGAAATAGTCAAATACGTACAGAAGATAAGTTTCGCTGAGGAGATCCAGACGTTGAGGGTGGGTAAAGCCCTGAAGAAGCCCAGTCGGCTGTACCTGCTTGATCCCGTGATGAGCCAAGAAGGGGTCGTTTGTGTTGGTGGTCGACTGAAGTATGCACCAATACCTGAAGAAGCAAAGCATCAGATGTTGTTACCCAAGCTTCATCCAGTCTCCACCTGTATCGTCGGATTCTACCACGAGGTCTCCTGTCACTCTGGAAGAGACTATGTCTTGTCTCTGGTCCGTCAGAAGTTTTGGATAATCGATGGGAGACGAGTCGCTGCCAAGGTGGGAAATGATTGCATGCTATGCAGAAAACTGAGAGCATCGTTGCAGAAACCAAGGATGGCAGACCTGCCCTGGGATAGGGTCATTCCTGACAAGCCGCCGTGTACCTACGTTGGAGTTGACTGCTTTGGTCCATTCAGCGTCAAGAATGGCCGAAGCATTCAGAAAAGGTATGGATGCCTTTTCACTTGTCTATGTCTCCGGGCTATACATCTCGAGGTCCTTGCTTCAACGGATACAGATTCCTTCCTAAATGCTATGCAACGCTTCATCGCCCGCCGCGGGAAACCTGCCCGAGTACGGTCAGATAACGGCTCAAACTTCTCGGCCCGAGAAAGAGAGATGCGTCGATCGGTAAAGGAATGGAATCAGCATCAGATTGAGACATTCCTGCAACAACGTGATATTGAGTGGCAGTTCAACACCCCCACAGCATCCCACATGGGAGGTGTGTGGGAAAGACAGATACGTTCTGTCCGGAACGTCCTCCAAGCCATTATGATTGAGCAGAGAGTTACTGATGAGCAGCTAACAACGACATTCTGCTCAGTCGAAGCCATCATCAATGGGCGCCCACTCACTCCACTATCGGAAGACCCCACAGATCTTGAGCCCATTACGCCTAACCATCTGCTACTACTCAGGTCGGGTCCTTCTCTACCCCTGGTAGGTTCGTAAGGGAACACATCTACAGGCGTAGATGGCGGCATGTCCAATATATCGCGGATTTATTTTGGAGCCGATGGGTTAAAGAATACCTACCGATACTACAGCAACGTCAGAAATGGTTGGGGCAGGAGGACAATCTCAAAGTTGGTGATCTAGTCCTGATGAAAGAAGAATCAACTCCGAGGAACCTGTAGCCGCTAGGTCGAGTGGTCGATGTTTTCCCTGGGAAGGACGGCTGTGTGCGCTCTGTTCGTGTCAAAACGAAATCGACAACACTTACGAGGCCAGTTTCAAAGCTGTGCCTACTCGAATCTGTCGCGTAATTGGATTACTAGTATACACAGGACAATGTGCTGTAACCTGAGATCAATCAAGGAGTACTTAGTATAACGTGGTTGACAGTACGAAATTCAAATGGAAATCAATCATTGTGCAGTGTGAAGTGAAAGCCTTTAGTTTCCAAATGGTATAATTTGTTTCTGCATTGTAATGGCACCAGTGTTACCTTCGTTATAGGTGTCAAAGGTGACCCTATTGGTTGGCGGTGTTTTTTTAGTGCTGTTTGAAAAGTTAGCTACTTAATTATGCCATGGAGCTTCCAAGGGGTGTAGGCGGATCGCTGCTCCGGCTCCATGTGCTGTGATTTCCATATACATAGCATCCTTATGCGGTTTGCGCTAATTTGTGATATAGTGATTACAGGACACTAATTGAGGGGTTCAGGCGCAAAACCCAGTAAGTCCACAATACCCCTATTGTTTTAAAACAAGAATTTTTGTTTGGGAGTAGGTTCATTGGTTACTGGTTTACTCTCATTGTAATCAAATAGTTTTTTGGTTGGTAAACAAAAGGCCAGAATTTCAAAAAATAACCTTTATTATGAAAACTAGTTATCAAGCAATTTTGATTGATATTGGCGGCAAAACTCTGTAAGTCCAAATGCGTTATTTTTGCAAAATTCAGTAAGTCCAAAAAATCTGTGTTTGCAAAACCTATCACTGGAAAAATATGCATGAAAATGTAACAGAACACAACATAGTTAGCAATGTACTTAAATTGGATTGATAAAAGAGCAAATTCCTGTCTGTGAATAGTGTTGAATGTTCGTGTTTTTTGCCAGGAGTCTATAGACCAGAAACTACCGACTGTCCGTCACTTGGGAGGCCAAGCCATCCTGCTGTGATAAGTGAATGAAATCAGTACTGGGTACCACAATTTAATTCAATGCCTCCCATAAAGCCAAACTTTTAAAATCCAATTTATTCATCTTAATTTTGCGTAAATTCAGCAGAAATTGACAAAAAACGCTATTCTACAGCGAAAGCCTTGCGAACGTGTGCGCCGCCATTTTGTGCGTCATGTGACATGCAGTTCATCAGTGATTGGCTTTCAGGGACTTACGTGTTTCTGCACAAATATGGTGGTGGCGTTTACTGGGTTTTGCAAACAAACTGGGTTTAAGGTAGGCATTTACGATGGGACTTACAGGATTTTGCAACAATATGATTTGACTAACGTCATCTACATGCCAAAAGCTGTACATTGGTACAGCTATCTCATTTTTTAAAGGAATGGCGTTTACGGGGTTTTGCGCCTGAACCCCTCAATTCGTGTGGAGATTCGAATTCTCAATGACTGAGTGCAAGGACAGGATAATTATCGTGTGTGTTCAATCAATAATTGTGCCTTTTGTAAGTTGCTTGTGATGATTTTCTTTGGAACCTGGCATTTTGGAGTCTTTCGTGTTTTGTCATCTTTGACTTAGGTGTCGTTACTGGTAAATTTGCATGGCTAGGTTCAGCTTATTCCTTTGTTCCAGAGCTGATCAGATCATGCAACTTACTGTGTTTTACATATGTCATTTAAGACAATTTTGGGTGAAGTTTGCCCACTTTGTTTAGTTACTGCAGAGACAGTTGTGATTTGAGGACTGGTGTTTGCTTAAAGGGGCTATATTGTTTTTGGACTATTCTTATGTAAATCCTTGAACCCTGCTTGGGGTTCTAGTATTTAAGGGGCCGGGATGTTACCGCTACCGTCTTGTCTTCGAGGCACCGCTGTATAAGGGCACGGCGGTTATGGAATTGGTCCGCGCTTACGCCAACAGAGTCATTTTCGAGAAGATAATATTTCAGATTTGTGCCGATAAAATGCTGATTTGATAGTGAAAAGCCTTATGTGGCTTAAGTTATAAAGCCTAAATCTGTCACTTAAAGGCACCAAGTTTCTGTAAGTTGAAGATCGGTAGTTGTAAGGCCCATTTTAGGCATTCTTGCATGGTTTCGTGATGCCGTTTTCATAAGGACACGCTCATGACACCTTTTTTAGTTTTGTCTTTGACAGGTTTATCACCCCACTTTCCGTGTGAAATATTTCTCTTTGTGAACAGTAACTGTACTAAATGTGCCCAAGGTTCACGTCAGTATTATTCATTTAACCCTCTGAGGCCTGTTCATGATCCGGGCTCATGATCTACCCTAAAATATAGGCCCAATTGGCTGTATGCAATCCTAGTGCATGTAGTTCGAAATGCTTCTCATAGGGGGCAGCACCTCCTGGACGTCTGAAGACACCACCTGTCTTCGGTTGTGACAAGTGTTGATTGTTATTGTTATTCACAATGTGATCTTATTTCTGTTCCTGAAAAGTTGTTTTCAGTGTATTTTCTCCTTGAAATCGATCACTTCAGGTACTATTACTGTGCATACCTAGCTAAATTAGTGTCTAGTTTCGTCTCTGATGACATTTATTTCGTAAAAATCGCTGTTTTTTTCTAAAAAGGTGTTTTTGTGGTCATTTTGGCTGTTTATTTCGAGGGTACGGTAGGAGGTCATCGTTCACTCGATAACTCTTTTTAAAATGAAATAAAAGCGTTTTAAGATACATGATATGAATTGATATTTATATTCGTTAAGTGGGATTGTCGGTGGACGTTCATTGTTGAACAGTTGTGCTGGAATTACGAAAATATATCGATATCGTTGAGAGTTCATTCATTAGGGGCCTGCTCTCAATTTTCCTTACAACGCCTCTAGCACTGGGCAATTGCCACCATCTTGAAAAGCAGTGCCGCAGATGGCTATCGCATCGCCACTACGCATGAGAACACGATGGCTGCCCTGCGCTGCATTGATAGTTCGTAATAAATTCACATAAAAACACACCAGAAGATCTATTGATAAAACAAGCCATTTTACCACAGCAGGTGACACATATTAGGCCTGAATAAGACTTTAGAATTTGAAGTGGTGGTGTCGATGCCGATATCCAAGATGGCGGAATTATACCAGTGGTCAAATCTCATCTATTTTGGGTAATTGCATCATTATTTCTTTTTGTGATTGGTGATTTGTAAAATTGAGAATGATTGAAAAATCAGTATTTTTTCACCTAAAGGCATGAGTGAACATTTGATAAGTTTATTGTGATTTAATTGGTAATTTGGTCGACATTTTGACAATTATATTTAGCAATATTTCGATAAATGCGGACCTGCTTCTTCCTCTTTTCGTAATCCGTTCGAAGGCGTGACGGTGTTTCGATAACTCAGGTCAGTTTCACGGCAAAAATAAGTGGTAGTTTTGAAATTCGAATGTGATGTACACTACAATGCACGTGATTGATGGTTGAACATTCACGCTCGTTGACAGTGTATTATTGAAATACTTATTTGATTGTGATGATGGTGTATTGTACTATAACTATAGGCCTTGCATGCTCCCAACGTGTGGCATATTTCACATTGATACCACCAGTATCAATTACAAAAAAATAGATTGTGAGTAACAATAGGCCTACAATCAATGCTACATGTCATGAGGGTGGGAACGGGGAAGGGGGGGGTAACTGTCTCGACGTCCCGTTAGGAAAAAAGGCTTATCCCGTTTCCCAATACGCAATTTTAGCCGAATCGTGACGCAAAACACGGCTTGTCTCTAATCCCGCTAAAATAAGGGTGTCTATCCCGAATCCTGACAGTTATTTTCGGCCCATCCCAGTGTCCCGAAAATACCCGTTCTCCCCCTCATACATAGTAGACCATATTGTCACATTGATGTTTTCTTTCATTTATACAGTTAGACTTCCGAGATCTACATTTTCGACAAAGGCCTGGTGTAATATTACGTACTTGATGAAGGTAATATTAATTTCTTCAAATTTGAAGCATGACGTTAATGGGGTACTGGCGCTACGTGGCGCTGGTGGTAACTAAGGTATTGCATCGCTCATATCACTTGAAAAAAACATTTACCCTAGTTACGACCAAAGCTGCTTAGCAGAGGGCGATACCTCATCAGGAGCGCCACAATCATATCATTGGTGTGAAAGCATTTGTATGAAGTTTTTCAGTTCTCAATGTGTTCAAAACCTTAATTGTGAAATTGTGCACTTCGAATTCAAATTCACGTCACTACGTTAGTTTGACATCCATTGATGTCACGGTAATTTCACTGTTATGCTGTGCTGCTTTCAGGTTTAATGACACAAATGAGTACAAGTACATTACATTTTTCGACGAAGGCCTTCTGTAATTTCATACGCTTCTTACGGTTAGTATTGATTCATAATTTCTAGTAAAAAAGTTAATTTTGAAAGTGAAAAATATGTTACAATACAATAGACCTGCAAATACCATATACGCAAGTTTTGAACAAATATCACACATATTCCCCAGTTGACTTGTGATGATATTGATAATGGTGGTGGTGGTGTTATCATGTACATGGCTTCTAACGTAGTAAAAGTTTTCTTTTCAGCAACATTCAATAGATTTATTTACTGTATTATCATTTCGACCAAGGCGAATTCGACACTTCAATTACACAAGGTAAGTAACATTTGTTCACAAAATCCAAATGGAGGCAAATACAGAACAATCAAACTTAGTCATTCCAGTCAGTTACTGAAGCACAGTGAAAACTGTCGGGAGCAGTGCAACTAATGGCATGTCAAACTTCCAGTGACTGTCCCTGTCCATATATTTCAAGACAGTACAAATCTTGTAATCATTTTGTTTATGCAATGTATGTTATTATGTATCATTTCAGCACAATCAAACTTAGTCATTCCAGTCAGTTACTGAAGCACAGCGAAAACTGTCTGAATTAGTGCTGCTGATGGCATGTACTCTACTACCACTACCAGTGACAGTCAATGTCCATATATTTTCAAGTGTGCGAAATTAGTACTCGTCTACTTCTTAGTGTTATTTGAATGCAATGTATGTTATAAAAATATTTTTTCAACACTATATCAACATTCTCATTCCTGTCAGTTTCTGAAAATCAGCTAAAGCAATCGCTACCAATGCAGCTGATAACAGCAATTCTTTTTGTTCCCAATGCCCATCCATGACAATATATTTCACGCATGTGACAATCATGTAATCATCCTGTTTTTTGTGTTCTATTCATGCAATAAATAAATTCAGTATTTTCAAATCATTGGTGCTACAAAACTATTCTCATTATAGATTATTCATATTTTATAAAATGCTGTCATGTCAAATATTGTGTCCTATAAATCATTATGAAGTCGGCATTTTATATACAACTTTTGTACTCCTCCTAAATAAACATACAAATCTTGTTTTATGTAAACTTTGTATATGTGACCCGTTACAGCAAAACCAGGCACATGTCGCTCTGAGCTTGGCAGGTTGAGACGGACTGTCTGTTCATTTATCTATTGTCTGCCTTTTGTAAAATATGACCACATCAATTTCTTCCATTATCTCCTGGTGTCATTTAGGCTCATATTCTGTGCGACATGTACCTGGTTTTGCTGTGACGGGTCACATATTCTATAGATATATACAACACTCTAATGTCACAATGCCTCTCTCACTCGCTTTTATATAGCAAGATGTATGAATAAACATGACACACCAACTATGTACAAAATTGCTAACAAACTGCACCATTTGTCAGTACACCACATGAAATACAGAGATATGTCTTAATTCTAATCTTTCATTAGCGACACCATTTCTCACCCGAGTGCCTCCTTCATTCATACATCTTGTACTTTAACTCAAGATACCCATCTTTGAATATTTTTAGTATACCAAGTACCGGTACTACAATGTCAATGTATTGAAGTCATGTTCTTGTAGTGTTATTGGCTTTCAATTATCTTGTCAAAATACCACTTGGTTCTCGCAAAATCTCAATAAAAACAAATGCTATTGCATGTATTGCATATTCTAACAGCTATCCACTGTATCGATTTATCCATCATCTGTACTATTTGTCACAAAAATGTTATATTATGTAAATCATATTTCATTACATAATGCACACTGCCAATTACTGCTGAACCATTCATATGTATTTAAATAAATAATTTTCAACTTTTTAAAACCGTCTTATAGTACTGTTCTTGTCACTTAGCTGAACCAATTGCTCTATAGCATGAAATTTCCAGAAATGCCCCAGGGACTGAAAAGTGCTGTTTTAACAGAGAGGTGTCCTAATCTGAGAAGTCGAGTTGAATGGAAACAACCAATTTGGAACCAAAAACTACTGTCCTCATTAAAGAGGTTGTCCTCAATAGAAAGGTGTCCACAAAAAGTAGGTCCACTGTATATGAAAGTACAAACCCTGGTACATGTAGTGACATCATCTACTCCTCGATGTGGACACCTGCAAATGCAGCGACAATGGGTGATGTGAATAAAGACTAGCAAATGCTTTTATCTAAAACTCCATGTACATTTACACTAGGCCTTTCTGTACAAAATTGAAGTAAAAGCATTTACTAGTCTTTATTCATATCACCCAATGTCACATCAGTTATTTAATGGCACCACCCATCAAGCATGTTGGTGACGAATAGTGTCGCAGCATTTCGTCACCGAGCTTACACGAAAATGCACTGTCATTCATTCAGCCATAAGTGTAAGACTGTAGGATTGTTTCCAACCAAAACATGTTCGAAATGTGTCAAGCATTCGGAACACCAAAAGACTGATTAGAGAAGTCAAAATTGAATGGAAACAACCAATTTGGGACCAAAACTAGTGTTCTTATTGGAAAGGTTGTCTTTAATAGAGAGGTGTCTACTAACGGAAGTTCCACTGTATATAATGTAGGAACCCTGGTTGTGACATTGTCCACTCCTCCAGCTGCACACCACCAAATCCACAACAATGTCACACCAGTTATTTAGTTCATCATGCTTTGCGCTAGATGGCACCAACTGTCAGGATGGTGCCATCTACACAACCCTACTAGTAAAGGACAAATGGTACACAGAACTGTCAATCGAGGCAGGCAGTAAGAAGACTCTCAAATGGCCGATTGTTCATCAGACTTGGACAGGCAAACCTCACCCATTATGGCTTCCGTGCAAAGGCAAACCATATATGGTGGAGGCTGCAACCACAAGGGCACGTCTACTGGTGGGTCGATACGGCCTACAAGTCACAAAGGTCCAGTTCTTAAAAAAGGAGATCTCCCCAATCTGCCCCCTGTGCAACGAGGAGGAGGAGGATGTTGTACACTTCCTGATCAGATGCCCAATCATGCAAGAGATGAGAGCTGCCAGGATAGAGAACCTCCAGAAACTATACACAGAAGAAAAGCTGACGCCACCAAGGACAGACGATGAAGTATGCTCTGCGGTGCTGAACGGGTGGGGATATATCACTCAAAATAACACTAGAAACAATAGAAATATTATCATGCTAAAGCTAAACAAAAACGTAATAAGTGCCAATAAACTCTCAAACTTGCTGTGCCACAAACTGCACACTACGCGAGACATTAAGATAAACGAAAAACTACTTGCAGAGGATCAGGATATCGACCCGAGCAAGGTGCTCCGATCAAGCGGAGGGATCTACTAATACAAGACAAGGCATATTGATGAATATAGAAGATAAGTGTCCCTGCATTTGGTCTCAAACCCAGGTTGTGACGTTGTCCTCAGGCTGTTCATTCATATCTTTGGAATAGGTTGGCCAAGCCTCATGGTAGAGTTTGCTAGTAAATTTCGTCTTGGTGTTTTGAATGGTTGACACATTCTCAACTTGTCAATTCTTGACAACTTGTCAATTCTTGACAGGAAACAACAACCTTATGGCTGAATAAATGGTCCTGGTCTCCAGTCATCTGCAGCCATTAGGGTATTCATTCTTTTGCTGGCTGCTTCATTCTCTGCTAGTTGAAAATGGGTCATCCTAAACATCATCCACAAGGATTTTAGTCATTAATTGCAATAAATTGTTATGATCATAAATTCACAAACATCATAGACTACCTGTGATAGATGCCGATTGTTTCAAATAGTTGCCACATTTCGAACTCTTCATAGCTGGCATTACGCTGCAGTCCTACACTTACATGAATGCATGAAACTCTCCATCAAATCGTGTGCCGTAAACTGCCATAGCCAATACAATCGCCAGCCCCCCACGACAATTTTACTTCCTTTTGCTTACCAGATAAGAAAGACTGTATAGCTGATTACTATATATATTAGAACCTTGTAGGTCAACACTGCTGAATACTACATACCTATTTATGATCACCAATCTTCTCCCACTCTTTCTTCTTACTGAATGTGTCCACACTGCACTTATGGTCATTGTACTTTCATCTTATGTAAAATGTAACTTTTTACACGGTTTCAATAAACGATTTGTAATTTGTAATTTGTAAATTATAAATTTCACTTATAATTTGACGCCGCCAATTCCACTGGTCTTCGAAATACGTAAGCTACACTGTGGACGACTATGACACTCCTCACAAACCACATTGTGAATCAGTCGCCGATAGGCTTGTTTTGTCTTATAATTGCTGGCTGTAATTCATGTGGTTTGATTACCTGTTGATGTTATCATTACTTATGTTTGTTCACTGTTTTGTATTTGCAGTGAACCCTCTCCTGTTGATGAATAAATAAAGAAGACAGAGGTGTTTCATAACTTGGGAAATTTTTGTCTGTGCTTTAGACTTCAAGCCTACAGCTGCCATGATGGAATTGCTTCCTACAATAGTATTTTCCAATCATGCTGAGCAGATTTATTGTCATGAGTTTTGCTCTGATTGTGATTTAAGTTGTTCTGCTTTTGATATTGTCGGAGATGATCCATATCACTGCATTCGCTTTTACAATTATATGGACTTTTTAAGGGCTGTCAGACATATCCATACTTCTCCTTTTTATGCTGCTTATACCTTCGTGATACTGCATCTACCATCAAATCTGTAGCCTAGAAACGATTACAATGCAAGGCTCTGTACACCGACTGTGTTGATTTGTAGTTTGCTGCAAGGTGAGTTTTAGTTTTGCGTACTTAAAACTGATATTGTTTGATATGGGATTCTTCTTGGAAGTAGCTTAGTTATGAGTCCTCAACAAACAGAATGGACCTAGTTCCCAACATTTCCCCTTGGAGAAGGAGTCGGCATGCACTGTCGTGTTGGGTCTCATATAACCCAGTAAGTAGTAAGTTGATGAGTTATGTGGTAGGAGCTGTGCAAGTCATCCTTTACATACAACTTTAAAGACTACCTTTGTCTATTGCAGGCATCCATCTAATGCATGGTTGGAAGATGTTTTAAATTGAAGATAACACACCAGCTACTTCTTTTCTATAATATACCATTAACTTTTGTTTTATTTAAACAATCGGCTATCACCGACCAGCACAATGTGTTGATATATTCCTCATGGGCAACATCTAATGGGTTCCCATGCTACCTCAAAAGTTGTATCAATGTAGGTGTAGAATGAGTACTTTCAGCCCTTCCTTTCCTTATGTTTGTTGCAGTGGGCATCTTGCAAAGCTTTGTAATTTCTGTTGATGTACGAGTATATGACACTATTGCGGTAAAGTTGCAGTGAATTGTGAATTGTGATTTTAATTTTAATCATGCAGTGAATTGTAAGTTCCGTTGTTGTACAAGTATAATGACACTATTGTGGCAAAGTTGGAATGTATTCCTCATGGGCAACATCTAATGGGTTCCCATGCTACCTCAAAAGTTGTATCAACGTAGGTGTGGAATGAGTTCTTTCAGCCCTTCCTTTCCTTATGTTTGTTGCAGTGGGCATCTTGCAAAGAATTGTAATTTCTGTTGATGTACGAGTATATGACACTATTGTGGCACAGTTGGAATGTATTCCTTATGGGCAACATCTAATGGGTTCCCATGATATGCTACCTCAAAAGTTGTATCAACGTAGGTGTAGAATGAGTTCTTTCAGCCCTTCCTTTCCTTATGTTTGTTGCAGTGGGCATCTTGCAAAGAATTGTAATTTCTGTTGATGTACGAGTATATGACACTATTGTGGCAAAGTTGCAGTGAATTTTAATTTCAATCATGCAGTGAATTGTAATTTCTGTTGTTGTACAAGTATGTGACTCTATTGTGGCGAAGTTGCCAGCACTGATATTTTTTTCATGCAAGGTACTTTCTTGGAAGTTATTGAATTTTGTGCAGAAGTCCATAGATTGCAGAAAGGATATTTTTGCTCTATTCCCTTGTATAAATCTTCAATGAGTGTTGTTCCAGTCTGTTTTCCTGATGTGGCCCAGCATGACAAAATCAGCCAGATGTCACCAACAAACTAAAAGGTTATGATAGGACTTTATTTCCAGTTAGTTTTCTTCTGTAAGAGCACTGTATTGTTATATCACTGTGATATAACTTGATACTGTAATTTTTAACCTGTTGGAAAAATATGACATGTAGCTTATTTTGTCGGGTTGTGTCACATATAACCCAGTAAGTGTTTTGTAAGGGATAGGTGACAACTTAAGATATGAAACTTCCATCTATCCATTGAAATCATGTCTGTTTAGGTAATGGTAGACTTTTTCATACATGAATCTTAAAGTAAAACTCATCCGAAGAATTAATTTCTTACCATTGGTCAGTGGGATCTTCCTGAATGACCAAAGAAATACATGTTAGTTAAATCTGGGCTACAATACATCAAAATACAAACCCATAGATTAAGATTCACTTCTGAATTCTCAACACTCATACTTGAATATTGTGAGAGTTTCATGAATGAGTGTTGAGAATTCACAACTAAGTTTGTCCATTTCTTCCATGGATCTTGAGAACTCTCAAAAAGCTTCATTGCCTGGTACCCTGTACGAGTGTTGAGAATTCACGACTAAGTTTGTCCATTTCTTCCATGGATCTTGAGAACTCTCAAAAAGCTTCATTGCCTGGTACCCTGTACGAGTGTTGAGAATTCACGACTAAGTTTGTCCATTTCTTCCATGGATCTTGAGAACTCTCAAAAAGCTTCATTGCGTGGTACCCTGTACGAGTGTTGAGAATTCACGACAAAGTTTGTCCATTTCTTCCATGGATCTTGAGAACTCTCAAAAAGCTTCATTGCCTGGTACCCTGTACGAGTGTTGAGAATTCACGACAAAGTTTGTCCATTTCATCCATGGATCTTGAGAATTCTTGATATTGCTAATAGAGGAGTAATTAGTCTTGCCAAAAACAGAATATTAGGTTTATAAAACTACAACATACAGTAACTAGTAATTGGCTTGAAAAGATCTCTATGGGTCCCTCCAAATGTTTGTTTTTTCATAATAAATTGTTCAAAATGAGTTTTTATCACTTTATAAACCCTTGCGAAAATTCACATATTCATTTATCAATAAATTCACATATCTGATGTATGTTAGGGATCACGTCCAAAGTCCGCACGCGATATTCGCCGGCGAAATTCACCCTACAGTATTTCGCCTGCGAAATCTGTCCGAAAATCGACCGGCGAATGTGAGGCGATAATATGAAATCGCCGGAATGTCAGATGCGTAATTCGCCCACAATCGCGCCAATTCTTCAATTTCGCCCCAAAAATCGCTCCAGGCGATAATGGAGCGATTTTACGAAATTGGTGGCTCTTGCATGCTTGTCCGATATTCGGAACGATTTTGCAACGACTTTCGTCTTGTTTTATTGGCGGAAAAGTGCAGTCACGTAAACAAATCGGGTCATACTAAACAGCGTCCACCAGGTTTAAACACATACATACATTAAAGCCATCAAAGTAAAATCTAATGGTCTTAAACGAAATAAGCATGATATTTTCAGGAAATGTATTTTTTATGGTGTACGTATTACGTTTTGGCCACAAAATTTTATTTTGATGACTTTATACCCGACTTTAAACCTGGTGAACGCTGGTGGGCGCTGGTGGACGCTGTTTAGGATAACCGGATATAACAACGATCTTGATTGGTTGGCTGAGACTCGGAAACATAAGCCTAACTATGATTAGCTGTATGATTCGGTACATTTCGCCACAATCCTTCGGAATACATACCATAATACTAAGAACCTCAAACCTCTGTGCCAAATTTGTGTAGCTCTTCGTGGATAGATATGATGTATATGATTACTGCAGTCAGGTTGACCGGGAATTCAAGTTTGTGTTTTTGTTCGGTCTGCTATCAGCTGATGTCGGAATAGGCATACTACAACACATATAGGCCTCTAATATTCGCTTCGTTCCAATGGTTGGTGAGAGCGAATTAGGCGCGATTATTAATTTCGCCTGCGATTT
Organism: Lineus longissimus; assembly: GCF_910592395.1. Classification (NCBI taxonomy): domain Eukaryota; kingdom Metazoa; phylum Nemertea; class Pilidiophora; order Heteronemertea; family Lineidae; genus Lineus; species Lineus longissimus. Next base: position 13,118,019 of record NC_088311.1, read on the forward strand.
TTATTCAGTCTGAATTTTCGCCTGATCATAATAGAATCGCCGAAGCAGGGAGCGATTTGGAGGCGAATGAGTGTGGCGATATTCGACCAGGCGAATTTTCGCCCCGATTCGCGCGCAGACTTTGGACGTGATCCCTTAAATTGGCAGAATTTTATATATATATATATATGATATTTGAAGTTATATATGAAGCTAATCTAACGTACGTCATATGCGTGAATTTTATATATATATACGTACATGCTTTTGTGAAGGGTATCCATTCTACTGTTCCCAGGCTACAATATTCAAGCAGTCTTGGTTTGTGTAGGTGTGAAGGCAGGCGTGTGGGAGTTAATCATTGAATTAATTGATTATATCGATGCAAAGTGTGACCTGATGCCACACAGTCGACCATGCAAAGGTTTTCTTATTTGACATCGATGACTTTTAGAGCTTTAAGTAGTTGAATAATTCACTGGTTAACCCCCTGTCCTCACCCAGTCGCCTGCTGTGTGGCGAAGTCCCTTATTAGTATTATTACTCAAAATGAGTATGAACTGAATTATTGTAACATTGCCATTGGTTATTCTAATATATTCCCAAGAAGGCAGGGACCGACTCCCAACATGTGGCAGACTGATACCCAGCATGATATGGCACTGACCTGATTTTACAGATAATCTATTTTAACAAACATACAAGAAAGAATTGAATGGTAACACAATTTTTTAAGATCAACTGTAATTTTTAATGAGCCGAGCTTTCGACACTACCATGTCTTCATCAGGACTGAGGAAACATTATTAAAACAAGCAAAGGCTACATGATTTGCATAATAAAATAGTTACATAAGATAGTGATACCGAGATCGCACAATAAAAACACAGACATGGTGTAGACTAATTAAGAGCTAAAGGGGACTGAATGAAGACAATGGTGCCACTACTAATTGGCACCAGGAGGATAATTACAAGAGTAAATACAAAGGTCAACAGATAAAAGGTGCTAAAGTGTGATTGCACAAGAGGACTGGATGGATACATGTGCTACAATATGTGCTAGACAGAAGAACAATTTTATCAACGTAATTACAAGACTGTAGGTGACAGTTTAAACCAAGTACAGTGGAGACAGTCATAATAAAAGCCATAAGCTAAAATGATAGTAATATAATAATAATGATAATAATAATAATAGTAATAATAATAATAAACATGTAATTTTGTAATGGATATTATACATGTACGTCATTGTATGGACAACTTCCCAATACAACATTGTGGACAAATTCCCAACATTGTTGTACAACAAGTTCCTAACATAGGGCCTCTTAGTCCAGTCAATCTAAGCCAAATATGGGTCGAACCTCACACTAATTGCAAGAGAAATGAAACCACCCGTATTTTGTTCCTTAGGGTCTACTGTATCACATATTAAAAATCCCAAAAAATCCTTGTAGTGGAACATGGTGAATTCTTAGCGTGAATATGTGGCTATCAGAACTTGAAATTTGCAGATGAGAAATCAAAAAAGACAGATTTCAGGTTGATATTTTATATTACACCATTCAACTTGGTGTCCAACTATATGTTTTTTATGCTGATCTTTCAAATAAACTCATCAGGAGCTACCTAGAACCCATCTTTCTGCCCTAACTAGGGGTACCCCCCCCCCCGCATCGTTTATTTTGGACCCCGCGACTAACATCCTCGTCCATTAGAAAGAACAAAACCTATTCTACACCACTGAAATCAAATTGGTAGGACTCCACAGGCTAAAACAATGAATACTCCCTGCAGGAGAATTCAATAGATGGCAGCACTTGATCTAATCAATAGTTTTTTTGTGTTTGTTCTCAGCAGCAGTGTATAAACAATACAATCACCTGGCCAGGTGATAGACTTTTTGCGAAATGAACGGTGTGTGATTGAACTAGGTAAGTCATAGATTTAAGTGAATGGAAGCAGAACTGAATGCTTAAAAGTAGGCCCTACTAGAGGTCTTTAAAAGTTATGTAAGGTGCATGTTTTTTTGTTTTAGCTGCTCATGAGAAAGGGAGCGGTCATTAATTTTAATACACACATGTAAAATGCTGTCCTCAATGGCCAGGCATTGTTTGGTTTTTCCTAAATAATAATTACACAACCCTGTTTAATCAGACAGAGTGTGACTGATATGCAGTGATTTTAATTGCGGCTCTGAACCCACTTATCCTTTTCTTGTAGCAACAGTCATGGATACTTGTGGCTTCTGCGAAAAGGTACCGAAGGAGAATGACTCTGTCGCAACTTTAACACAGCTGGGTTGTGACGGAATCAAGAAAGCCTGTCTGCTCTCAGGTATAACCGTTGATGTTAAGCCAGGCCAAAGGGTCCATACAGACTGCAGAAGGGATTTCCTCCGAGATGCAAAGCGGAAAAAACGTAAAGGGGATGTGTCCCCATCAGAAGAACGGCGACAAAGTTTACGGTCGGCTGAAGACAGTTTTCTTCCCCAGGAACAATGCTACTTCTGTGGAACGGGTGACAAGTATGGTGGGAAAAAAAAAGAATTTGTCCTCATACCAATTCGGACTCTTGGTATTAAGGACACAATACTGGAATTGTGTATGTCGCGACGTGATTCATGGGCTGACAGTGTGAGGGCCAGAATAGAAGCTATATTGAGTGATTTGCACGCAGGTGATATTGTTTATCATCTTTCCTGCGATAGCAACTTTCGCACCGGCAAACAGATCCCAGTTCGTTTTTTGGAAGATAGTAGCGAGGCAAAGAGATTCAAAGCTGGACGACCAAAGGATGTTCGTAGACAGGAAGCCTTTCTTAGGGTTGTAGAAGATCTACAGGATCACGATGAAGAACAAACGACCGTGTATGATCTCATTACTGAAATGACTGACATTCTGAATGATCCTGACTGCGAGGCCTATGGACTGACTCATATGAAAGACAAACTCCATGAACATTTTGGCGATAAAATCATTATCACTGAAATAAATGGGAAGAAAAATGTTGTTACATTCAGACAAAAGGCTGCCTCCATTCTAGATGAATATTTCCATCAGGCTAAGGCAGCCAATAGTGAGGGCGAAAAACTTAGGCTTATTGAGGCAGCAGCCAAGCTGATAAAGACAGACATCAAAAGTGTAGAGCAATTGAGAGGCATTTATCCAACATCCCTAGAAATGTCTACAGTGGAAGATTCCACTGCTTTCTTGCCTCAGTCTCTGTTAACATTGCTTGACCGTCTGTTTGTAGGAAAAGAAAAGGGGCTAAAGGTAGCATCCATTGGTCAGGCAGTCATGCAAGCTACTCGACCAAGAGTTTTGATTGCCCCATTGCAACTAGGTCTTGGAGTTCAAATGCACTCCCACTTTGCATCAAAGTTCCTGAATGATTCATTGTATAAGCATGGTTTTGCTGTTTCATATTCAGAGGTTGCAAGTTATAATCGCTGTGCAGCTGTACAGCAGGGAGTAGATGTAGATGTACGGGGGTTTACTCCAGATCACTTCATGCAATATGCTGCAGACAATGTTGACCACAATGTCCGAACCTTGGATGGCAGTGGCACTTTTCACGGTATGGGCATAGTTGCAGACATCACGCCGAAGCTGAATTCAGCAAGTGTCATAAAACGCGTGTCTATATCAGCTGATGAGATATCCAAAATTGGTCGGATAAATCTCAGATATTACTCATCATCGAAGGATGGAATGAAGAATCTGAACTATGAAAGACTCGAGTTACCACGTTATGGGGAACACTCTCCAAATGTTGACCTTCTTTGGGAGTTGGCATTTGCTGTTAGGCCTCAGAGACCAAATTGGTCTGGTTTCATGCAGTTGATTACAAAGGGCGAACACCCAGGTCCAGCATCAGTGATGCTCCTCCCCATGATTGACTTGAACCCATCTGATCTGACGTGCATAAACTCAACCTTACACTTTGTATTTGAGCACAGTCACAAATATGGTGTTGAGCCGGTCATAACATTTGATCAACCTCTCTGGTTCAAAGCAACCACAATCATTGAAAATGAACCTGATAACAGTCATCTCAAAGCCATTGTGCTCCGGCTTGGTGGCTTCCATACTTTGATGAGCTTCCTGGGGTCTGTTGGTCACCTAATGCAGGGTGCAGGTCTGCGAGAAATGCTGGAGAGGGTCTATACGGCCAACACTGTCACCCACATCATGAGTGGAAAGGCTGTCTCCAGAGCTCTAAGGGCGCACTTCCTTCTTGATACGGCTCTGAGCAAAATACTGTTGTTTGAATTGCTTGGTATTACACCCAAGCCTAGTGAACAATTAGATGTCATGGACGGAGAGAGCTCTGATGCAGAACACGAAGATGATGTTGATGATGGGAGTTACGAGGATGCTGACGAGGACGACTGTGCAACTCACTGTATTGATAATCCGTCTGACTCAAAGCAATCCAGTGCGGTCCCAATGGATTCCGAGTTCCTTGATCCTGTGTTGAAGGATCTTGCTGAGATGTTCGACCAGTTAGTGGCGGGTGAGATTTCTCCCGAAGACATTGAGTCGTCTGCAACTATGTCGTACATCAAGGACCTGATTGACGATAAGCTGAACCACCCAGACGGAAAGACAAGCCAGTTATGGTTCATGTACATGAAGATGATTTTCATTGTTAGAAAGTTCATCACTTCTGAGAGAACGAGCAACTGGCCTCTGCACTTAGAGGCTATGCATGACATGCTCCCATTCCTTGCCGCTGCAGGCCACAGTTTGTACACCAAATCTGTCCATATATATTTGCAAAAGATGTGCAATCTGCAAAGTACAAATTCTGTTGTGTATGATCATTTCTTACGTGGACTTCATGCCGTCAGAAGATCAGATCGATATTGGGCAGGGCTTTCCCCGGATTTGGTGATTGAACAAGTTCTTATGCGAAGTTTAAAGACCACCGGAGGACTGACAAGAGGAAGGGGAATGACCGAAACACAGAGGATCGTTTGGGCCTTATCAAGTCCGGTTTGTGCTGAAGTAAATCAGGCTCTGCAGAACCTTACATCGGTTGCATACAGCACAAGTGAGCAGCATAAAGACCTCTCGTTGGCGCGCAAAAAACGTGATGCAGATGATGTCAATAAGCTAGTTGCATTCATTGAGGACAAGGCACCCTTTGGACCATCCCAAAACCTCGTAAACATTGTCAATGGAGTTTCAGCAGCTGAAAACGTGAATGTGGAGGAATCGAAGGATGTTGGTGGCAAAGTTCTTGAGGGAATGGTAGGGAAACAGGTTCTGAAGTACACTTTCAAGAAGAAAGACCAGGCAGTAACAATGGATTCAAAGTGTAAAATTTCCATAGATGGTGAAGATTTGAGCATTGACCCTCTCCTACTCTTTCAGAGGCTTGTGATGGTCGGTACACAGAAGGAAAGTCTTCAGGAGGCATTTCAATATGAACTATGCGCTTACCCGCCAGCTCTGTTCGAAAAGAGAAATGTCCTCCTCGAAGCAAATAAGCCTGGCCTTGCCAATGCCATACGAGACCTTGCCGGAGATATCAGTGATGAACAGCAGAAAACGATTGAATCAGGTAAAGTCAAGTATGTACTTGATGGAGGTGCTCTCCTGCACAAGGTCCCCTGGGAAATTGGAAACACTTACAAAGCTATCTGCCATAGCTACATTGCTCATGTTGTGAAGCAGTACGGGAAACCAGTCGTCGTGTTTGATGGTTACCAAAGTGGGCCAACCACCAAGGATGGGACGCACACAAGACGCAAAGGTTCCAAACACACTGTAGATGTCCAGTTCAATGAGAACATGCCTCTAAACATGAAGAAGGACGACTTTTTGGCAAACAAGGAGAATAAACAACGCTTCATCCATCTTCTCGGAAAACACATGGAAATGGCTGGTTGTGAAGTCATTCATGCCAGAGGGGACGCTGATCTAATGATAGTCAAAACTGCGCTTGAGGTGGCCAGAAAGAGTGAGACTGTACTGGTTGGCAGTGACACTGATCTGCTTGTGCTGTTGATAAAGTACACGACGGGGTCACACAAGAAAGTCTACTTAATGGCTCCACCAAAATCTGGTTCTTCCGCCCGCTATCTTGATATTCAAAGGACACAGCGGGCCCTTGGCGATGATGTTTCACAGAACATTCTGTTCTTGCATGCAATTCTAGGTTGTGATACAACATCAAGGCTGTTTGGACATGGTAAATCTACCGCATTGTCTTTGTGTGCAAAAAACAAGAATTTTCTCAAGGCAGCCAAAACGTTTAACAAAGATGGAGCTACAAAAAAGGACATCATTGCCGCAGGCGAAAAGGCTCTGTTGTGCGTGTACAAGGCAAAGCCAGATGACAACCTGGACAAGCTGCGGCATCTGAAATATATTGAACTGTTGGCAACACGGAAACAAGTCATTCACCCCAAGTCACTACCCCCAACTCAAGCAGCTGCAAAGTACCATTCCTTGAGAGTATACCATCAAATACAGGCTTGGAAGGGCTGCGACCTCAACGCAGAGGAATGGGGATGGAAGGCACACGGAGGTGCTCTGGTTCCGGTTGCTTCCGACTTGGACTATGCCCCCAAAGAACTACAAAAGGTTGTGCGATGCAACTGCAAATCGGGTTGTGAAACTAAACATTGTGGATGTCGACAACTTCACCTGCCTTGCAATCCAGCCTGTGGGCAATGCAGAGGGATCTGTGCGAACATGGGTGAAGACACACCAGGCAAAGATGACCTTTGATGCACGCATTATGTTGTGCAATGAATTAAGATCCTACTTAACTGTTATATTGAATCATGCTACAGGATGATTTCCCATAATTGGCCGCCTCATTACCAAACACTAGAAACCCTTAACCTGTCTGCAACTATGCCAATACATGCTACGTCCACTTAAGACCAAAACCGCGTGAAATTGGTGGCCCTGGGGTAGGGGACCCCCTAGTTTGACCACAAGAAGCATGGATACCATGTAAAAACAACTTCCAATGGGAAGGACTTTCATAAAAAGGTACACATGCAACTGTTCAGCTTAGAGAAAATTGATAAGATACCAAATCTGGTTGTTCTCTATAGGGCGCCTGGCCCCTGACCATGCAAAACGTGATGACCTAAAAATAACACTGTTCCACTAAATATTTTTTTGGGGATTTTTGATATGTTTTTATATAGGCATTAAACTACTGAATAAAACTGGTTTCGTTTCTCTTGCAATTAGTGTGAGGTCAAACCTTATTTTGACTGGACTATCTCGTGCATACAGAAATTTTGGTTCATAACATTCCCTGTTCCTAAGAATGTAGGTCTTGTGCGTTTGTCCGCCCGCCCGCCCGCACGGACGGACGGCGCACGTGACGACAATACCCCTCTAGCCCATTTGGGCCGAGGGGTAAAAATGAATTTGATCGGACAAACGGTTCTCGAAAATGACGGAAACCAATTTCAAACACGTCGCCCTGGTGGCCATATTGATAATTGGAACAAGCCCATTTTCGAAAGGTACCTCGCTCTAGTCACCCACAACGTACATACCAAAATGAATTTAATCGGATGAACGGTTCTCCTCGAAATTGACGGAAACCGATTTCAAGCACACCGCCTTGGTGACCATATTGAGAATCAGAACGAGCCGGTTTTCGAAAGGAACCTTCCTCTAGTCACCCAAACGTACATACCAAAAATGAATTTGATCAGACGAATGGTTCTCCTCGAAATTGACGGAAACCAATTTCAAACACGCCGCCCTGGAGGCCATATTGATAATCAGAACGAGCCCGTTTTCAAAAGGAACCTTCCTCTAGTCACCCCCAACGTACATACCAAAAATGAAGTTGATCGGACGAACAGTTCTCCTCGAAATTGACGGAAACCGATTTCAAGCACGCCGCCCTAGTGGCCATATTGATAATCGGAACGAGCCCGTTTTTGAAGGGAACCTCACTCCTAGCAGACGCCCACCCGCCACCCGCCCAGACAGACGGCGCACGTGACGACAATACCGCTCTAGCCCAATTGGGCTGAGGGGTTGAAATGAATTTGATCGGACGAACGGTTCTCCTCGAAATTGACGAAAACCGATTTCGAGCACGCCGCCCTAATGGCCATATTGATAATCGGAACAAGCCGGTTTTCGAAAGGAATATCGCTCTAGTCACCCTCAACCTACATACCAAAAATGAATTTAATCAGACAAACGGTTCTCCTCGAAATTGACGGAAACCGATTTTAAGCACGCCGCCCTAGTGGCCATATTGATAATTGGAACGAGCCCGTTTTTGAAGGGAACCTCGCTCCTAGTCACCCCCAACGTACATACAAAAAATAAATTTAATCAGACGAATGGTTCACCTTGTCGGAAACCGATTGCCCAAATAGAGAATCAGAACGAGCCGGTTTCCGAAAGGAACCTTCCTCTAGTCACCCCCAACGTACAAACCAAAAATTAATTTTAATCGGACGAACGGTTCTCCTCGAAATTTACGGAAACCATTTTCAAACACGCCACCCTGGTGGCCATATTGATAATCGGAACGAGACCGTTTTTCGAAAGGAACCTTCCTCCAGGCACCCCCAATGTACATACCAAAAATTGAATTGATTGTCAAATTCCGTTCTCCTAGAAATCGACGGAAACCAAGCAGCAGACGCCCGCCCGCCCGCCCGCCCGCACGGACGGATGGCGCACGTGATAACAATACCCCTCTAGCCCATTTGGGCTGAGGGGTAAAAATGAATTTGATCGGACAAACGGTTCTCGAAATTGACAGAAACCAATTTCAAACACGTCGCCCTGGTGGCCATATTCATAATTGGAATAAGCCCATTTTCAAAAGCAAACTTCCTCTAGTCACCCCCAATGCACATACAACAAATGAGTTTAATCAGACGAACAGTTCTCCTCGAAATTGACAGAAACCGATTTCTAGCACCCCGCCATGGTGACCATATTGAGAATCAGAATGAGCGCGTTTTCGAAAAGAACCTTCCTCTAGTCACCCCCAATGTCCATACCAAAAATTGAATTGATTGTTGAAGCTGTTCTCCTTCAAAGCGACGGAAACCAAGTAGCAGACGCCCGCCCGGACAGACGGCGCATGTGACGACAATACCGCTCTAGCCCATTTGGGCTGAGGGGTTAAAATGAATTTGATCGGACGAACAGTTCTCCTCGAAATTGACAGAAACCGATTTCAAGCACGCCACCCTAGTGGCCATATTGACAATTGGAACAAGCCCATTTTCGAAAGCTACCTCGCTATAGTCACCCGTAATGTACATACCAAAAATGAATTTAATCAGACGAACGGTTCTCGAAATTGACGGAAACCGATTTCAAGCACGCGGCCATAGTGGCCATATTGATAATTGGAACAAGCCCATTTTCGAAAGGTACCTCGCTCTAGTCACACTCAACGTACCTTCCAACAGTTCTCGAAATTGACGGAAACCAATTTCAAACACGCCGCCCTGGTGGCCATATTGATAATCAGAACGAGACCGTTTTCAGAGGAACCTTCCTCTAGGCACCCCCAACGTACATACCAAAAATAAATTTTAATCGGACAAACGGTTCTCCTCGAAATTGACGGAAACCTATTTCAAACACGCCCCTGGTGGCCATATTGATAACCGGAACGAGACCGTTTTCGAAAGGAACCTTCCTCTAGGCACCCCCAATGGACATACCAAAAATTGAATTGATTGTCAAGTCCGTTCTCCTAGAAATCGACGGAAACCAAGTAGCATACGCCCGCCTGCCCACACGGACGGATGGCGCTCGTGACGACAATACCCCTCTAGCCCATTTGGGCTGAGGGGTAAAAATGAATTTGATCGGACAAACGGTTCTCCTCGAAATTGACGGAAACCAATTTCAAACACGCCGCGCTGGTGGCCATATTGATAATCGGAACAAGCCCGTTTTCGAAAGGAACTTTCCTCTAGTCACCCCCAATGCACATTAAACAAATGAATTTAATCAGACGAACAGTTCTCCTCAAAATTGATGGAGACCGATGTCAAGCACGCCGCCATGGTGACCATATTGAGAATCAGAAAGAGCCCGTTTTCGAAAGGAACCTTCCTCTAGTCACCCACAATGTCCATACCAAAAATTGAATTGATTGTCGAAGCTGTTCTCCTTCAAATCGACGGTAACCAAGTAGCAGACGCCCACACGCCCGCCCCGACAGACGGCGCACGTGACGACAATACCGCTCTAGCACATTTGGGCTGAGGGGTTAAAATGAATTTGATCGGATGAACGGTTCTCCTTGAAATTGACGGAAACCGATTTCAAGCACGCCGCCCTAGTGGCCATATTGATAATTGGAACAAGCCCATTTTCGAAAGGTACCTCGCTCTAGTCACCCTCAATGTACATACCAAAAATGAATTTAATCGGAAAAACGGTTCTCCTCGAAATTGACGGAAACCGATTTCAAGCACGCCGCCTTGGTGACCATATTGATAATCAGAACGAGCCGGTTTTCGAAAGGAACCTTCCTCTAGTCACCCCCAACGTACATACCAAAAATTAATTTTTAATCGGACGAACAGTTCTCCTCGAAATTGGCGGAAACCAATTTCAAACACGCCCCCTGGTGGCAATATTGATAATTGGAACGAGCCCGTTTTCGAAAGGAACCTTCCTCTAGTCACCTCCAATGTCCATACCAAAAATTGAATTTAAAGTCGAAGCCGTTCTCCTTCAAATCGACGGAAACCAAATAGCACACGCCCGCCCGCCCACACGGACGGATGGCGCACGTGACGACAATACCCCTCTAGCCCATTTGGGCTGAGGGGTAAAAATGAATTTGATCGGACAAACGGTTCTCCACGAAATTGACGGAAACCAATTTCAAACACGCCGCGCTGGTGACCATATTGATAATTGGAACAAGCCCGTTTTCGAAAGGAACCTTCCTCTAGTCACCCCCAATGCACATTAAACAAATGAATTTAATCAGACGAACAGTTCTCCTCGAAATTGACGGCAACAGATTTCAAGCACGCCGCCATGGTAACCATATTGAGTATCAGAACGAGCCCATTTTCGAAAGGAACCTTTATCTAGTCACCCCCAATGTCCATACCAAAAATTGAATTGATTGTCGAAGCCGTTCTCCTTCAAATCGACGGAAACCAAGTAGCAGACACCCGCCCGCCCGGCCAGACGGCGCACGTGACGACAATACCGCTTTAGCCCATTTGGGCTGAGGGGTTAAAATGAATTTGATCGGACGAACGGTTCTCCTTGAAATTGACGGAAACCAATTTCAAGCACGCCGCCCTTGTTGCCATATTGATAATTGGAACAAGCCCATTTTCAAAAGGTACCTCGCTCTAGTCACCCTCAATGTACATATCAAAAATGAATTTAATCGGACGAACCGTTCTCCTCGAAATTGACGTAAACCGTTTTCAAGCATGCCGCCCATGGTATTTGATATCCTTTTGCGTTCACTACAGAACCAATGTTTTTGGTTGACATAATTATGCCACTGTTCATTCCTCAATCCTGACCATAATTCGGGTGAAATCATCGTATGAAAATATTTACCGCAACATGAAGTTTATGCCCTGAGGATACTCATTGTCATAGCCTCGTTTACAAGTACGAAGTATTTTCCCGCGGATATTCAAAACTGCTTGGCTCCTTGCCAGTTAAATAACATGTGACTATACACAAAATAGAAAACTTTGATGGAAATTGTAAATCATTTTTTTATCTATCAGGGGAAACAAGCTGATGATGATCAAATAAATCATTCATGAGAAATCGTTTTGTTGCTGAAGCTTGCATGACGAAGTTAATGCTAAACCTTTTCTTGTGCTCTACTGCGCCACCGTAGTTTTCTATTTAGACCAACGATGACGTCATTTCTGGGGATTCCCTACGTTGTCCAATGAGCGCTTTTTAAAATGTGCCATTTGGTATTGTACAGTATGCAATGTATTTTTTCAGCGCTACCAGTTGCCGAACAGAATGCCGTAGCTCCCTCAATTTCCAATCAATTTTTATGGGAGTGACATTATTGTATTGCTTAGAATGTCTACTTTTTACTCATGAAAGAATCGTAGAACTAAAACTTAATAGGCGAACAGAATCATGCCGATTTACCGCACATACTGTGGGAATTCTCCACTTCAAAATACATCGGCAATGTCATCGCGAACAGAGCATGCACTTCCGATATCGTTTTTACAGAAATGTGGCCAAATTTTCAAGAACTAATTTCTGAAAGTAGTCCCTAAAGACCTTACGACTACCACTGAAACGAACTAGTGATAATATCGCCTACCAGACTACTTTTTAAGCAGAAAATTGGGTACTTGAGTGTCATTGAGCTCCAAGATTATTGCACATGGCGTAAACAACATGCCGCCATTTTGTCTCCGCTTCGGTATTTCGTACGCCGCTTATAATGCACCTTCTCAATTAAAACCAACATAATAAGGCCTTACATCGTTGATTGAATAGGAACACCACACAAAACACAATAAAGTGGGGGTACAATCGATTACGAAGCTGAAGTGAACAGTGATTTATTCCTGGAGCTACTGCTTTTGTTGTGTAGCTGCCATGTTTTGAGAACTGGCAAATAGGAGACTTCTTGATGGCTGACGTCATCGGGCGGGAATTTGAATTGGCAGAAATAATTAAAAGGCAGGTAGCTATGGCACGCCAAAGCGGAATTATTTCAAGCCTGAAAAAATATTAGCAACTACAAATTTCTTGGCAACAGAGAAGAAATACCATTTAAACTTTCAAAAATATACCCGACAATCTTTTAAAAAAGATAACATTTTTTAGACTCAAGTCAACATTTTGAAAAAACAAGCCAACAATTTTTTTTTCGTGATACTTCGAAAAATTCGTTTACATTTTTTTCTTCTCTTAAAAATATTTTCCACACAATTTAAAAAAAAAATCTTGACATCATTTTACTGCAACATTTATTTTCGTTCAACATTTTTTCTTGGCAACATTTTTTTCGTTCAACATTTTTCCGTTCAACAACGAGCGCCACCTATGAACTGCTAATAGAACTCGCGCGCAGGGACGAGGTTAAGCTGGGGTACTTCATACTCATAGCAGGTCGGGAATTCTGATCGTTCGTTCGTTCGTATGTTGTTGTTGCCATCTCAAAACAAGCGCCTTTTATTATACTTCTCACATTGGATCAGATGAATAAGTTCGCGTGTTGGTTGGTGGTGATTGGTGTACAGCTAGGATTGTGGTGACAACCACGTGCGCAAGATATTCGTGTAAAGAAACATGCCAGAAGTACCCCGTAGCTAAACCTCGTCTCGAGGGGATATAGTTCAACTAGTTGTTCACAGGTGGCGCTCGTTGTTGGACGAAAAAATTGTTGACGAAAAAAAATGTTGCAAGAAAAAAAATCTTGAACGAAAATAAATGTTGCCGTAAAATTTGGTCAACATTTTAAAAAAAATGTTGCGGGAAAATATTTTCAAGAGAAGACAAAAATTAAATATTTTTTTCACGAAATAATGAATTTGTAAAGTTTTTTTTTGAAGAAAAAAAGTTTAGCCCCAAAATAATTTTTTTCTAACGAATTTTTCTAAATGTCAAAAAAAAATGTTGGCTTGTTTTCTCAAAATGTTGGATCTTTTTTTTTAAAATTGCTTATATTTTGTACAGGGTTGAAATAATTCCGCTAATGTTGGCTTGTTTTCTGAAAATGTTGGATCGTTTTTAAAATGTTGCTAATATTTTGTACAGGGTTGAAATAATTCCGCTTTGGCGTGCCATAGGTAGCGCCCTCTCCTGTTAAAATTTTGAACTTTTTCTCAATAAAATAGATTTTCAAGAATTTTATCTTAATATTGGAGCATATTTCGACTAATTCTGCTGCTCCTACGCCGATATAGGCCAGTTTCCTTCATGCACTCTCGCTCGCAGGAAGTAGGTCGAATGGCGACAAATTTTGTTTTGAAAGTGGAGTTTGACCAGAAGTATCCAGAAATGCAAAATTGAAGTCTCTAGGTCTTACGGTTACAAAATGTGCACCATGGGTTTAACGGATGGACGGACGGATGGATGGATGGATGGATGGACAGACGGACGCCACTGAACAACTTATTTGACAAGCTCGGCTGACTTAGTCAGCTGAGCTAAAAACAAGTCACTAATAAACGAGATATTGCACTTTTTACCTATTTTACTTTTGGCCTCCTGGTGGCCAAGTTGAGTACCAGATCAGATCGAAATTCGGTGTCCGAGGTAACATGACCTAGGGAGTCATGTGTACCAAATTTCAAGTTCATAGCTTTAGTGGTTAAGAAACATGCCATAGTTACAATCAAACGACCAATTTACACCATTTGACCTCTGTGACGTTGAAAAGCAGGTCAGATCAAAAACTCATGTGAAATGTGATGCATCCTTGCTAGGAGAACCTACTACAAAAATGTTATTGAAAATGAATCACTAATAAGCGAGATACCACACTTTCTAGGTTTTCACTTTCGGGCCCCTGGTGGCCAAGTCGAGAATCAGACCGGACTGAAATTAAGGGTCAGAGGTCAGCTGATCTAGGGGGTGATCCTTTGTACAAAGTCTCAAGTTCATAGCCTTAGGGGTTAACAAACGTTCTACAGTTACGCTCAAATGGCCAATTTACACCATTTGACCTCTGTGACCTTGACAAGTACGTCAAATCAAAAACCTGTATCATATGTGATGTATCCGGGTTGGTTCTAAAAGCGGCATTGGCACTGACATTGGCATTGGCATTGGCATTGGCAATCTGCCAAATGAGTACCAAATATGGAAGTTTGATAAGCTGCAGACCATACGGGCAACATCCTTCGTAAGGCTTATTACAGAGCTGCCCAAAATAATTCAAAGACTACTTGCTCGCTCAGGGGAGTTGGTGTAACAATAATAATGACTAATAATAATGACTATGAACTATAGTTGTCTGCGGTCACCCTAGAGGTCGTTCATTTAGTACGCACCTTTTTCAGATTTTCAGGCCCCTTCACTAGCCCCCACCCCCCGGGCCCATACGCAAAAAAGGCCTACCGCGTACGCAAATGACATCCTAATTTATTGACCCCCTCTCCGATCCCGCTCGGCATGCTTAGATGCGTAAGTGCTATTTATTTATGAAGCAGCAGCAGCATCAGCACGCCGGCAGAACTTAGAAGCCTGCATGCCGGACGCCAGCATCACTTTTGTGCAAAATTTGGTCTCCTAGTATGGTAGGAGGCCTAAATGACTACATCAACTGTAACTATACCTTTTGTTACTCATCTGTAATTCATAATAACGTCGGTAGAAACCCGGTGACTTCTCGGGGCTCGCCTCCATGTCTTCGGCCATGCTTTCTTTTCCCGCGTGTGACGTCATCAGGTCGGCGGCAGACCAGGTGCCCACAGGTACATATAAATGTAAAACATTGTCGGGAAATCTTTCAATATTAAATTTGGTGTTACTTCTCCTGTCTAAAGAATATTCATGAACAATGGTCACTAATAAATGGTGTTATTTTGGTGTTATTTCGGAATTTGGCAGATTGCCAATGCCAATGCCAATGCCAATGTCAGTGCCAATGCCGCTTTTAGAACCAACCCATGTATCCTTGCTAAAAGTATCTACCATAAAAATTTTTCCAAAAACTAATCAGTAATAAGCGAGATATGGCACTATTCCAATTTTTGGTTTTGGCCCCCTGGCGGCCAAGTTAAGAATCAGACCGGACCGAAAATCAGTGTCACAGGTCATCTGACCTAGGGGGTCATGTGTACCAAGTTTAAAGTTCATAGCTTAGTAGTTAAGAAACGTGAGTAGTATGTGGGTGGCTATGGGACAAATTGACTTTTTGACCTAGTTTCATATGACCTTGAAACATATAAAAATTCATGTGTTTGACCTTGACATTGGGATATGTCCCTGATCTTGGTCGACATGAAAGTTTATATGTGAAGGTTTATCACTTTTGAAACTAGACCATTGGGTCAAATGTCCAATAGCCCCCTGATACTTCTTTCATTTTATTGACAACAAAATTATACATGTCTAAAATGCTACAATTGCACAACACATACTCTACTGTTTATGAAAAGTCCAAATATTTTTCAGTGTTCTACAATGTCCATCAGGAGAAAGAGAAAATGTTGGTACATCCTTGGTATGATAGTCAAATAGTTCAAAAAGCACAACACTCCCTTAAAGATTTGATGAAGAGTCTGGTTTAGCAGAGACATTCATTGCCAAAGCTTCAGCATTAGATCGGCGCCCCAGTCAGCCAATGCTCTGGTCAGAATATATCTTGGAGTGCGGGTAATCTCAACCTTGCTTTCGAAACAACTCTCAGCAAGGAGTCGAGTGAAATGGTGTATGTCAAATCGTGCCAATGCAGCATGCAGATATTCCTCCTTTCGCTTTTCCTTCTCAAAATGAAAGTTCTCATTCATACAACATTCATGGTCAGTCTGACTGGCCCAATTGTTCAGGCATCCTTCACATGTGAGCTCCTAATAATCCTCTAAATTCGATTGCATGAATTTTGCAATTACGGCAATGGTCTGACGGCCCAGGTGTGATTCTTTCAGTCCATCAACACATGAATGTTGGCTAAAGTTCTCTCTCAGTACTCTCCACACGGGGATTTTCATGAACACGCCATATCTAGTTGGTTTCAGTTGTCCATTCTTGTCAATAACGAATTTTCGAATGTCCACATTCATTTGACGATTGAGATATGAGGTGAGAACATAGATTTGATCATCAAGCATCCACCTCATTTCCTCACCATGAACAAGTTTCTCCTCAATTTGATCGGAAAGGTTGACGAGATTTTCGTATGCTGCTCTTTGCAGATATATCCATTTTGAACCGTATTCAATGGCTGCTCTTCGTTCATCTGATCGTATTTTCAAAGCTGGTTCCTCTGACTTGTTGTAGTTGAAGCAACGTGGAATTTCTGACTTGTTGAACATGTCAACAACTACATCATCGCCTGCCTCTGGTTCCTCTGACTTGTTGCTACCATTTAAACTGCGTGTTATTTTCGACTTGTTACACCTATTGTTAACAACGATTACGTCATCATCAGACACTGTGTTTGCCTTTTTTGGAGCTCCTGGTGGTTTTGACAAATCAAGCTTAATAGGCCTCAGAGCAGGTCGTTTTCTCGTGGTTCTTGGAGTCTCAGGAACTACATCTGGTAACATCATTTCAACATCCTTTGACTTAGCAGGAATCTGAGTACAGCTATCAAGGGTATTCATGATGCGATGCTATTGAAGTCTCGATTGATTTGGCGAAGTGATTTCAGACCTCCTACTTATACAGTAACTGAACAATGATCCACATTTTGATTGGACGAGAGGCTTTCTACGTCATCACTCAATCCTTTTCTCATTGGCTGTGAATGGTGATGTCATCTGTGAATACAGGTCAAGGACACAAATGTTTCCGCCCTTGTCCTTGACCCTCAAAATGTCCTAGACCATCAAATCAATAACCTGGAGGGTCAAGTTCAGCAGCATTTTCTTTCTGATGTTTTTGCGTTTCAGAAACAGTTCCGTGATTAGGTGTAAATCCATAGTAGGTCTGGCAGAATCCTGATACTCCTCCAGGTCCTTCAATGAAACTTAGAAGTAGAGAAATTGCTTCGGCTGATAAATGTAAAAGTTTCCAAACATTTGGTGGAATGTTTATCTTTTTCCCAGCATGATCAATTTGGACTGCGGCATTATGATCTTTATCTTGGAATGTTTCCAATGTTGTTTCGGGTGCTAAGCATAACGTGACACTTGATTTTTTATCAAACAATGGACTCTTCTTTTCGACTTGAATATCTGCAGGCTGCTTGGCTTTTCGGACATATTTTCTCTTTTGTGGGACAGATTTTCCCCCCAATTCGAATCTCACTTGTGCTTCTGCCATTCTGTTAGTTTCAGCTTTGAATGATATTCCTACTCGGATGCATTCTTATTTTATACTAATCCATGTGTGATTCTGCGTCTTGTCTTTTGACCATTAAGGTTAAGGTCATTGGATAGTGATGATATAATAGCTTTTAAAGATTGACCTTGACATTTCTTGACAAGAAAATAAATACAAAATCCACCACAAATTTTTGAAAATGGATGTTGTAAAACTTTTCTCGAATAATTCCACTTTGCACTGTTTCTTTTTAAAAAGTTTATGATACGATCATTTCTTGGAGGTAAACCAAATGAATCAAAATATGTAGCTCGCAATTTGGCATAAAAAAAAACAGCCAGCCAGTGTTCCCCACTTTTTGAACTAGAGTGAGTGTTGATAATATATGCTGCTGGATATGACTCTACATATCTCGGAACATGATTATTAGCATAGACACCATGAAAATATTTTCTCAACTTTGAGAGAGAGTTAGCTATTGACTCTAACGCATGTGTAGTGAGTTCATTCATTTGAAATCTTTAATGATATTCCTGGAACGGTCAATTTCAATGACATTGTCAAACTCAGCATAGATAAAAACAGTTGTTGTCGCTGTCAATGCATCAGCGAATTTCATATCAAGTCTCAGATTCCCTTCTTTTATGAGATGTACATGATCACCCTCCTCTTTATCAGGGGTCAAGTCAAATGCCCATAAAGAGAACCCTTTCCTGAAAGATTCTCTTGTTATATCATTACCACTGTCATCAAATATTCTACCTGTTTCGGTGAACAATGACATATAGGATCTGATGTAATTGTTTTCATCACCGAAATCTGGGGTTAATGGTTGGGCAGGATAGGACTGACCACCAGCTTCAAGGCTAATATAATTCAACTGATTATGGTCAAATTGAAATGGATTTTTCTTTTCATTACCAGCAAAGGAACTATTATTAACCATGAAAACTACTGCTCTTCGTGGAAGCTGCCCTAGAAATACATTATCCCTATTCACGGTTCGAGTACCAGTGGTAAGGGAAAATGACTTAACCTCTACTCTTCTAATAGGGTATTTAGCATTTGTGGTATTCAGTGCTTTTTCATGGGCCGTCAGAACAGCAGGGTTGACTTTTACCTTCTCAACCATAAGCACTGCTTTTTGTATTTTTACCTTTTCGGTGCCATCATGACATAAGATTGAATTTATTTTTTGAGCAATTTAACCTCAACTTCATATCAGACGTAACGTCTTTGATGACAAAGGTCAAGATGCAATCTACCAAACATATCAACTATCTTGCTTTTCTCAGCCAGTCTTGCCCTGGTTTTGAAAGCTGAGTTAGTATCTGGTGCTGCGGGGTCCACTTTGTTGAATTTACCTGGTTCATCAACATACCAAAGAGAGCTTTGCAATTGACTTTTCTTTGCCTCCTCCCCATATGAGAGTAGAGTTTCAACATATGATCTGTACAGATATGTATTATTTGATGGTGTGACCAGGACACCATTCAATTACAGATCAACCTGATCAAATAATGCATGGAGCCAGTTGTTCACTGGTCCAACCTTTGCATTTTCAGCTAAGTTTGTACCATCTGCTTGGGTTATTTTAGCCTCAATATACAAAAATGTTTTGGCGAGGTTGATGTATTCATCCCCTCGCCCTGGGACAAAGAACTCTAGTGGCGTATCATAATCAGTAAGGAACCCTAAAGGTAATATTTTTACACTTTGAACTTTTTCAATACTTGTTAGTGTTGGTGGCAAAGAGAACAGCTCTCCGTGAACATTCGCAAGAACCCACTTGCATCATTTTGAACACTTAACCAAAAATATCTTAAGCAGAGCCTTTCTTGTTCTTCTTTTTAGATGCTCTCTGACGCTTTGCTGGTTGCAGACTGGTAAAGTCAGCTGTTGCTTTACGCTTTTTATTTCCAGCACTACCAAAATTTGCACACGTAAAGTCCTGAACAACACTTTTCCCAATAGAGAGAGCACTTCTTCCTATAGATTTGCCAGCCTCTAGAGCCCTCTGTTTAGCTGCATCTTTGAAGCTTTTCCCCTGAATCAAGTCACCAGCAAATTGTGCCCCTGATTGCAAAAGTGATTTTCCTGCCGATTTCGCTACAGACTTTAATAATGGTATAGCCATTTTAGCTATACCCGAAAAAATGCCACCTATACACCTTTCCAGAAATGGGGCGCTGAGTGTCCGAAATAGTGATGTCATAAGGGGAAACTAGACCTTATGGTGGAGGGACAAAGGAGATAGTCATGGTTGACCAACACACTTGAATGCCTTTAATGACGGACAAGGGGGAAAAAGTTAGTTCCAATGCAAGCCACCAATTTCGGGAAGCATGTATACCATGACCTCTTTGTGATGCAGCTCCCACATATATAGGGAACCCACTACCCTTTTGTGTGTAGTGGTCAGTATAACAGTGTGGATTACAGACATACACTTTCCTCATTTTTTACGTCTGAAGTGTAGTACAGCATCAACTCTACCTGACACAAATGGTATTGGATCACCTGTGTCAGTCCTTATATCAATTTCAATTGTTTCAAAAGATGATTTGCTTACAGGAATATAATGTATGTTTTGAAAAGACTTTCGAATAGTAGTACCATATTCTCCTTCATCATATGAAAAGTCAAAATTGGTATCTTGATCTGCAACTTTTAAAGCAAGTTGGATTTGAGCATTCATTTCTTTAATGACATTCCCTATATCCTTATAATTTTTCTCAGGAACCGTACACCATCTCCATTCCTCTGGTATTTTTCCTGTTCCAGGATCTACTGTATCACTTACAGGAATGAAGATGTGGAATTTGTTGTTGTATACATTGATATTATGCCATGTGTGCGGATACTGAAATTCAACTAAACCAGCTTCCCAATTTTCAGTAGAATCTAATATTATGGGGGTGTTCAGTTTCGTTGTGTAATGTGTGATAGTATTATCTGGGAAGTATTTCATGGAACTGTTGCAAGGCAATGAAACATAGAAATGATCACCTGATTCAGTCATGGTAGAGAATTAAGAAAATCTCTCTTTCGAAATGCTGTTATGAGCTGGTGGTAATGATGGGTTAGGTAGCATGTAACCTAAGCAACTACACAAGAGTGAAATCCATATAGTAGTGTCACCATTTGCTATTGCCACATTAATAAGGGCGGTTATGACCACAATATAAATTATAACAACCTGTGAAAAAAATATTATTTCAGGCTTTGGAACACTATATCCAAATAATTTCCAATTCTTTACAGTCTCTGGACATGTTCCAATGAGCTCCTTCTCCTTCAGCTCCCTCTTGCCTTTCTCTCCTAAAGGATAAGTAACTCCCTCATTTATAACACGAGTGTTCGATGTACTTGCCATAGTTCATTTATGGCCCCAAAACACAGTGTAAAATCAGAGACGTTCCACCTGGGAATGATTCACCCAACTGTTGAACTTTGCAGGATACCCTTCCCATTTAACTAGGTACTCCTTTCTTTTCCCTTTACCTCGTTCCCCAATAATTCTTTCAATTTTGTACAATTTGTCTGGTTGAATATTTACTTTTTGAAGTTCGTATTCATAGAATGTTCCTTGAATTGGTTCACCATCCGCATCATTTATCACATAGGATGGTGGTGTAGTTTTTAGCTGTTTCTTAATGATAAACTCTTCAGTTGTCCAGTTCGGTAAATACCCCTTCTCAAATATCATTTTTGTTTTACTGACTCTCACATTATCACCTACATTGAATTTAAAGTGCACATCTCGAGCAAGATCTTTTCCTCTGGAGTAAAGAGTATGCCAAACCTCCGGGGCATTTTCTTCATTGACTGAACTTGGTTTACGTTTGATACTGCGATGCCATGTATTATTATATGACTGTAAAAGTTTCTCCAACACAGGGAGGTAAGCTAGGGTGTTTTTATCAGTAAAATATTTCCACATCTTTGATTTGAGTGTGCGGTTGAATCGTTCAATAATGGCTCCTTTAACCTCATTGTTGGACGTAAAAAATTTATATCTCTCTTTTTTACAAATGTCTGGAATGACTTATTCAAAAACTCACCCCCTTTATCAGTTCTTAAATTTTCTGGTCTTCTTTTAGATGTGTTGAGTATTTTTTTGAATGCAGTAACCAACTCAACACCAGTCTTGGTTTTGAGTGGCACAGCCCAAGCACTTCTTGATAGAGTGTCTATGACAGTTACAAGATACCCAAAACCCTTATTGTATTTCGCTATCCCTGATAAATCTACTAAATCAGCTTCCCATTGCTCATCAATATCAAAAACTACTATAAGTCTTCTTTTGAAATGATGTCTTACAGGTTTGTGTAGAGTGTACGCTTCTTGACTTTGGAGCCAGGTTTTAATGTTAGGAACTGAAACTTTTCCAGCCGCAATCCGCTTCAAAGAATTTATTCCACCAAAACTTCCAGCATGAGCAGGATCATAGTAAATTTTAGTTAAAAGTTTATCAATTTCCTCTTTTTTCTTAGTCCCAAGTTTCCCAGTCATGATCCCCAGTGGAGAAAGGGGAGGCAAAGTCAGGAGGCGATGCAGCTGAAGATGATAACCAAGCAGATAGTGGGTTTCTCGGTGTCCTTGGGGATTCACTTAAATTGAGTTCCTTCTTCCACTATTTGTTAGTAATCATATCATTTGAAATTCTCCTCTTTTCTCGTAAATAAGTGAGAACAGTATCTGTTCCTTCCGGTGTAGGTTGCAGTTTCTTTGGATTGCTGGAGGCGCTTTTAATGATTTGTGATATATTACTCCCTTTGATAGCATTACCATCAATAGTTATTTCACCATTCTGATCCCAATGAAAATTTGGATCATTTGCTAATGATGATATCAGTTTACGGGCTTTAGTTAGGGCGTATTTTGGGACTTTACTAACAATTGCTTTTGTGGAAAGAGGCGATGTTGTAGAATCAGGTCTCTCAGGAGCAACAGGATCAACTGCCATGGGCTGTCGTGGTTGTTGCGGTTGTTGTGGCTCTTGTGGTTGGGGTGTATCGGAGGGTTGTGTATTTAACACATCAGATGATCTCGAGCACAATGCTCCCAAATATTGACGGAGTAACTGTGAATATTCCATCACTTTATCATATTCATTGAGATTATTCCTAGACAAAATACCCTGCATTTCTCTGTCAAGATTCATTGCATGGTATGCCTGAGGGTTAGTAGCCTGTTTGTGGCGTTGTTGATATATGTATTTTTCGGCCATCTCGTGAGGGATTGATGACATTTTCTGCATGGAATTCATCCTGTCTGCTTGACGCCTACAGCCCAAATATGCTACCTATTGCCTTTATAACAGGACCAAGGAAAGAGCCTAAAAACCCTCCTTTCTGCAGAATTCTTTTTCGTGTCTTTACAGATGTTTTCTTACCAGCAAGCTTGCGAAGCGCACACTTGTGCTTCTTCAAGCATCTGAACTGAGCTCGATTCATAGGAACATTACCTTTTAAGCAGTTACTGGCAGACTCGCCAATTGCTTTGAAGAGACCAGTGTCTGCATTTTGCAGCATTTTTCGTCTCTTTTTAGCCTGAGCAGATTTCAGACTTTTCAGTTGCGAAACATAATTTTGTATATGATATTTTCCCATGGTGCACAGATGTGTGTTCTCTTGTCAACAAAATCCAACTGATCACTAATAGACTGGTTATTTTGTTAAGTACACTATCTGATTCTCATTTGGAAATATGTTAGTTCTCAACCTTAACTGATCTGATGTCGTTGCTTTGAAATCTAGAAATAAGTATCCAAAGGGGCGGTTGGTTGCATCCTTAAAAGCATCATGTACAGCTCTAGTGTTGCCAGGAGACATTTGCTTTGCCAAATGAGTTATTTGCAAGACATCTCTGGGATTTTTAAACATAACTAGATAATTTGAGTTCAAACTAATTGTTCTGTGCTCTTTTCCTTTGTGAAATAAATTTTGAACAATGTAGACAACACTCATATTTTGATGATGACATCCTTTAGTGAACAGTTTGGTAACATTTTCATCTGTTTCACACATCAAATCATCAATGATAACTAGGGTAGGTTTGCTTTGATCATTTTGTGTAAAATGTAAACCAGAAACAAACTCCACATTTGGATAATTCGCAAATGACTCCTGTCACTCTCTGCAATAACACCAAACTATTCTCTCTGGTTTAGGAATTATCATCTCTGAAGCATATGCGATCAATCTTTGTACAAAGACTGATTTTCCACACATTGTTGGCCCTGCCACCAAACAAGTAAAAGGATGCTTCAGAAGTAAGTCATTCCAGGAAATATCCATGATGATAACGAAACAAGAAATGACCCAGTTAAGAAGAAATATACCTTTTAAGTATATGCATCTATTTATTTACAAAATATATTTATATCAAAGTATGTACATTATCACAGAGACAGAGAGAGAGGACTTGCATAAAATAAAGAAAATTGACGAGCGTTATTTAGGAAAGATGGTGAAGACTAGGATACTGAGGAATATTGATGATGATGATATCACAGTAATGGGCAAACAAAGGATGTAAACTCAAAAGCAATATTTGATGATGATGAAAATATCACAGTAATTACAAACAAATATGTACACATGGGGTTGATAATAATAATAATAATAATATTGATAAGGCTATTTACAATGCCAAAATCTGCTTAATTCAATCAATCAATGACACTTTACATAATTCCTTACTTACTTACTTCTTAAGTTACATCTTAAGTTACATTGTATTTACACTGTTTAGTAATAACCATATGGTAATGTACAATAATCATCTGATAGGTAACGTTTGTCATAGACTAGACCATATTTTTTCTCTTCAGCAGTAGTCATAATTTTGAAGTCCTTGGTTCTTTTTATCTCACAGGGATTGAGGTATTTTGTTAGAAAAATCCAGATTTTTTACAAGATCCTTCATTGTCTCAAAATTAATTCTCTGGCTATTGCCATAGTTAAGTGTGAACCCCCTGAATTTACACACAGTTTTCTGATTTTCGGAAATCAAATAAGCATAATTCTTTGGACCCCCTGAGACAAATTCCTGAATACTATGGCCATCAAGCTCATCTTTAAACTCACCTAAGTAATCACCAAGCGGCGGATCATAGTGTTCGATGTTGGTCGAGTCTAGAACAAAAATTACACTATCCGTATCAAAATAAAGTACTTGTCTGTCTAATTTTTCTATTTCTGAATACAATTTCAAACGGGCATGGGCAGTTGTAAGGTAAAGTGGGGGAAAAGCAACCCCGGGGGAAAAACAACCCCTACCTATGTTTTTGATTAATATCTCCAGCATAATGGTACTAATCCCCCCATCGAAGCTCAGGTATAAATGTTTTAACTCCAAACAACCATGACATAAATAGTTTGTTATTATGCAATCTATTATGTAAGAGCTGTGATCATCAGAAGTAGTCAACTTGGACAACTGCACAAAACAGGTTGGGATCAAACTTTCTGCAGGTATGAATTTTGCACACTTATAGTTCATGGCCATGTTTGTAACTTGTTTGAAGTGAATCAGTATTGAGTGGAGATCAGGCTGCAGGTCGCATTTGATGTCACTGCTATCAGCAAAATTTTTAGAGTAAGTTTTCTGAGTGAGGTACACTAGGGGTAAAAGCAGCACCATGGGTCGGGGTAAAAGCAACCCTTTTGAATGGCTTGTAATAACCTGTTGTAAAACATAGATATGTCTTCGTTCTCTGGCCTGAATTCTATCATTTCTTTATGTTTGGTAATAAATTCTGGTATAGATGCAGTGTTAACCCCTTTAGTGCCAAAATGTGAGCTTACAACTCTAGTTAAATAGGACTTCGTTTCTTTCAGTAAAATGCCTCGCAAGTACCAGAAGAAAGGAGCATATTGCAAGTACACAAAAGATGACATGCAGAAAGCAATCTTGGCGGTTGAGAAAAAGGAAATGGGCACAAAGCGAGCGGCCAAGTTTTTTGGTGTGTGTAGATCAACTCTACAAAATAAACTTTCAGGGGTGCATTCCAGAGAAAGCTATGGTTCAGGACGTCCTGCTACCTTGCCCAAAGAAGCAGAACAGAAGATTGTAACATGCTTAAAGGTTCTGGCAGAATGGGGTTTTGGAATAACACGTGAGGAACTTATGATCATTGTTGGTGAATATTGTCAATCTGCAGGGATACAAACAGGCTTTAAAGATGGCATTCCTGGCGTTGACTGGTTCTATGGGTTCAGAAAACGACATCCAGATCTTACTGAACGGATGCCAGAGCAGTGCCCTGCTAATCGCTCCCGTGCTGTCACTAAAGCAGTCGTAGACGACTGGTTTAAACTCGCATCAAAGACAATCAAAAAGTTGAAATTGGAGAAAAGTCCTAATCGCATATATAATGTTGATGAGAGTGGAATGCCTTTAGACCCATCCAAAATCAAGGTCCTGTGCGAAAAGGGCATTAAGAGGCTCTTACGGATGATTCGGGGTTCAGGAAGAGACAACATAACCGTCCAAGGTTGTGCGTCAGCTGCAGGGCAAGTTCGACCTCCTTATGTCGTGTACCCAGGAAAGAATTTGTATGCACAGTGGACTTCCGGTGGTCCACAGGGAGCACGGTACAACACATCCAAGAATGGAATGGATGGATGGACACGGATGTTTTCTATGACTGGTTTAAGCATCTTTTCATCCCAAACATCACTCCAGCAACGCCTGTTCTCCTGATATTTGACAGACATACTTCGCATATAGGAATTAAACTCATCCGGCTAGCTATCGAGAATAATGTTCACATCCTTCGTCTGCCGTCTCACACGACCCATTTTCTGGAACCTTTAGATGTTGGTGTCTACGGTCCAATGAAGAGTGCATGGCAAAAGATATTAGTAGACTACACGCGAAAGCACATTGGGAAAGCTGTTACGAAAGAAGAATTCCCAGGTATTTTGAAACAGCTTTGGGAAATCGGTCTCTCAGAGGAGAACGTCAAATTCGCATTCAAGAAATCAGGTCTGGTTCCATTCAAACCATCGGTTATTCCTGATAGTAGTTACGAAACATTGGCTCTAATGGGGTATGGTAATGTGGTTGAAACATCTGCAGCCCAAGACCAAGGTGATGTCACTGTTGACCAACAGTCAGTTGCACCGGTTGCTGTGATGAGCAAAATGCCAACTGCGCCAACGACGCCAGATGTGAAGCAATTCTTCCTTGATAAGCTAAATGTCAGCACATCTGGCACATCTGTCGATAAACCAAACCGAAAGAGAGCGAAATTACGCAGACAACGATTTGCTGAAAGTCTGACAGAAGAGGAAAGTCTGAGGAGGTTGGAAATTGAAGAGGCTGAGAAGAAGAAAAAAGAAGACGAAAAGCAGAAGAAGCAAGCAGAAAGGGAAAAGAAGAAGGAAGAGTGGAAAAGAAAGAAATGTGAACGGGAAGAAAAGAAACGTGAATGCGAAGAAAAGAAATGAGAACGTGAAGCAAAGAAACGTGAATGCGAAGAAAGGAAACGTCAACGTGAAGCAAATGAATTGCCTGAGCCGAGAGCAAAAAAGCCACGACGGAATTGACTTCCAACGGTGGATCACAGCTAGGATGTGTAGCAGATTAGGAACTTTTTTAGAACTTTACAGTAATGGCGGAGCCGAGAGAGAAACGGCAACGTTGGAATTAATTTTCAATTCTCCAGGATCTTTGCTATGTTCATTTTTATATCAACATTTTATAGAACTTTATTGTTACCAGTACCGCCAAAGGATTTTGTGTATTGTTGATATTTGTTTACATTTGTTTTCATACAGTTCTTGTCAGCAGGAGAAGCGCAGATCTGACTACTTCCTTGCATATTCATCAATATTTGAAACAATCAGCCTCTGGTGATATTTTATGTTTTTATATTTGAATCCTGAAAAAGGCACTGAGCTTTGTGTTTTACTCTCAGTTTAGACCAATCTGATTTACTATGATTCGTTGATGTGCGCTGACCATCTTGTGTGAGCTCATAGATAAAGACTATTTCATGTCCACTGATACCAGAAAACATCATTGTTAAACATGAGAGGTATGAAAAAGAACGTTTTATCACCAATAAAGGCTATATAATATGTTAAAACGTGTTATTATGCATAGAAATCAAGCAATGTTAAATTTTGGTCAGGGGTTGCTTTGACCCCAAAGTCACGGGGTAAAAGCAACCCCTGACATCAAGTCTTGCATTGTCTTTCAGAGGCATTGTTTCAGACACAAGGCCTTCAATTGCTGGCATTATCATAAGATGGATCACTACAAAATGGTGGCAAGTTTTAATGCACACCCCCAATACTTCACCTATCAAATTGGGGTTATATTGGAAAAGGGGGTTGCTATTCCCCTGTACGCTCCGTGCGTACGACTGTATGCATCAACGTGTCCACAGGGACTAAACTCTGACAATAGATCTCAAAACTAATTTCTTTGCCTTACAACCAATGCTCCTAACATTTTGTCTTGATTTTAATCGCAATTTCGTCCAAAACTGTCCCGTTCCGAAATCCCTTGACACAAATTGACGCGATCGTACTGATGTCGTTACAACACACAAGACATATTCCGCCCAAACCGCGCACTGCGGCAGTCTTTACTGGTTGGCGCGGACATACTCCCCCCAATGGGGCGACGTAAACAAGTCGAGCAATTACAAACCAGAGCGCCAAACGTGCCACTTAAACAACATTATCAGTCCAAACACGATATGAATGATCCTACTAGTAATCCAAAGGTCCAAGGCACACAAGGTGCAATATCGAATCACAAGTCCAAATCACAATCAAACGAACGCAAAAGTCATAACTATGTCTCACTAGACAAAGAGCGCAAAGCAATCTAAATACCGTGAATGCGCTCGCACACAAGTCCAACGAATGTACCAAACATCATAACAAAGACGCGGAATGTTCTTAGCGCAAAACAACTGCAACGAAGTGTCCTATAACCACGCGCATAATACTAACAACCAAGGTGCCACTACGATATAGGAGTGTCCTCAGCGTCGCGTTACATAATAGTCTCTAAGTTAAGTCCTCGTTGCTCGCTTCCAGCATGCACAGCTTATGAATGAGTCGCACTAATGTGGATGTCTTAGTCTTCACCTCCGCAACTCTAACTTGACCGTCGTCTCCGGTGAATGTTCGAGACACCCTGGCCAATGGCCACTGACCCCATGGGCTGTCATCATCAGCATTCATAACGAGATCTCCTTCCGACACGTTCCTCATTTTCTGGTGCCATTTCGATCGCTCCTGTAATGCGGGCAAGTACTCCTTTAACCAGCGCTTCCAGAAGTGCTGAGCAAGCAGTTGACAGTGCTTCCAGCGCTTCCGATGATATGCGTCTTCCTTAACAAAGAGGCCTGGCGGTAGTGATGTGCACGGCTTCTGCAGCAAGAAATGACTTGGTGTCAGAACTTCATCATCTTTCGGGTCGTCGCTCACTTTACACAGAGGTCGACTATTAAGGACTCGTTCAACCTCAACTAAGGTTGTTGCGAGGACTTCATCGCTCACCAATGCCTGTCCGAGTAGAGCCTTCAAGGCGAGCTTAACCGACTTGACAAGCTGCTCATAGACTCCAGACATGTGGGATGCTGCTGGCGGTTGGAAATGCCAGCTTATTCCTCTCTGAGCAAGCTCATCATCAACGTTCTGTGCATTCCAATGCTGCAGGGCTTCTCTCAGTTCCCTTTCACCACCCGTGAAATTGGTCCCGTTGTCAGACCAGATGTCCTTGGGATCCCCACGTCTTCCGAGAAATCTTCTCAAGGCGTTGATGAAAGAACTCGCGTCGAGTGACTCGACAACTTCAAGGTGGACTGCTCTTACATTAAGACAAGTAAAAATCGCTCCCCATCGTTTCAGCTCTGAGCGACCTCGCTTGACAATCAGGGGTCCAAAGTAATCTAGCCCAGTACGGGAGAAAGGCGGTTCGTAAGCAACCAATCTCATTGCCGGGAGGTCCGCCATCTTCTGGGTCAGTCTGCTCGCCAAGCGTCGTCTACAGCCAATGCAAGAACGTATTATCTTCTTGACAGAGATTCTAGCTCGATGTATCCAAAACTTCTCCCTCAATGCTGCAAGTACATGCTCCTGTCCGGCATGTGCCGTTGTCTGATGATAATGATGAATCAACACCGACGATAGATGAGTGCCTCCGGGAATGATCATCGGATATCTAGCATCGAATGGGGTAGGGGCTCTAGACAGTCGCCCACCAACACGTAGAACTCCGTCCACGAGAACTGGATTCAGCAAACGCAGCTGGCTTGATTGCTTGACTTTTCCATTACTCTTGAGGTCAGCAATTTCTTCTGCATAGAAGCCTCTCTGAGTATACATGACAATGGACTTAGCTGCTCTATCCATGTCAAGCTTTGGCCTGTCCTCTTTCCTGATCATATCAGCAAACTTAAGCAGAAGAGCAACTCTTCTCTGTAGGCCTATCCAACTGGAGCATCTTGCAATCATGTTATCCAAAGAGGTAGAAGATGTTAGCAACAATCCAACAACCTTCTCCTCGCGAACTTCAGGATCGTTTCCCTCCAGGGGCTTCACTTCTGCTGCTGGCCAATTCTCTTTGGGCTGAATCAGAAATTTAGGCCCTTGAAACCATCTCGGACTCTTTAAGAAGGCTTCAACTGTCTGTCCTCTGGATATGTCATCCGCAGGATTGTCCTTTCCAGGAACATGTCTCCATTGTGTCGGGCTAGTGGTGTCCCTTATCTCGGTCACCCTGTTTGCTACATATGTCTTGAACCGCCGGCATTCATTATACATGTACTGCAGGGTAATCCTCGAGTCTGTCCAGAAAACAGCACGTGACACTTCCAACTTCATTTCCTTTCTGATGAGACAGTCTACTCTAGCCGCTACAACAGCTGCTTGAAGCTCTAAGCGTGGGACTGTCACAAACACAGAGGGAGCTGTCCTGCCCTTCGCCATGACCATTGAACAGTTGATGTTTCCTGATGCTGAGACCTGACGTAGATAGGTGACGGTCCCATAACCAACTTCTGATGCGTCGGCAAAATGATGGAGTTCAATGTGAGCCGATTCAGGTTCGCTAAAGTAACACCTAGGGATAGACAACTGGCCAAGTTTCTTCAGACTTTCTTTCCATCGAAGCCAAGAATGGAGAATCACTTCGGGTAAAGGCTCGTCCCAGCTAAGACTCAACTTTGTAGTCATCTGTAGGATCCTCTTGGCAGGAAGAGTGACTGGTCCTACCAGGCCAAGTGGGTCATATAAGGAATTGACCGCAGCAAGACATCCTCGCCGAGTGTTTGGCTTATCCATCTCACCAACTTTCACACTCAATGTGTCTGATGCTACATTCCATGACACTCCCAGGGCCCTTTCTAATGGTGGACTACCTATGATGAGGTCTTTGCATCCTATGGCTCTATTCTCCTCAGGAATAGCAGACAAAACTTCCAAGGAGTTTGAAATGAATTTCGTCAATCTTAGGCCTCCCTGACCTAACATCTCGATCAACTGCAGAGCCAGACGTACAGCAGGCGCTGTATAATCAACAGACTTTAGCAGATCATCTACATAGAAGTTTTTGTTGACTGCATCCACAGTAGATTTGTCGAAATCCTCGGCGTTGTCATTTGCACATCTTCAAAGACCATATGTGCATGAACTGGGACTATCTGTTGCCCCAAATATGTGTCGGGTCATGCAGAACGTCTGCAGAGTAGCGTCAGCTTCATCTGACCACCACAGGAATCTTAGTGCTTGACAATCCTCTTTTGGCACTTTGAACTGCATGAACATTGCTTCAACATCTGCAGTAACAGCAATCTTTCCTAGACGGAAATGCGTCAGGACCCCGACTAGGCTGTTGGTTAAGTCTGGTCCCTGCAGGAGCTCTTGATTCAGAGAAGTCTCAATATAACGTGCTGCGGCGTCAAACACGACTCTAACCCTTCCAGGCCTATTAGGATTCTGCACACCATGGTGCGGGAGGTACCAAGTCTTGCTTGTGGTCACTGCTGCTTCCTCGTCAGATAACTGCACAGCATAGCCCTTGGTAATGTAGTCATCTATCGCCTTGCGATACATTGCAGCATACTCTGAGTCCTTGGCGAACCTTTTCTGCAGTGCTCTTAGCCTTTTCTCGGCTGATGCCTTGTTGTTAGGAAGACATGGGTTTTCCTCGCGCCACAGCAGCCCAATCTGGTAATTCCCATCAACGAATGCAGTTTTGGACTCCAGGATCTGCATAGCTCTCTTGTCTTCTACCGACATCCTTTTAATGCCATCACAAGCAAAACCATGCCTCTCCTCCTCCCAGAGCTTCTTCACTTCAAGCTCTAATGACTCGCTGGCCAACTCACTCGTCCGATCACCAATACCCCCAAGCACATCAGTACTCGCCACGAGTAGATTGCAGCTGGGCACAGGCTGATCTCCAGTCTTGCAAGTCGGTCCAGCAACACACCATGATAGGGGGGTCTTCACAGCATAAGGTTGGGTGTCTGGGCACTCTCCATAACGGCTTTCAGTCACAGCATGTGCCCGTGGTACGTCCTCACCAATCAATATGGAAACAGTCTTTACATCCACTTCAGTTGAAAGATCAAGACCTTGTAGATGTTTCCATCCTGACAAGTCTACGACGTCAGGCCTGTACCTTTCATCTATATGTAGCTCGTCCACTACGTGAGCTCTGCTCACTGGTATCAGAGGTTCTTCCTCGCTAGTTGGACTGAGGAAGCATTTGGCTATTTTGACCTCCTTACTTTGACCCTTTGCTAAGACTGTGTTGACACTTAGGACCTCGGGCAAACCAGTGATACCGAGCCTACTTGCAATGGACTTGGCTATCATTGTAACTGTCAAACCCGAGTCTAGCATAGCAAACGTTGTCAGACTCTGTTTGTCCTTGGAGTAGAGCCGCACAGGTATAACCTTCAGCAAAACAGACTGGGCTGGCTTGGAAGTACTAACCAATGATCCAATATGAACATCTTGTTCCTGGTGTAGTAATGGATGGTGGAGTTTGTCACATCCTGTCTCTGTACACGGTTTTTTCCACTTGCAGTCCTTTACGTAATGCTTCCAAAGACAGCAAAAACATAATCCTGCCTTGCGGATGAACTGTTTCCTAAACTCCACCGACTTTCGAGACAAGGTGGTCCTGATCACAGAACTGGCACCTTCTCGGCTCCTTATTGTGAGACTTCATGTCTCTCGTGCTTTTGGCTTTAGCCTCGCTATTACCACAACTGCTCCTGGCCTCACTTTAGCAGCATTATTTCTGGGCCTTGACACCCTGGTAAACTTGGCACCATTTCTTTGCACACTGTGTCCTGTGCTCGACTCCTGCTGTCCACTTTTAGCAACTCCCTGATCAGACATAGGTTGCGTTGACATTGTTGTGCATGTGGATTTCTTCTCAGGAGCCCGAGTGTGACTGGTCTTGGTAATCTCAAACCCTTTTCCATGACCTTTGCTCCCCCCAGTGACAGCATTCTGATTGTTTCTGCCACTGGCGGCCACAGCATACACAGCATGATTGGCGGTATTCGCCAGGGACGACACCAGACGTACAAGATGCTTTAACGTCGGTTGGATATTTGCAGCTTCAAGGTCCACAACCTTTTTAACCCATTTTCCTTGCACATGGGCTGGCAGTCTGCTAAAGATTGCCTGAAGCGACGTTTGGGTGTTGGCTTCGGCAAGGAGGTGCTGATCGTCCAGGGTCTGCAGTGTAGCTTCCAACTGATCAGCAAACTCAAGCAGGCTTTTTCTGTCCTGAGCCTGAATTCTGGGTCCTGCTGTTAGTCTGTCAACAGATGACTTGACGATCTGGAACGGTTGACCGAATCTTTCATGAAGCACCTTCCAGGCCATCTCATAACCCTTACTAGTTCCTTCGTAGCGATCAGTGGCCTTCTTGGCCTCACCACGCGAGCACATGATTAGCTGTGACAACTTGAAACTGTCAGTGAATGATTTCGTTCCAACCCGGTCACTGAAATTCCTAATGAACTTAGGGTACTCAGCCGAAGTCCCATCGAATATCATAACTGGAGGTGCGGGCAACTCTTGGTGTGCCGTCATCCGTTCCAGTGTCTGAGCTAAGCTGGTCAAATCTCCTGCTGTCACTAAGGCTGTTGGCTTAGGGCCGTAAATGACTGGCTGTTGATTCGTGACTTGATTGGCCCCCTTGGCCGGGACTAGCTGGTCCGTGTTGTTCTGCTTAACCTGGTAAGCCGGACTCTAGACTTGCTGACCATCCTGATCCTGAACATCAACATGCACCTGACTCGTCTGTTCACATCCAACCATGTTGGTCTCAGACTGATGCAGTATGTTCATCTGCGTACCACTGGTTTGGCACACACCGGATCTTCTAGTATTCTGCGTAATACTATACATAGGCTTGGACTGGCTTCCATTGTACTCTTGGCCAGCTGGAATGGCATTATTACCTCTGCCATTCTGACCTACAGTTGTCATGCCGCCTTTACCATGGCTGGCATGGGTGCCAGCTACTAACATGAAAGTCCCTTCATTTCCGACATTTGGTTCGGAAATATATCCATAAGGCTTGGGCTGATGTATCCCATCTCCAAGAGCGTCAACATGCCCATTCATGTCTTCAGAATCAATGTGAGGCAGCTTACTATGATCTACGCCAACACTATGACCACCATGATCACTGACAGGGTTTAGTGTCACAGTTTCCCCAGGCTTACATAAAGGCTCCTTACGACTACCTTTCTTTTCTTGTAACCCCAAAACAACCTGGTCTTCACCAGTATTTTCACATTGCTGTTCTTCAGTGGCAGCATGCTCATCACTTGTGTCGCCGGTTGACCGCAACCCGAACACACACTGATCACCCTCAGCTATATTTTCATAATCATCCATCACAGCATCTTCGTTTAGAGCAGGATGATTATTCACATGGTCTTCATTGTTGAAATCACGCAATCGGTATGAAAGTTCTTCATCCGGGTCAGATTGCCTAGCTTGCATTTCGCATTCTAAATCAATCATGCGAAGGCGCATCTGGGAATTTATGCGCAACTCAGCACGTGCTATGTCTGCTTGGATTCTTGCCTCCTCAATTTGCTGTCGGGCCTCAAGCTCGGTTTTCTTCATCTCTGCTTGCAAGTGTCTTCGTATCTGGCTTGCACCACTACTTCGGGTACCTGCTCGTCTCGAGCTAGCCCTACTCCCAGTTGTCCAGCTTGGGAGCTTTGTGGCACTGGCAAGATGGATTTTTGCCCTCACTGTTGCCTGGTGGCTGCTGTCCTCCTCATATCCCTTCATATTGTCCCAATGTCTTCACAATCACGCTTGGTAAACTCAATCCCAAATGGTCCACTCATATACTGCTCACGACTTCCAACCTTAGTGCTGCCACAGCACAGGTCTCCAAGTCCTTCACTCTGCCTCAGAGCTCAATGTGACAAGTATACGACCTCGGATGGGTACATCGAATAACAGGGTGAACAATGACCAATATATTTCTGATATGATGGCTGCTCCACACTGTCGGCAATAAACAGCAACAACAAATGAAGCTCAAACTTCCAATCTTCTTGAGTTAGATACACAGCAGAGACAATTACAACACA
Organism: Lineus longissimus; assembly: GCF_910592395.1. Classification (NCBI taxonomy): domain Eukaryota; kingdom Metazoa; phylum Nemertea; class Pilidiophora; order Heteronemertea; family Lineidae; genus Lineus; species Lineus longissimus. The sequence goes on from NC_088311.1 coordinate 13,153,550, forward strand.
TGCATGACATGTACAGCAACAAGATCCAATACTATAACATACCAGTGAATGCTTTGATATCCTTTGAAACGATCTGGGGTCGACAACGATTCGACCACCAAATCCAACGTTGTCTCACCTTGGGCTAGCATCAATCTAACCACAAGGCTATCAAGGCGATTCTGACAAAGTTCAAATTCAAACCTCCACTAGTACGGTACTAAGTACAATGTTGCTCCGTCGACGATCTCCAACAGGAATCCAGCTCGACTGGCAACAACCCAGTCATCAACGACTACTGGTACGATGATGATTAACTCAGACTGGCAACAATCCAGTCGAATACTCTAATGCTGCCGATTCAACTTAGGCTGGGAACAATCCAGCCATACATGAATTACTATGCAAACAATGAAATTACAGGCTGGCAACAATCCAGTCATCAACGACTACTGGAAACGATTATATAAATTCAAGGGCTGGCAACAATCCAGCCATCAAACAAACACAACAGTTTTTAACTTAAGCTGGCAACAATCCAGCCATGAGCTTGTGCGAGACTAGTATCTTCTATAGGTCGCTGCTCACACATAACAGTCATGTTCCGAACCATGACTGCCTCAATGTTAATAAGTGTCACTCAACCAATTACCATAGAATACGCAGCGCAATCACTATAGCTCTCCGGATACTGAAATGATACAGTTCTAGCCCGCGACGCGAAGTAAAGTGAATATCGTCTCCCGATATAAGAGAGTTCAGGTTCACTAAGACTGAACGGTCATGTCTAAAAGTATAAACGCGTGGGCATCTCCATGCTAACCTCTGAATAAGCTGATTATATCGCAGGCGGCTTCGATCGAAGAGGGCTAGTGGGCACCGCCTGGTTTGCCTACGACACACAACCTGACACAGCACGATAAAACGAACCGAGGATGAAATCAACAGGTCTCGACACACCTGATTTACATCATAGGCCAAATCTTCTGGTCGCACACCGCTAACCAAGTCGTTCGTACCGAGTTCCAAAACTAATATATGTGGCTGCAGCCTCTCTACGCGATAAGAGTCGAAGTCAATTCCTGCTGCATCGGCTAGGAGGCCCCCATTACCACAAACATACACTTCATGGCCCGGTACTCCAAAACAGTCAGAGAAATCGGTGAAAATCCCCTGGTCCTGATGTGGTGGTAGCTGCTGAATCAGATAGGCCCGGTGTCGCCTCACAAACGAGTGCCCGCAAACTAAAATCTTCATTGATTCAGCTTCCAATCACAGGCTAATAGTAATATCTGTCAAGTACACGACGAGTAAAAACATACGCAAAATATTAAACAAATGTCTGTCCATGCATCAGGATGCAACACGTTTGAATTATTCCAGTATACACTACGTGTATACACAGTGTAGGCCTCTACACAGTCCGTTCAGCATTCAGTTCGAGTCGTTTCTGACCGGAAATCTCCGTGGTCCTACTAAAGATTTCCCGTAGCGACCACTACCGATCACCACTCCATAAGGACGCGCTTCAACGTTAAACATGTCCGCCTGACAACCACTCCGTCAATCGCGGACGGCATTATTCGGGTAAAGTAGGTCATTCGATCGACCACAGTTCAACACGATCCCTTTTGTGTCACCATGTACGCTCCGTGCGTACGACTGTATGCATCAACGTGTCCACAGGGACTAAACTCTGACAATAGATCTCAAAACTAATTTCTTTGCCTTACAACCAATGCTCCTAACATTTTGTCTTGATTTTCATCGCAATTTCGTCCAAAACTGTCCCGTTCCGAAATCCCTTGGCACAAATTGACGCGATCGTACTGGTGTCGTTACAACACACAAGACATATTCCGCCCAAACCGCGCACCGCGGCAGTCTTTACTGGTTGGCGCGGACACCCCCACTTTACCTTATATGCTGCAATTACAGTGTTGGTGTAGGGGCATGGTTCAATGAAATCTTCTTTTTCTTTGTATTTCATCATCACAAATTCATCATTGACTAACTTGACATCAGAAATCTCTATGGAGTCATCTCTCATCAATTTAACATATTCCTGGGGTTCTAAAACATATTTGGTTGAAACAAAACTAGGCCTTTGACCAAACTTCCCCCAGATACTGTTCAGGCACAGCTTTGAAATGCTCCTTTGGCCTGGATTATGTTGAATTAATGCAGGATCTAGTTTAATTCCTTCTTCTCTCTCATAATTTTCAATGTATTTGTTTTTATCATTTTGATCTTTGCACCAATCTGGCCAGCCACTAGACTCCTGTAATCTTTAGGAAATGATTAATATACCTTGCAAATATACCTCCTTTGTCTTCTTCTGTAGAATTTCTATTGTACTTTGTAATTTCATCAAAGTGCCAAACTTCATAAGTTTCAATCAACTTATATCCTTTTTCAATGGCTTTTGTCACCTCAAAAATAACCCAGCTCCCAATCAGTGCTCTTTCATTGTCTGTATGATGACACTTTTTTTCATTTGTTTGAGCACACAGTGAGCATAAAGAAATCTTAAGCTTTTTGTTGAATCCTATTGGTAAGACAGGAAGAAATAAGCCTTTTGGGGGTAATATTTTACATTTGATCAAGCCTTCACAAGAGAGAGGGTCAATTTGTTGAAGTTCTTCACCTCTGTAAATTTTAGGGTGACCTACAGGATAATGTTGGTATTTGCAAACCCATGGATATAAAGATGTAAAGTCCACATATTTGATTTTTTTCATTTTGATTGCATTTGTGGTAGAGTTTTATGGCATTTGTCCTTCCTCCAAAGAAGGCCTCTCTAGGGTTTAATGGTTCCGAGATGATCACATCCTTTGTAAATTGTTGCAAGAGAGGATACTTTTTTATCTCTTCTCTAAATTCACACTCTCTCTTGGAAATAACCTTGTATCCACTTTGCTTCAGAAAGTTTTGTCTGAAGAGAGTACTTTCTCGAAGTTCACCCATGGTCGCACCAACTCTAGGGTTTTTTGTTTCCCTGTTTGAAAAGCATTTATCACAGCCATGCCAGAAACACCCCTCAAACTCATAAATGGTCTTGTTCTGCTCATCAAACCCATCTACTTTAAAAGCACCAATATGTTTTTCCCCTCCATTACCTGCATGGTGAATAGACACTTTCTCTATCTTAATTACCCACTCTAGCCATTTTAGGGCAATGCTAGATTGCTTATCACTATATACATATCCATATGGGGGTAAGACAGCAATGGAAGAGGGTTTCATAAAATTTTGGCGGAAAACAGTACTGCAGGCAGAAGCTATTGTAACAGATTTCTTAAATGGGTTGACATTAGAGGTGGTTTGAAACAGACGAATAAAGAATATCTACATCATTTTCACAATAGGATACAAGTTCTTGTTGAAAATCATATGGTTTTCCAACCTGTTGATTATACCATTTGAGAAAACTTTCTCGGTTATCGGCAGACATTCCATCCGGAATAAAATATTCGATATCTGGTATTGGACCTACATAGTTCTGGTTCTCCTGTTTGTTAAAAAGATGGGGGAAGTATCCTTTTTTCAGTTCTTTTAGGTTGAAGGTTTTTGGAAATTGACTTAAGGGCATTGGTAGAAAAAACTAAGGGAATCCAAGAATTTGACACCTTTCGCTTCAAAGGATAAGATCTTCTGTCCAACCTGAATCATTTTACCAGGTTTGATACCTTGATGATGAAGATAATCAACAATAAAAAAAACCATCATACCCTTGGTTATTGTGTGCTACAGCTATTGCACAAAAATCAATCACAGTATTTTGACCAGAAAATATCTTTTTTCCCCGTTGAGTACCATCTAATGTCTGGCAATATAGACACACAAACTCATGATTGTCAGTAGCACATTCTTGGTCACCACACCAAGAACAATACCTATGTGCAACACATAAATTTGGCAAATGCTCTTTATCACCATTTTCATGGACCAGTTCTTGAGTTGATTCAAAATCAAAAAATATTAATTTTTGAAACTTTGTTCTATCATCTTTTTTAGGAGGGGCTGGTTTACGAATATAACAGTCATGCTCTGCTGGTTTATGTGTCCCGCATGTGTTACAATATGACATAAAACAAACATGCCTGACACGTGCATCATAAGATTTATCACAGGTAATACATTTCTTATAGAGATCACAGATAGACTTCTGGTTTTCATTGAGAACCAAATGATTGTCAAAACATCTTGGACTTTTGAATACACGTTTACAAATATCACAGTTATGCCAAGTAACTATTGTACACCCTCCATCATTTTTGCAACAGGCACATGTTGCATCACAGATGTGTGTTTTATAATTATTATAACCTTTATTACAATGTCTGCAATAATAAGAGCGTTCTATAAATGGTTTCATTTTTGTAATTGGACAAAAATGATCTCGATAGTGATAAATATTTATTTGATTTTCTGCTGGGGGGCCTTTGTAACATACACAATCAAAATACAAGACAGAAAATACAACTAACTGAAACCCTGGCGATAAAACATGTTGAATTTTTTCTACCTCATCTAAACCGCATTTGGTCTTAGGGACACCAGCTTCCTCATGAAGTTTTTCAGCCAGAATTCCTTGAAGAGGTTGATCAGACTTTCTGATGAGTGAATATTGCGCTTTGACTATCACGGTTGCTCGTGCCAGGCAAAGCTCATCCTCGGTATTTTTTATTTCAATGAAACATTTCTTTCTTTTAACCTTTTCGTCAAGGCCAGAAATCCCCTTCAACCATTTCCCCCCAACTGGCAAACTAGCATGTATAAAATTGACATAAAATTCATTCCCAAATATCCACGCATCATTGGACTGTGTCACCCTTTCAATCTGGCTAAGAACCCTCTCGACTGTCAAGTCCTCAGGGGACATGAATGGAAGACTGATGTGCCTAAGACCTGGACCCGAGATTACCAGCCTGACCCTATCATGTGGTTGTACATTGTCTAAAAGTCTGTTCAGCAATTCTGCAAAAATATTTGAGATGTGAAAAAGTATGTCATTGAAAGACTGTCCCCTCTGTAATCCATTACCCCTCATTAAATAATCCCTCTGAACAGTATTTTGTTTTGACATATTTTTCTCCTTAACGGAAGGAGTTCAAATGCAGGACGAGATATAGGGGCAGCTTGGACATCACCATCATCTTTATCATCATCATTGTTAACATTGTCATCATCATCATTAGCACCAATATTATCAACATCATCAACATTGTGAGGCGCAGCAACCTTGGGGGACGAAGAACTACTTCCACCTATTTAGTGTTTTTTTTTGTGTATTGTGCTTAGCCCTCCCCCTAAAAAAGAATTCTTTTTGGGAAGGGGAGCGAGATTTTTGTTTCGTAACCTGAAAAGCATCATCATCATCTCCTTGTTGTTTGTTCAATGATGATGATGATGATGATGAAACAGGTACAGTCTGGACTCCCCCTCCCATTTTGTATTTTTCAAAGGAGGGCTGTGAAATTTGTTTTTGTGTTTTTTGTTTTTTTTGACAGGGAACCCTAAACTTCTGTAATTTAACTTCGAAGTCATCATCATCATCATCATCATCAATGATGATCACTGACTTTGATGATGATGCCCCAGACTTGGAGGGTTCCTCTGTCAATTTCCTTTTTCTTGTAGTGTATTGTTGTTGTTGTTGTTCTTTTTGTATTTGTTGTTGTTGTTGTGGCCGTTGCATTGGTGTTAGCAGAGTTGTTTGACACACATTCTTTCCAGATGATGCTGTATAAGATGGACTCCCTTTCAACAACTCCCTGAGGATTGGGGAGACCATAGTTTTTGCCTTCTTTGGAGAAGGATGATGATCTTGTCCCTCATCATCATCAGCATCATCATCAGCCTTTCGTTTTGTCTGTGAATGAAACACAGACAAATCAAATGAGCAAGAGGGCATTTCCACTACGGGGCTAAATCCCTGCATTTGGGTTGATATGACATCCATTTGAGGAGTTGATAGAATATCAATCTCATCTTCAAGTAAAGGATTTACCCCCGCATAATTCAAAGTGAGTAAATCGTTGGGCAGATCCTCAAGAAGAGCAGCGAGGTCAACATCTACCCGTGGATTCTGATTACTCAGCTCTGAGAGGAGGTGCTCACTTGCTCTTTTGACCTCTTCACTTCGATGATCAAGGACAAGATCATCCTCTTTGAGAGTGTGTGGCAAAAACTCTTGGCTTGATTAGTCCACAGTGCCCTGGCCACTTTGCTGGTCTGTTGTGTCAGGGAAAGCCCCTGAACACAACATCATGGCCTCCCTCATAAGTGCCGAGTCGTCAATGGACACTTTGAGCGAATCAATTTCACTCCTTGGTGGTGTACATAGAAATGATGGTATTTGTATGGGTGAATATGATAGTGGGGGTGGCGGTGGGCATAGTATTTGTGGTGGTGTTGATGTTGGTGTTGATGGTGGTGTTGGTAGTGAGGATGATGGTTATTCATCTCCAACATTTGTATCTTCAGTTTGCGATGAAAGTGGATCGGGAAAGAGAGAATCATAATATTCCGTCATCTCCCGATCCGTCGTCTCATCGTCCTCTGGAGATATGTGTTGAAGGCCTCCTTATTTAAAGGCGGTTGCTTCGCCTCTTTCCTCTTTTTGAGGAACTCTTGTTCCTCAGAATCTTTATCCTTATCATGAGTAAACATGTTTGGGAAACGATTTTGAAATGGATCCGCATCCAATCTGTGGGTTGTTTCCACATCCGGATTACTTTCGTCATCCAAAACATGCCTATCAAGATAGCTCCCAGAAAAGTCCAAACAGTCAAGCAGTTGCATGTCTATTTGGACTTTCAGACACGCTTCACCATCTTTCCAGAATAAAAATTTTTTTAATACGCTCACCAATTCCAGATTTTCCTCTCTGTCCCTATCCATTGGAAACGCCGGCTTGTCATTCTGAACTCGCCACTTCAGATAGTCCCTCAAATGGCGGACAAGGCCTGTCCAAGGAAGTTCTTGAGGACCTGAAAGACAAAAATTAATCGGGTTAATTTTTTTCACATGGAAATATGTATTCATGCTTAAAAACGTATAATACTTAATCAGTAAAGAAAATCAGAAAAAACTTACTATGTGTGGCGAGATCATTTGTCGCAGCAGACGTGTCCGACGCTTCCTTTTCCTTTTCTTCTTCTTTTTGCAATCCTGAAAAAGTGTAATTATTTTGAATATGCGTAGCATGAGGGCAATAATTACAGTATGTAATTATCGAGGAGGAGATGAAAATACGAGTGTTGTGAATGAAGTTTTCAACTCACCAGGCAGAGGACTTGTTGGGGGAACACCCAATACATGGGCCAACGCTTCCTCTACCTTTTCTTCTTTTTGCAATCCTGAAAAAATGTAATTATTTTGAATATGTGTAGCATGATGGCAATAATCACAGTATGTAATTGAGAGGAAGATATAAAAATAGGAGTGTTGTGAATGAAAATGTCAACTCACCAGGTAGAGGGCTTACTTCAGCCACAACAGTTGGGGGAGCACCCAATGCCGCTGGCTTTGAAGAAATGGGCCGTCGCTGGCTAGGCCTTGAAGCAGCGGCACCCCCTGAAACAAAGAACAATTTGATTGAATATGTGCCAAAACAATACTGTCCTGATTTAAAAACTTTAGTTATGGTTGTGATTGAAAAATAGGAATGTTTTGAAAGTAAATTTTAACTTACCAATGCTGGGCATCTTATGGAGTGCAGAACTCCCTAACTTTTGTGGCAAAGCGCATTGCCTGGGGAATGTCAATGGGACAGGTGATGCTGGTATCCGCCCAGGCCTTGGCTCTGACCTTGATTTAGGGGTTTTGGTAATTTGCCCTGAAAAAAAGGAACCGATCAGCTTGATAATGGAGTATGGAGTTGAAAAGCTGAACTGATTTGCAAATGAGATTAGAAAATAAATGAATGGGAGTTGTATTACATGAAAATAAGATTTACTCACCAGTCCTGCTGTTGTAGTATAGGGACGATACCTGAGTAGCAGGTTGCCTGGTCCTCTCCTTAGAGATTTGCATGGCCCCTCTAACCTCTGCCACTTTAGGTGCAGAGCCTACAAAGAAGTTACATTAAGTAAACAAAATATTTCAAGGGAATGTAGAATTAAAAGGCCTTTACAGTGACTAGGGTATGAAATCGAAATCTAAGTAAAATTGACATGTAAAGAAATATAGAGTCAAATAAAACTTCTACTTACTAAGAGGTGTGGCAAGAGCAGCCGCAAAAGTGGTGTTAACCGTATTTAATATTAAATTTAAAGAGTTATTTAACTGAAAAGAGATAACAAGAGGCCCAAGGGCCTGGCGCTCAGCTGAGTTGTTGCTGCGTTGTTCGTATATATTACATCACTCGTCAAACTCTACTAAACTAAGGACTCAAAGCCTGAGGATATTAGCTTCTGGATGTGTAACAGTGAATTACGGTAGACTGGCGCAATCTACTTTAAGCAAGCTCCACCCTTGCAATGTGTGCGCAAACAGATAACCTAACCTATATTGGACCATCAATTCTACACACAGCAACATGATTCATCCTCAGCTGTTACCATGATGATGATGATGATGATCCTTTTCGCAAATTGGTCGTCTTCTGTCTTTCTTCCATACTTTAGTGCCACCGGATGTAGTCTGCCCTTGTGGACGGAGCCTTTCAGCACAGGACACAAGAATCCATGCGAATTGAATCACATGGAGAGACTAGCCCAATCACCCGCTTTTGGCTGGGTGGAAATGGGTAAATCTCGCAGACTGGACCTTAAACTCTACTGCCGACGTGCGAGGCCGGTCTGACAGACGAGCAAGTAGGGTCCACCTAATGCAGAAGGCACCAGTTTCCCCAACTAAAAGGGTAACATTAACAAAATGCCCTACCCAACTCTATTATTGCCTAAAGGCCTGTGTACACTAGTAAAATATTAGCAACATTTTTACAACATTTCCAGTTGCACCAAATGTTGCAAAAATGTTGCGTAGTGTGTACAGAGCAAAACGCGTCTTACATTTACAACATGTTGTGAAATTGTTGTAAAATTGTTGTAAAATTGTTGTAAAATTGTTGCAAATTAAATGCAATGCAATTCTTTGTTGCATGTTGTAAAAATGTTGCAAACTCTTCAGCCAATCAGAAATAGGATTTGCGTCATGTGATCTACCTGAGGTCATGTGACTTGAACAAGAAGCAGGTATTGCAACTCTCAAGTGAGTGTCTTGCTTCGTGGGGTGATGAAACCTTTTTTAGAAGTTTCATCCATTCGCAGGAAGTTTTTGTATGACGGCTTGTCAGTCAGCCGCAACTCCTTTAACAGGCAGTGGTATGCCCCATGATCCACCCTCATTTTGATCCAGGGCCTGGTCCATATTCGCTTTGGTTATTTCGCCGCCTCTTCCGTCTCTCAACAATGACAGCTAAAATTGCTGCAGAAGCACTCAAAACACATCTTCTCTCCTTGGAATCATCCATTTTCCCTCCAAAATACCTATTTCCCTTTGTTCCCACTAAAAAGTTTGCAACAATTTACCAACATGTTGTAAAAATGTTGCTAATTTGTTGCAATTTTTTGCCAGTGTACACATGGTCTTGAAGGGCTTCTTGCAAAATTGTTGTAAAAATGTTGGTAAAATGTTGCTAATATTTTACTAGTGTACACCCTGCTTAAGTCAAGTGAAACTCTTACAAACTTTAGCAGAATGCCACCATTGAAATGTTGATAGCAAGTAAAAACTTTAAACAGATAGACTTGATTTTTTTAACCAACTGCCACATGCAGTTTTCTTTATTTAGTCAATTTTGAGGTAAGTATTACAGAATGAAATACTTGAATACTAAAATTGACTGGCTATTCTGATGATTGCACTGGTGAACACCGAAGTCGATGGGATGTGCAAAGTCATAGCTCGATCCTCTCTCTTGGTCATCTGTGATGTGGTCACCAAATATGTTCAAATGCAGCTGCAGTGGTGCAGATCATTCCTGCAAAACATGATGAGGAGATAACATTTTAATTTTGATAGATAGCTAAGCTAGCCAAGTTTTATATCAAATACAAGGCCAACAACAACTGATAAGGCGCTAGGGCCGAATGATCAAGGAAGTTCATTGAGAATACATTGTGATAAGAGTGATGAATCGGCCCCGTTTGAAGCATTGTGCTATGTACAGTGTACATGTGTCAGTGTGTATCAGGTATCGCATTTACTGTTTGTTGACATTTCAAATCGCCGGAGTCGATCCTCAATTACACTGTTTATGTACATTGGCAAACTTACCCGATGATATCAGAACGATGTTTATTATTGTCTTGTTTATTCACATTAGTTCTGCTTTGTGACAAGAGTTATTTGTTGAGTATCCATGATTTAAAGCCGGACTTTGACATCGTTTCTCAGACCAAGCTGCATTTCGCAGATCGTTTTTCAACGATCGTCGACGAACTATTTCAAATTAATCACATCCAATTAAACAATCCAAGCCTTCCCTAATGTCATCAACATGCAATAACACAAGCAGCCAAATATTATCGCCTATGAAATTGTGCATTTAATGAGAACTTACCTCCGAATTGACAGAACGCGATCTATTCCATAGCATGGTCTCCTTACGTCTGAACTGCGCAGACTCAGAGACGTGACGTTCGCTGCACGTGGGATAACTCGCGCGAAATTTAAAATGCTCTTCTTGGGGGGTGCTCACTAAATTGCGCCAGTAACACCACCTGGTGAGAAATTCATGAACCACGCCTATTGAAAATGAAAGAGAAAGCTTTGCTCTATAAGATTAGATTTGATTCATGATCCCCAACTTAAAGAATTAGGAGAAATCAGCTGCTGGAAAAGTTTTTGGAAAATTTTGCTCGGTGCCACCTAGTGGCCAAACCGCTCATCCTGCCGGACCCACATTTGGTCTATTCAGGAGTCCTGAAGGGTCTCAACGCCTCAGAGGGAAAATCTATCGCCTATCCGCCATAGTTTTGAAACGTGCCTGTTTAACGGACAGACAGACAGACAGACAGACAGACAGACGGACATTCATTCTACCATTTACTCATATGAATAGCTCAGCTTGTCAGCTGAGCTAAAAATGGTCTTTTGTTTAGCATAGGCCTAATATGTACTCATATACTTGTTCTAGACTTAATTGAAAGACGCAGTGTTCTAGGGCCAAAAAGCGTTGGGGGGTCTGGGGGGCGGTAGCCCCCCAGTAAACGGTGAAGGTTTAAAGACACCTCCTAGGGCAATCGTAAGTGCTCGTGGCAAGGATTCTGATCTGGTGGCCAAAGGTAAAAACCAGGGTAAAAGATATTCAAAGTATGAGCTCCCATGATGTATATGCCTATTAAGTTCATCAATGATAAGCGGTGGAACTATGCCACTTGCTCATCAATGGTAATATGGCAACTCTTGTGGTGATGATGTATATTAACTTCATCATCATATCCGATAGATGCTGCCCCCTGGCGATAAGTGGTGGAACTATGCCAGTTGACACAAGTATAATGGTAATATGGCAAATCTGGTGGCGAGTGAGGGGCAAAGGGTTAAGGGGAGAACAATAGTGAAAACAAGAGGCCCAAGGGCCTGGCGCTCAGCTGAGTTAATATCATTAATATCTTCCCGGTGTTTAGTTCATTATGCATGAAAATGGCATGCTCCATGGTATTTGATATCCTTTTGCGTTCACTACGGTACCAATGTTTTTGGTTGACATAATTATGCCACTGTTCATTCCTCAATCCTGACCATAATTCGGGTGAAATCATCGTATGAAAATATTTACCGAAACATGAAGTTTATGCCATGAATGAGGATACTCATTGTCATAGCCTCGTTTACAAGTACGAAGTATTTTCCCGCGAATATTCAAAACTGCTTGGCTCCTTGCCAGTTAAATAACATGTGACTATACACAAAATAGAAAACTTTGATGGAAATTGTAAATCATTTTTTTATCTATCAGGGGAAACAAGCTGATGATGATCAAATAAATCATTCATGAGAAATCGTTTTGTTGCTGAAGCTTGCATGACGAAGTTAATGCTAAACCTTTTCTTGTGCTCTACTGCGCCACCGTAGTTTTCTATTTAGACCAGCGATGACGTCATTTCTGGTGATTCTCTACGTTGTCCAATGAGCGCTTTTTAAAATGTGCCATTTGGTATTGTACAGTATGCAATGTATTTTTTCAGCGCTACCAGCGCCAGTTGCCGAAGAGAATGCCGTAGCTCCCTCAATTTCCAAACAATTTTTATGGGAGTGACATTATTGTATTGCTTAGAATGTCTACTTTTTACTCATGAAAGAAACGTAGAACTAAAACTTAATAGGCGAACAGAATCATGCCGATTCACTGCACATACTGTGGGAATTCTCCACTTCAAAATACATCGGCGATGTCATCGCGAACAGAGCATGCACTTCCGATATCGTTTTCACAGAAATGTCGGCAAATATTCAAGAACTAATTTCTGAATTTAGTCCCTAAAGACCTTATGACTACCACTGAAACGAACTAGTGATAATATCGCCTACCAGACTACTTTTTAAGCAGAAAATTGGGTACTTGAGTGTCATTGAGCTCCAAGATTATTGCACATAGCGTAAACAACATGCCGCCATTTTGTCTCCGCTTCGGTATTTCGTACACCGCTTATAATGCACCTTCTCAATTAAAACCAACATAATAAGGCCTTACATCGTTGATTGAATAGGAACACCACACAAAACACAATAAAGTGGGGGTACAATCGATTACGAAGCTGAAGTGAACAGTGATTTATTCCTGGAGCTACTGCTTTTGTTGTGTAGCTGCCATGTTTTGAGAACTGGCAAATAAGAGACTTCATTGATGGCTGACGTCATCGGGCGGGAATTTGAATCGGCAGAAATAATTAAAAGGCAGGTAGCGCCCTCTCCTGTTAAAATTTTGAACTTTTTCTCAATAAAATAGATTTTCAAGAATTTTATCTTAATATTAGAGCATATTTCGACTAATTCTGCTGCTCCTAGGCCGATATAGGCCAGTTCCCTTCATGCACTCTCGCTCGCAGGAAGTAGCTCGAATGGCGACAAATTTTGTTTTGAAAGTACAGTTTGACCAGAAGTATCCAGAAATGCAAAATTGAAGTCTCTAGGTCTTACGGTTACAAAATGTGCACCATGGGTTTAACGGACGGATGGATGGATGGATGGACAGACGGACGCCACTGAACAACTTATTTGACAAGCTCGGCTGACTTAGTCAGCTGAGCTAAAAACAATAGAACTACTTACCTTGGTAGCAGCAGTGTAATGATGTGGACTCTCTGAATCCGATTTTCAAACTGATGCCTTCACCATAGGCGGTTGGATATTTATACATGATGTCACAATAGCCCTCATGGACCAATCACAGGCAAGGATTCAACAATAGCCTGAATAACAATACCCTGAATCTGGGTCACATCAAGGTCAAGGTCAATAACAAGGTGGCATTTTCGAAAAATTTTCAGAGAAATGGACTCGCATTTGACCAGTATTCACAGGACTTTGCCTGGAAAACAACAATACCTTGAATCTGGGTCATGTAAAGGTAAAAGCCCTTGAGGATTTAAAAAAATTTATTTGGAGAAATTGATTCTTCCTGTAAACAAAAAATGCTTGTGACCTAAATTCGAAGGGTTTCAAGTAATAGGGAACCTCATGTACGACTATCTACGACTAATCCTGGAAACGTGGGCAAAAAACTTCACCCTTCATCATTATTCATGTAAATTTGGCAAGAATCCTTAGTTTTACACCACAAACACTACCAAAAACCCAACATGGATAATTTCTGTAAACACAGGGGGGTCTTTGGTTTTTTTCCAAAATCTACCAAACTTACCAAAATACGTAACATGGATAAAACGACGAGGTTCCCTATTACTTACTTATCCCAGTGACCTCAAAACTTATCCCACTGGGATAAAAAGTTATCACGCCGTGATAAGTTTTGCAGCCACTCTATTGGCCACAACTAAAACCCGTCTTCATATGTTGCCTTCACCGGGAAACGAACCCACGCCAACACATAACCTCATGTGTGGAAGCTCCATGCTTTACACACTCGGCTATTGAACCTTTCTACTAGATCAATGACATTTATGCCTATTTAATGTAACACCTGTTTAAGGTAACACCTGTTTAACATTAATTGTGTCAGTGCTGCCATCTGATAACTTTTGGCCTAACCGCGAAGTTAACAGTGATGCCATCTGATAACTTTTTATTTAACCGCGAAGGGAAATTCAAGTAAGATTCAGGGAAAATCCAGTAAGATAAATGTATTACCCATTGGCAACTAACCATAAGGATAACATTACATTTGACTTTTATCACTTTGATGCCTATGTTACTTCTTACAGCTTTTTCAAAGGACAAGAGAGTGATATCACGCCAGGGTTTTTAAAATTGAAAAACAGAGATGAATGTCTTAGACTTGAAAAAAACCCACTGGCGTTCTACCAGAATCAGTTTAACATGGCCGTCTGGTTCGCGACAACTGGATGTGGCATTTCACTAGAGCATCTGAACAGCAGCAATCAAATGATCAGATCATTTTACAGGTTCCACACCTACTATCAAATCAGAAAAATTATGAAAAACCTTGATATCCCCATTTTGGGAGAAAGCAATTTCAATGAAACAAATAATAACATTAACCGTAGGAAACTAGGCGAGTTACTAAGCGAGTTTGGCTTAAAAGACGAGTATGATTTTTCAGTGTTTGAAAGTAATGAGGGGTGGACTTCCTGGAGTGTACCGGATTACAACCCAAACATAACTGATCCTGGATACTACATCAATGATTCGAAAATCAATTTCTTTCTGATGCAAGTTCACGAGAATAGAATGCCCTCGATGTTTACAAAAGACTGGGACGCTGGTATGAATGATTTTAAGTACCCAGATATCTTCATCAAGGATCATGTCAGGAGACACAAGAATGTATTTGATGTGATAGAACAGAAACCATGCCAAACGTACCAACAATTCATGACTCTTAAGTCCTCAGGTTTCTCGAATCCAGGGATAGAAAGATTGAATGATTCCATCAGAACATATGTTTACTGCATACTGGGATCACAGGCCCTCACTAGAACCCCGATTACTGGACAACCAGGAACAGAGTTAGACGCACATAAGGAATTCATCAAACTTCTAAGTGATTCAATTGAACAGCATGTGGATATCCCTACCTCAATTGCTAGATACCAGAAAGCACTGTCGGACACTCACAAACGATTAGACTATGTAATTGCCCCAGGTCTGTACATCATAGGGTCTGACATGGTACTCAAGATCGGTAAGATCGAGAATTAAAACAACGATATCCTGATAGCAACTAAAAACTTGAAGCCTGGTAAGAATAACATTAACAATGAAAAGACCTTGCCTCCTCTATTGATGCAAGGTCAAACTTCTAAGAAGATAAGGGTTAAGGCTAATACCAATACCACACCAAAAGATGTGAAACATGATGAGATTAAAAAGACTGCTGTGACTAGTAAAACTGCTGTAAAAAGTAAGACTGCTGTGTCCAGTAAGACTGCTGTAACAAGTAGGCCTGATGTGATCAGTAAATCTGATATGACCAATAAGACTGTTGTGTCCAGTAAATCTGATGATACTCATGAAACAATAAAGTTTATCCTCTATGCTGTTGTTGGCAGTTTAATTCTTATTACTGTAAAGTAAATGGCTGAAGGAGGAGAAGGTATCCCAATGGAGGGCTTAGACAATTATCGCATTCCAGAATCAAACAGTAGTTCTTCTACTGAAACATCATTCAGTGCCCCAATTGATGATGATGACCTAACATACAGGGACAAGGATTATTTGAATGAAGTGAGTAGTATTGATGATCGTCTTAAAAATCTAACTCTCTATGATGAATTTGACAACCTACGTAATTACTCTGTTGATGAAATAAATTGACCTGAAAGAATTAAGATTGAAACTGAAAAAATGAGAAATTTTTTTGATGAATTGAGCGATTCAGTTATTAAAAAAGCTGACGAAGCTAATAGATTGAAAATGATTAGATCTGAAAATTTTATTAAGGACAAACCGATGAAATTTACTCCAGGAAATTTAGAGAATCTTTCCAAACTTGTTTTTACAGCAATAGAAGTTGAGTACAGTATCAATTATGACCTTAATAATAATATCGTAATTTCTGGTAATGAGCTCTTAAAAGGAATAACAAATGAAACTCTCTACATGATAGGGCACAATGGACAAGGAGAACTAGTTTGGGTTAGAATAACAGATAAAAATGGTAGTCTTTTAGCCAAATCTACAATAGAAAAATTTCCTGGTGGTAAATCAGTAATGGAGAAATTAAATGAAATGAATTATTATTTTAAAGACACAGGACGTATTGCCGAACTAAGACGAGAACAAGAAGCTGAAGCTGAAAAGAAAGAACAAGAGAGAAGAGAAGCAGCCGCTTTCCTTAATCATCTAAGCGGTGATGATAAAACGTCAACACCAAAAGAGAAATATCAAATGCAGGAAATTGTTCATGATTTACCTCCACCGTCACCGTCAAGAACAAGAATCAATAGACCGACACTACAGAGAACAAATTTAGCAACACAAATTACTGACGTAATCAATAGTGACGAGGAAAGTTACGATGGAGATAGTTTTAACAAAAAAATAATAGATAAAATCATAGATGCGACTGATCAAGAATTAAGTGAATTAGGTTTTACAGATAACGCTTTGAGAGAACGTAGAGGGTTATTACACAGTGGGGATGTTCATGCAACAGTTAAGATGCAGAGAGATATGAGTAATATGAAAATAGTTAAACTAGAAGAAGAACTTAACAATCTAAAAATAGACTATGCTAAAGCAAAGGAAGATGCTGGAGAAAGAGATGAGTTGAAAAAGCAAATAGATGAACTAGAAGACAGATTGTACGAGGAACAGGCAAAGGTATGGAGGTTAGACAATGAGAGGGAATCACAAACTAGAAAACTGAAACGTTAGATCACTGATGTCTTGAAGAAACCAGATTCAAAGATTTCACTCAAGGACAGAATCAAGTTACTTTTTAAGATTGAAGGCCTTACAATCACTGCAGCAATAGTAACTGCAGTGATTATGATAATTACCACTTTAGGTCTTGGTATCAGTAATGCTTTGAAAGCTGTACCTAAACCAGGACCGCCAAGTCCTACTCCACCAAGTCCGGATAAACCATCATCAATTCCAGATAAAGTTAAAGAAGGACTAAAGAAGTTTGCTGAATGGCTAAAAGAACTGGCCAAGAAATCAGCTGCGGCTTTACCGGCAATCATCGGTTCTATCGTATCATTTCTCCTGAAAACAATTGGTGCAGTTGTTGGGTTCATGGCCAAACATCTAGTCATTCTAGTGATTGTTGTTGTTAGCTCCATAATTTATGGTTTGATAGAAGGTGTTAAAGCTGTTAAAGCTGCTAAGTAAAATCAATGATTGATTTTTCAAGTAAAATTAAAGCTGTTAAGTAAAATCAATGATTGATTGATTTTCAAGTAAAATTAAATCAATTTCATGTAAATTAAATAGAATGACAACTGGATTACTTCTCAACACTGAAAGGAGTCATAAGACTCCACTCGGATTAAAGGCCGAGAGAAATCATCACATTATCACACACAATCCGTCTTCTGCTAATCCAAAAGAAACATTGTACATTAGAATACCTGCTTTAAGAGAAAATACGTTCTTTGTACCCAGGTCTCTTTTTCTGTCAGCTGATGTCACCATTTCTGGTGATTCAAAGAACAGTGTGGTTAACAATCTCGGCAGAAACCTGTTATCCAAGATGGTAATTAAGTGGGGAACGGAACAGATATTTGATCTCAATGAATACAGTCATTATTCGACTTTTAAAGATTTGTGGTTAACACAGGAGGAACGGAACGACAGGGTTTTTCAAGGTATTCAGTCAGAAAATCTTAGAAAGTTGAGATCAGGTGTGGCAGAAGCCGACGTTACCGGTGAAACCAGCGATGAGAAAACACTGAAGAAAGCATTTGGAGCCAAGTACAAGATACCGTTAGATTTTGAGCTATATTTCAACCATGCTCCATTTTACAAGTTTCCAATTCAAGAGGATGTGATCATCGAGATTACTTTAGCGCCAAATGAGGAGATCATCGTTACCAGCACAACTGCAAACATAAATTATAAACTTGAAAATATCAGTTTTGAATATGACACTGTAACTAACAAGGGATTAGCCAATACTCTAACAAACAAGTACAATTCAGGTTTCTCCATACGACTGGGTAGATCACTTCAAAACTGTCAACGTAACGGCAAATGAAACGCTGATCAACGAGAACATCAATTTTCCTCGAATGTCCATAAAAGGACTATTACTTCTATTCATTTCTGATTACACTGATGGTTCAAGAGATTCTGAAAAGTTTGAAAATTAACATCACAAAAGTTCAAATAACCATCGAAGGAGTTGCTAATCAGGTGTTCCCAGAAGGAATGAGAATGCTATATCAATGGGAGGAGATCAAGAAACACTTCATGACAGAAGACTTAAAGAAAACTTACGACGGCAACATGTCTATGAAAAAGGACTATGGAGACTCGAATAACTACGGTCTTTGGTTGGACCTGAGAACAACAGAAGACAATAGATTACACGGAAGTTTCAAAACACTAAAGATGGTATTCAATTGTCGATAACAAAAGAATCTGGAAAGGGGCCATACAAAATGCACATATTTGTGGTTTCTGATGCTCAAGTTAACATTCAAAATTCACAGATTGTTTCCTTGCAACATTAAGATCATTAATTTTGACTGCAACATTAAGATCATTAATTTTGACTGCAACATTAAGATCATTAATTTTGACTGCAACATTAAGATTGTTTTACAGTTAATATGAATCAATAGATTTCATTCTAAATAAATGGAAACACCAGGAAAGAAGGAAATCATCAATACACTGTACCAAAGTGTGTTATTGGCAACGGCAACAATTGGTTACTCATATTTACTTAAGAGATTCTTGAGAATTGCCATTGGCCCACCAAGTCAGGCAAACTTAGAAGAGATTCTTAAACTTGGCGGAATTGTAGCAGTCAGTAATGTAACATTGGAATACTTTTACGATCAAGGTATTTTACCCAGAAACATAATCAAGTAGAATTTACTGTACAGTAAATGAAAACCGTGGTGTACATTAATTCCAGTGACTACCCAGAACAGAAATCACATGATTTAACCATACATCTTAACACTGAAATTCAGAATGTCATTAGCGTCAGTTTAACATTTGCAGGAATACCTTTTACATTCTACAACATAAGTAAAGCAAAAAAAATAACGAAATTAAGTTGATTGGATTTTTGTTGACAGTTATCACAATACCCGATGGTCTCTATGACCCAGAAAGCTTTTCAAAGATGTTTGCAAATGAATTGAAAGAAAATAGTTTAAGCAAAAATGCTGTTAAGTTTTATGTTGATGAGCCCACTGGTAGGACAGTAATGAAGATGCTTAAGAGAAGAAATGGGGAGTATTTCCAGATTATGTTTTCTGGTAAAAGCAATGAATTATTTGGCTTTAAATCGGAATGGCCTTATCCCTTAAATGCTGATAAAACAACAAAGGGTGAGTTTGTAAGCGAGAGGCCCATAAATTTTAGACCAATAGACTATTTTGTTTTCCACTGTGACATCGTCAACAATGTAATGAGCAATGGCAATCCATCAGATGTCTTAGCCACTAGACCAATAAAAGAAGCTAACTTTGGAGACATGATAGCATATTCCTTTGGAGATAACATGGAAATTCCGTGCAAATCAAGTGTTGGCAAGTTGAATATTCGTCTAACAGATGAAAAAAAATGACATTATCGACCTTAATGGTTTTGATGTACAGTACCAATTGACCTTTACTCACTGCGCCTGATTTTTTACTCATTTTGGCTAAAATCACACTAAACTAAATGGCAGGAATAGGCAGATTATATTGTAACTGGTACCAAAAAGGGTCTTGATAATAGACTGATCAGAATCATAACCCTGTAATGTGATACATGCTTTTTAGTCATAAAAACCCCAAAGAAGGAACCCATAGAAACTGACAAAAACAGTTCAAAGTATGTGAGACCATAATTTGTTGATCAAATTGAAAAAAGAAAAATCATAGCATTGGAGAATCTGACTGACACAACTCCCGTTTTTATTCCTCAATGGTGAAGTGCAGTTGCTATCGTCACTTCATTTCCGTCACCTTCAATAACGATAGAAACATCCAGACCATGCATCGAAATTCACTTCATATTTCGCTTGTAAACAGTTATTGTAATAAAATATAGCTTACTGTTGGAAAGTAATGTGTTCTGTGTCAATTACTGTCGTAAATAAGCAATTAACCTGATATGACTCGCTTCAACCGTCATTCTGTCAGATCGCCCACGCTAACGATCGCAACAATCAGGTCAACGTTCCACATTTTATCAACAACTCGTAAGTGAGACTGAACTGTGCATGCAAGATTTGGGCCACTGATGGTAAATTTCCGGCCGGGAGACAGCGATTATTTTTGATTGTTTTCACAAAAATGCAAGGTAAATATCTCTGTTAGAGTTTATGACAGTAGAAACACATGACGATAGCAAACTATAGAATCTGATTAGATGGTTTGGAGGAATGTTCTAGAGTTGAAAATGAAGAAAGTAACGTGAAATGTGCCGACCAAACCAATACATAAAAATATATGCTTGAATGCACTGCATCGCCTGCTTGGTGAATGCATAATGGTTTCTATCGTTAGCTGCCTGACGGACGCTGTTGTGTCTCTCGTCATTATATGACAGACTTCTTGTTGCTATCATCATTATCTGACAGATAATTTGGTGCTATCGTTATTTCCCTGACTGATTCTAGATTGCTATCGTTGAATCTTCTGACAGACTACCCCATCATGCCCATGTATGTCTCATTGTCTGTTCACTCAGTCAGTCATCGTTTGACAAGGTCGACCCCCACGTTGCCTGCACTCAGCACTGACTCACAGCAGGTGGACATACAATGGAATGATGCCAAACCATCTATTAACCCCATGATCATGATGCTACAGCTGGTGATGTAACAAGCTAGCATGAAATGTATGGGGAGGAGAGAGCTACTTTTAGTACTTCCACCAGGTGCACGTCACTGGCACTGCAGTTTCTGGTTGAAAACCAATAGGCTAATGATGTCTTTCTTCTACCATGGTGCAGGTCACTGCAGTTTCTGATTAAAACCTATAATGTCTTACTCCTTTTTTCAGGGCTTTGCATGGTAGTGCTGTACTACTAGTATTGGTTCCCTCACACATTACATATCAATTGATGATGATTGATGTTTTTCTTCTACCACAATAAAGTGTATCACTGCAGTTTTCTGATTGAAAACCAGGGCAGGGATGTCTTTCTAATTCTACTACCACATAAAGCATGGTGCATGCCACTGCCGTTTCTGATGTCAATAATGATGACTTTATACTTCTTTCTTTCAGCGATATGAATGTGAAGGTATCACAAATCAATTAATGTATTTGTTTATTATGTTTTCAGAATCATGCCATCGCGCAGCACGGAGTGGCGGAGAAAGCTTAAACAGGCAGATCCTGAAGAGTACAAGAGATACCTAGAACAACAAAAGGTTCGCAACAAAAAGGCACGTGATAAACTTAAGGAAGAACTTAAAAAGAAGAGACCAGCCAAAAAACTTATAGAAAAAAAAGGAACTGGGACGGGCAAGGCAGCAGAGGTATTGCCGTTTGCATGAGTCAGATAAGTCTTCGAAAGGTTCAAATGGGCAGTGTGCTAAAGCTCTCACTCGGCAACAACAAGTGTCGGTGAGAGAACGAAACAAGCACTACAAGCAGAAGGAAAGAGAAAGATGGTCAGGTCAGAAAAAAACATGGATGAAAAAGAAAGACAGGGAGAGAAAACAGAATAAACGTGAAGAAGACCGAGCTGAACGTGCCAGTGCTCAGAAGTCTGTACCCAATTCGGGGTACAAGACGAAAAAAACACAGTGGAATGTTACAGCAAAAACTCGAGCCTCTATTCCAACTGACCCGTTGCGGTATGCCACTATTGTGTCAAGTCTGGCCAGTAGGTGCTCTCCTCGAAAACGGAAGGCATTGGACGCCATCAGATGTATCCCAAGAAAATACAAAAAACTAAATGTGAACTTGTTTTCGCCGCTGGTCATTGAAAAGGACACACCGGAAGTAAAGGAAGCTATCCAGATCATTGCCAGAAAATTGATAGGAGTTGCAAGTAAACGGGCCATTGGTCGCGAATTCAACATCGATAGGAGGTATATTAAAAAGAAGAAGAGGAAGAAACTTGCAACTGATGTTCGCAGAATCCAGAAGTTTGACAAAAGGGAAGATATTAGCAGAGTCCTACCAATGAAACGCTATGCCACCAAAACAGGGCCAGCATATTTGCTACAGATGTCATTGAAAGCTGCTCTGTCCAAATACAAAGAGGAATTCAATGGCACCTGTAGCTATGCCAAGTTTGCTAGACTCTGCCCCAAAAATGTGAAGCTTCTTACAACGAAATACAGAGAGTACTGCGTTTGCATATATTGCATCAATGTACGATTCAAGCTACTAACTCTGTCGAGACAAGTCAAAGAACCAGGAAAGAAGCATACCAATGAGACTGACCTGCTGAACATTCTGCTGTGCCCTAAGCCTGATACTGCCAGATTCCACGACATTGATTGCGTGAAAGGTGCTTGTAAGAAATGCCGCAATTTCAAGAAAACCCTGTTATCTTATTTCAACTTTTCTCAAGCCGAATTGAACAACCCTGTAGTCTGGAGTTCCTGGAGGAAAACTGAATGGAATGGGAAAATGAAACGCATGCTGATCAGCGACCCTCGATGATCTGATGAAAGAACTTGTAGAGGATGTCCTTTCACCCGTCAAGAACAATACGTTCATTCAGCACTTGTTCACTGCGCACTGGCAATATTTCCAGTTCGCCTGCCTTCGAGACAGCCTGCCAAAGGGATGGATCTTGCAAGTCATGGATTTTGCCAAGAACCGATCAACCTTCTACGAAAACGAAATAAAAGGAGCATTCTATTCCCCGTCACAGATTACTATGCACCCAGTAGTAACCTTCTACAACAGTGCTGCTGGTACTGTGCGACATTCCGTTATCGTTTTCTCAGAAGATAATCAACATGACTATCATGCTGTTGACCATTTCACAAAGGAAGTTGACAAGTTGCTCAGGGAACACATGGAACAATCAGTCACTGTCAGGTCAATCTTTAGTGATGGCTGCGCTGCACAATATAAAAGCTCTGGACCACTCTGTGATGTCTCTCTCAAAGGTCACAAGATTGTCCGAAACTTTTTTGTATCCGAACATGGTAAAGCAGACGGCGATGGCGAAATAGGACTGGTGAACAGGGCACTTGTCCGGGCTATATGTGGTTTGGGGACTGTGATAAGCAGTGCATATGATGCATACAAATGGTGCACAGAACATTTCCAGCTCAATAACAAAAAGTCGAAACGGAGTTTCATCTACGTTCCAAAAGGCGTCATATCTCGGTCGAGAAAGCACACCGAGGTCAAGACCATCCCGCAAACCAGAAGGATTCACCAAGTAAGGAACAATGTTGGCCGGCCATTTGTACTTCACACAAGGGAACTGTCCTGTTTCTGCAGCGATTGCAATACCAGTGTTCAGCTTGGGTCCTCTGCCAAAACAGCAGAATGTCAAAGCAAGACTGTAGTTGGCAGTTTCCAGGAGAAGAAGTTGCAGTTGAAGAAGCCCAAAACTCTGGTGGATGAAGAAGAAGACGAAGAGGAACTTCAAGATATTATTGATGGGTAAGTGTCACTGTAGGCTCCACAATTGATTTGAGATAAGATTCTGTACATGGCGGTATGTTAATTCACAGTCATATTATTGATCTATATTTTTGCCCTATTTTTTCAGGTTGCTAAATGATGAGACTGGGAGTGTGGAAACTACACAGTCAACAGATGAGTCAGAGTTCGAGAAGGATGGTGACTATGCTGAGGAGTCCGAGGTTGAGGAGAATGGAGAGTATGCCAGTGAGTCAGAAGAGGTTGTGGAGAATGAAGAGTGTGCAGACTCTGAGGTTGAGGAGAATGGACAGATCAAAGATGAGTCCGACTCTGACTGGGAGTTCAAGGATATTTCTGATTCAGGCAAGTTAGCCAATTTGCACCATCATGACCTTAATTAGGCGTTAAACTGTTATCACGTTAAACACACAGCTACATACTAGTATTTACAAGTAAAGTTGTCTAGTTAAGCTTATTATTGATCAAATGTCTTTTTACATTGTTTCTTCTCCAAACAACCAATCATGACAGTACTTGTTCCTACATATGTTATGTTCTTTTCTTCAGTATCTGACACAAACGTAGCCCTGATAACACCTACGCCAATAGCGGACAATTTTGCTAGCCAAATACAGCTGGTGGATAGAAGTGCCTTTTTCTCCAACTTGCAGCAGCACCTGGGATTACTGGACTATGAAAACCTTCAGAACCTTGCTCCCCGTCTGATCGATATGATTGAAGCAATGTATCCACTTCGTCCCCTCTTTCCAGACCGCGGTCGCTGTTCTATTGACAAGCCTTCACTCCCCCTCTACAATGGGCCGAGCACCCATGTGCCTGTCGAGATATATGGGGATGGCAACTGTTTGCCACGGACTGCCAGCATGATAATCTTCGGGACTCAGTTAAGACATGTTGAGATACGTATCAGGATAGCTATGGAACTGGTGGTATTTGAAAGCTACTACTTAGATAGCGAATTCCTTCGCCATGGGCTTACTGACACTAGCGTCGATGTTCTAAAATGGTACTCAGTTCTGTCAAGCTTTATAAACGAGAGCAAAGTTCCACAAGAACTCCTACGAAAAGAGGCCAAGAACATTATCGCCAATGGCAAATATATGGGTGCATGGCAAATGCATGCCCTAGCCTCTGTCATGAAGACAAGGATCATCTCTATCTATCCAACTTTAGGAGGTCCCAAGATGGTTGCACTGCTAAACAGAAGCCTTTATCCAAGAGAAGATCAAACTGATGTTCAAGACTGTGCCTACATCATGTTCACCAATGTTCATGGTGATGAGAACAAGAGCTTGTGGAATCCAAACCATTTCGTGGCATGCCTCCCAGTTGAGAAGAAAGCACCTGTCAAGATCAATCACAAGAGTGTGTAAGTATCTTCTTAGCTTGGTTTTCACTTAGGAGTAACACCTGATTGAACTTGTCATGCACCTCATCCTAATGAAATGGTTAATCACTGTCACCTGTCCGCTCTCTCCTCTATGATCTACATGTATATGTATACTTGGTTTTATATGTACATGTAACTTGCCTTACTTTTTAAGCCCTCACTATATTTGTTGGTATATAAATGAAATGGCCAGGCCATTGTGCTCACCTCATGTGGAGGAAAGATGGATAAAGAGCATTGTATTGTGTCATGTAGTGTTAGGTTTGATGTAGGTCCAAGCAATTACAATTTCCCCAAAATGGCCAATTTACAGTACATTCGACATCTGTGACCTTGAAAAGTAGGTCAAATCAAAGAAGACCCAAAGGTGACACATTGAATGGTTGTTAGAATTAGATGTACCTATGATATAAAATTGGTGCCAATCGGGCAAGTCATTACTAGGAATAATGGCATTTTGAAGAATTTAGGATTTGGCCCCCTCCCTGGAGGCCAAACGGCAAATCAGATCGCACCAAACTTCGGTACCTGAGATCACCTGACCAAGGGGTACATGTGTACTTAATTTGTGATCAATAGTCATTGCAGTTAAGAAACGTGCCATAGTTACGGCCTGACGGCGAATTTACGCCATTTGACCTCTGTGACCTTGACAGGAAGGTCAAATTAAAAACCTGTGTGACATATACTGTATGGTGGTTAGATGTACCCATGATATCAAATTGGTGGCAATCGGGCAAGAAGTTAAGGAATAATCACATTTTTAAGGTTTTTGGATTTTGCCCCCTGGTGGTCAAGTGGTGAATCATATTGGACCAAACTTCAGTCCCTGAGATCACCTGACTAAGGGGTAAATGTGTACCAAATTTGGTATCAATAGTCATTGCAGTTTAGAAACGTGCCATCATTACATCCTAACGGCCAATTTACACCATTTGACCTCTGTGACCTTGAAAAGGAGGTCAAATCAAAAACCCGGTGGATATATGATGCACCTTTGCTAGAAGTACCTACCATATTTTTTTCAAAATTTCCCCGACTACTATTAAGGGAGATATTGCATATTTTCACTTTTAACGTTTGGCCCCCTGGTGGCCAAACCATGAAACGAATCGGACCAAAACTTGGTCTCCAAGGTGTCATTACAAAAGGGTACATGTGTACCAAGTTTCAACTCAATAGCTCTAACAGTTATGAAACGTGCCCTGCTAACGGACGACGACGACGACAACGACGACGACGACGGACGACGGACGCCACAATATGGGATAAGCTCACCTCTGCCAAGAGGTGAGCTAAAGGTAACAGATATTCACACACCTGCTGTTCATTCTCTTGTATGAACGATGATTTAGTTCAGACCCAAACATTGAATGCAGCTAGGAAAAAATCGGATGGCGCTTCAACAAAGTTCACCAAGGTAGGTTTCACAAGATGTGTATGATAATCTTAGTGTTAATGGGTCATTTTGGGATTCAGAAAATAGCATGTAATGAAATTATCTTTCGTCACAGGTAGTCAACACACCAGATGATGAGAACATCCAACCACCAGGCATTCCTCATACTGGATCATTCGCAGTCGTGCAGTGTGGTGAAAAGTACTATGTGGGAATGCTGCTTGCTGTCGAAGAAAGTCAATGTCAGGTCAAGTACATGAAGAAGGCAACTGCTACTCAAGGTGAGATATCTGGTTGAGCAATGATGAGGAGGATGTTCACAGGGTACCATTAGAAATGAACATTCCCCCTGTTGTTAACATTGTAAACCAGCACCTTACACTAACCACAGGATACTTCATGGGCAATTCCATACATGTCCTTGCACATCGTTTGTGGCATAATCTGGCGTGATGTATACTGTAGTTGATATCAGACTACAAACTACAAACTTTAACTTGAAACTTTTTGATGAGTGACGTAGATACATCTTTTTAATGATAAGCTAAGACATTAAATTCTTTTGCAGGTTCAAACTCGTTTGAATTTTTGGACCAAAGTTCCTGGCAGCTGATTGAGGACATCAAAGTTATCCTTGATGCTCCAAATATGGACAGGCGTCAGCATTACCTATTTTCAAAGAAAGACTTGGACGAGATCAAAAAGTACATGTAGAGCCTGTACTGCAGCTCCTCTATATCCATGGCTTACTGTAGACTTGTCTCTGGTGTTGATCGGATTACAAAGTTCATTCATCTTCTGAGGAAAGTGGAGCCACTGCCAACTCATTGGACTGAATTAAGGGTTTGCTATAGGCACCAGCATTTAGGCTAGAACGTGAAATTTTGGAGCAATTAGAACTTCTTCAAAATGAATTCAAATTTCAAGGCTGGTGTGCAGTTCTTTGTTTTCCAGGAAACTGCATCCCAGCCTTGAAATTTGTATTTACTGCATTTTGAATGAGTTCTGATTGCTCCAAGATGTCAAGCTCTACCCAAAATGGCGGCACCTATAGCCAACCCTTTACCATGTTTCAAACTTACTATGTGCACCCTTTTTCAGCAGGCTTAGGATTAGCTGCCATCAAAAACACTTGATGAAATCTCTGTGTGCCCACCTTTTATACTTGGCTTAATGGGACCTGCTGCCGGTGCCACCAACAATATCTCGCAATGTTCTGGTGTTTTTGATCATTCAGATGTTTTGGTGGAGATAATTTTATCAGAATCTTTAGAGAGCTGCTGGAAATCACAATCGCATGTTAAATGTTAAATGTTTGTTTGAAATGTTAAATGTTAAATGTTTGTGTTTAAACATTTCTTCTGCCTCAACACTTGTTATGAATAAACCACCTTGATAGTTAGGTTTTCGTTTTTCTCAAAAAACAAAAACCTATTGCTTTGCTTGTGTTTTTTCTTTCTTTCTTTCTTTCTTTCTTTTTTCTACGGATTTTTGTGCAGAGCAAATCTCAGAGATGGTGATAGCTGTAGATGTGGAACTTATTTCATATGATAGGCCCAAGTCTGAAGTTGATCCTCCTTGCCCTAATTACGAAATTCATTGAGGGGGTCGGCCGCTAGGGGGCGCTAAGTGAAAATCTAATAATGGCTTTTTCTCCATAATGCGCACTCCGATTTGAACGAAACTACTTTCAACTGATGCAGAATCTTGTTGCGCATAAAATATATAGGGTGGCGACCCAAAATTTGTCAACAGTTTTGACGATAGATGGCGCTGACTGAAAAAAGGGGGCAAACACCAAAATGGTAAAATATCGGCACTGCGAGCCTTTGAGTTTATTCTAGTGGCATAGAACAATGCCTCCCTATGATGCCCAGGGAATATATAGGTTTTGGTTGCGATCGGATATTCAATATGGCCTCCAGACCAGCCATCTTGTTTTTCTTACAAGAGCTATAACTTCCGAATGCGAACTCCGAATTGAATCAGATTAATTTCATCTGATGCAGAATCTCATTACCCACCAGATGTTACCGACGAAGTCATGTTATAGTTACAGGTTTTGATAATAGGTGGCATTTAATGCATTTTTTTACTTTTTTCACTAACCGCCCTCTATCGTCGAAACCGTTGACAAAATCGGGGTGACGTGTCTCCTGATGTTTTGTGCGTATTAGAGTTCCGCTTCGGATAAAGAAAGTTTCATGCAAATCGGGGTTGGCGTAAGGGAGAAAATGCAATTTCAGCATGAAACAATATATATTAAGTGGCAACGCAAAATTTGTCAGTAGTTTTGACGATAGATGGCGCTGACTGAAAAAGCGACAAACACCAAAAGGGTAAAATAACGGCACTGCGAGCGTTTGTGGAGCTTACTCCTTTTTAACGCCAGGTGGCGTTTGGTTTCGGCGAATGGTAGATCCTGAGCAAGCCAAGATACAATCTTGACACTAGAGGCGCTGATGTCGTTCCTAAACAACGGCTCTAGCACTGCTAAATTGCCACCATCTTGAAAAGCAGTACCACGCATGTGGAAATGTAAAGAATCTTTACAATTGAAAGAGGCTATCGCATCACCACTACGCCCGAGAACACGATGGCTGCACTACGCTGCATTGATAGTTTGCAATAAATTCACGTAAAAACACACCAGAACATCTCGGGTTTTATTTACAAAGATCATATTTTGTTATTTATTTATAAAACAAGCCATTTTATGAAAGAAGGTGGCACTTACTAGGCCTGGATAAGACTTTGGAGTTTGAAGTGGTGGTGACGCAGTGTTGAAAACACCTGAATATCAGGATGCCGATATCCAAGATGGCGGAATTTTACCAATTCCAGTGTCTGAACTTGAATTTTAATTTCAGCAATTGTGGAAGTGCAAAGAGGCACAGGCTACTGATTTTACTTTTGTAGTATTGACCAGCAAAGTTAACTTCGTCGCTTTTTTAGCGGTTACCCTAGGTTAGGTAGGTAAACCGCAGGCTGTCCAACGATGTCGCGTGGCCGGGCAGCGTCGGACAGCGTCTTCGTCACTCGTGGACGTGGTCGTGTGTGTGTGTGTGTTGTGGCGGCGTGCTGCGTGCATTGCACTGCACTGTGCGGTATCGTTCGGAAACGTACGTCAGTTCAGTGTCGGTCGATATTATGAAGCCAATTACATTACCTATGTAGCTACAGCAAGAAGTTTGACGGCCGATTTTTCGCCAACCAGACGGACGTGGCCGGACGTTCTGCTTATACTCACAACTTCATATTATGAATAGGTATCTCGCCATTTACGAGCGTGAAATCGGTGAAAATTGCGGAGGTCGTGAGCTGTGCCACTTGAAAGATGTGCAAACTGAGTCAAGGTCACTTACCTCGAGTCCAGGCCGCTCACCATTTTTCTTCTTCTACTTTTAATAATATAAAACTAGAAGTGGCATTCGAGTCTGAAGCAGACTCGTGAGTCTCCGCCACTACCAAGCTACATGTTTTTTGTCCATCATGGCATGATGTCATTAAACCGAGCACCCCGGCCTCAAGAGTTATTATTTTTATTTTTCAAGAATATTGATTTTTGCTCTCCTCAGAGCGTTGTATCCGCTGTGTGTGTAACTTTTTGAAGTTAAGACTCCCAGTTCTTAATAAAACAAACTTCTGTTTAAAAAAAACCCGCCTGATTCCTTCTGACCTGAAACCAGAAATCGAATATATTTTTTTGGCTAACCAACCTGGGAACATTTTCACAGTACCTTATAGTCTCATGGGAATTTTCCTCCGAATTCAAGCAAATAACCTACATGGATGAATGACAATAAACGCGATGCAGAATGTACTAAACTAAAGGCTCATGACAGGCTAAACTGGCTCCCTGTGGATGCTATACAGCTAGGTATAGGTTAAGCGCTGGCTATGCGATTATGCAACCGTTGAACAGAGCACTGTGCGATAAAGCATGGCGGTATAGTATGGCACGATGTGGGAAACAAATTGTCCTCGATCTCCTTTATTTCTGCAAATTTACCTACAATTTTTACTGTGGCAAATGTTCACGATATATTACTGTTGAATTTGTGGACGATCGATTTTTGTAGTCTCAGGTTTTTTCAAAACTTTGCTGACCAAAAATGCGAGGTTAGGCGGGTTATCGACATTCAGAGCAATGTGCATTTGCCGAACAACTGCCGTCCTGGCTCCGAGGTCGACAAAATCCGCGAACACTCGGCCTATACGAAGAGTCTCCGCTGCACTCCGTGGCGGAGACTAATTAATAAAAGAAGGATTTTTTAACAAAAAAATGAATTGAGTGATATTCAAAATATTGTATTGTAGTTTTTCATGCAAATTTTTGGACATTATTAAAAGTAGATGAAAAATGGTGAGCGGCCTAGACTCGAGCTAAAGTGACCTTGACCTCAGTTTGCACATCTTTCAAGTGGCACAGCTCACGACTTCCGCAATTTTCACCGATTTCACGCTCGTAAATAGTGAGATATTCATATGAACTTATTGTGAGTGTGTAAGCAGAACGTCCACGTCCGTTTGGTTGGCGAAAAATCAGCCGTCAAACTTCTTACTGTACATAATTAGCGTGCATTACATTACAACCTCGATTTGTTTACCCCTTCTGTGGGTCATACTAATTTTAATTACTGCCCGGTACCTCCCAGTACCGCCCGGCACTGCCCGGTGCTAATAAATTTACTGCCCGGTAATTGTAAACACATCATTTGCCCATTTTTTTCTTATAAAATTCAGGCTTTTCAATTCATGGTTCCTACGACCATGATAAATGTCATACATGACCGCCAGACCCCGTTAGCGAAAGATGAGCAAAATAGGTGGAATGCCTCTCAGCTGGATGTTTATAATAGGTCAGATAAGCTGATTAATTGCACTCCAAGGCCTTCCTCCTAGACATCTGCTATTGCACTACAGACACCACCTGCTGTGTTAGGTTTACCTGTCTTACTGGGTTCATTACACTTGGTGCAATATGGGTATGTGGATTAGTGGATTAGATCGAATGCACTCAATGTGTTGCTGAATTCGTGCCATGAATTGTTATATAATGTTATATAATGATGAGTCATGGATTGGTCAAGGAACAGTTGCTTCAATGATTGTGATGCAGAGAAGCAGTGTATGCTTCTGCATTGGTTTCTATCTGATGTCCATGAAATTTCGTCACTCTACAAACCCTTGGCAGATTTGAAGCAATATTCCTGTTTGTTACTGTTACAATACACCTTGGGATTTCACCCCAGACTGACCATAAAATTCCTAGGCCAAGGTCTGCATGGTCTGTGTGTTAACAGAACAAGTAAAGATGAAACAGCATGCTTCATGCTAAACTGGACATTGCATGATAGGCAGTATATCCAAACCTGATGCATTGCAATCTTTTTAGCTTAAGTTGAAATTGGACGGATAGTTCTGACCTGGCTACAGGGAGCCTGTGTCAGTAAGTAGGCCACGCAATAGCATACATTATATAGGCCGCAGGGATGTGTACTATTTTCAAGTTAGGTCGAGATAGAGGCAAGGCTCCTCTCCTAAGAGTAAGAGTGGGGGTGGTCAAATTCGGATGGATGACAGTGAGCCCAGGGTAATCTAGTTGTACCCCATTCTGTCCCACCGCTTTGCACACGATCGCTCTTCGCAGGGTGGAACAATATTGTTTAAAGCCTTCAAGGCCCCTACGTCATTATTGTTTACAGGCCTAACTTAAAAAGCAAGGTACATGTTTAACCAGTCTGATTAAAAACTATGAAAAAAAAAGAAATGTTTTTTTCACATAGGCCTACTATAAACAAACAGTCCGAAAAAGCAGTTACATCCTGCACCATGATCAACTACAATATTGCAATATAGAAACAAGCATCCGACAGGACCAATCAGGTCTTCATCTGAAGCATTGCCATTAGGCCTACATCGAGTACACTCTGATTTTGTCAGATGATGTGCCACTTACAGGCAGGAGTAATGATAACAAATTCCGTAACACCTGCTGTGGTAGGTCAGCCAGACATGCCATAGGCTAGATTGCGCTAATCTCTGATCACGCCTGATTACCCTAATAACAACATCATCGGGCAATTCAAAGAGAAACTCCAACCTCACGGCCTCAATGCATTTGCCTTTGCAACCTGATGTTCGCTTTTTGACCTTCGCTAACGGGATCTGGCTGTAATGAAGAAATGTCTCCAAATTATTAGGTGAGGTGTTAAAAAAATGTCTCCAGAATGCAGTTCTGCCCCCAAAGATGCAGTCATTGTCAAAACGTTTATTAGAAAGGTGAATGTGTGCTAATAAAGTCCATTTTTACTGCAAAGGAATTGTCATTTTGTTGATTATTTCGCTAAAAACTCCAGAATAGCCACTCTCCTCAAACTTATTATTGAGGTTTGAAAGTTACTACAGTTTGCAGCAGAGAGAACTATTTTTAGAAACAACTGGCATTGGTATGCGCAAAACCCCTCCTGTGAAACACTGCCAAAGGGAAAGGTGATTGGGCGACATGTGCATCAGCCATGGAAGTACTTCCATGCATCAGCCAATGGCATGAGGTATGGGCTTGTCTAGATTGCAACATCAGACTCTGGGATTGGCTGGTTAAATGACTGACATTTCTAGTTCTAATCGACCATGAAATGCCCTGAAAATGCATAAGAATAGATTACCTTGAAAACATGAAATTTATAAGAAAAAGATGGGCAAATAATGTGTTTATAGCTACCGGGCAGTAATTTTTCAGCACCGGGCATTGCCGCGCGGTACCGGGCAGTAATCAGTATGACCGCCTTCTGTCCAGCATGGCCGACTTTCGCAAGGTGTCTATTCATTTCCATTTGAAGCACCCTCCAGTTTGGAGTTGGGGCATACCCTTCTTACCCCTCCTCAGCCTGGTGGCTTACCAAAAGCCCTGTCAAGTGGGTATAATCATGAAGCTATAAAAAAAGGAGGAGGCCACACTGAGTTGCGCATGCGCATATCTCAAATGGGAACCTTGCCGAGATCGGTGCACCGTTTACACTTGCTTATTTTTTAACCGAACCGTGCTCAGACCGGACCGAGACTACCTCCAGTTGATAGTCTCGGTGCTCCGGTCCAAGCACGGTTATTTTTCTCCAGTGTAAATGGAGCTAAAGTGATCCGAAATATTGACTTATCATCAAAACTTTGAAAAGTGGCAGAATTATGCATTCGGGTCAAAGCCCCCCGGCCGCTGCTGAAATGGTGATGTTCTGTGTTCAACATTTCACCCTGCAACAATAACAATCACTATGAGATTATGGTCAGGGGCAGTGGAGACAATAATCAACACTACACATTCATACCGGTAATTTACAAATTGATTGTGTAAAATCAGAAAATCTATTCCCGATCTCACCAATCAGAGCGCTTCTCTTGGGGTCAATCAAATAGCATGTGAAAGGTGTAGTGCACACAACGTAAACTGAGTTATGCAGAAGGCAGGGGGGGGGCGCCCATAATTGATAGCTTCGTGCTATTGGTCAGCCATTCCGAGGTTGCTGGTGTTAGTTTAATAGACAAGGTATTTCATTGTTGAATCTCGTCAAATTTCCTCAGGGTATTGAAACGCGCGTAGCAGAGTGGAAATGCACCGAGTTCTCAGGATGTTGTCGACCTTGATCACTTCATTCTTTGTGAATTCAAATTTCTCTCTAGTTTGTACTAATTCTTTCTTTTTCTCTTTTCAGGTTGCATGATTGTAGTATTTGTAACTTGCTTCAGCTTGACATTCACCACACTCATCAGGTAAGTCATTGTCGATCGTGACAATTTGACTCTGCTACGAGAAATTTGAATAATCATTCTTGAACTGTTACTTCAGAGACGACTGGCTATAACAGTAGACTGGTTGGTTGCCAATTTTCTAGGTCAAAAGGGTCACATTGCCATTGGAATTTTTTTTGAAAAACTTTCATATTTTTCATTCTTTCCACCATTTTAGCAATTTTCATAAACTGGGTCTGTGTCTACAGTTGTTGTGGCAGTAAAAATATTGAAATTAAAAATAAAATCCCGTCTCCACATCCAATATTCTTTTCAGTATTGCAGAACCACTCTGCCTTTTCCTCTTCTTCCACTCTGTTCTCTTTGCTGCTTGGATAATCCAATGCAATGCTTCACTAATTTTTTCTTTTCTCTTTTCAGGTTGTGTGATTATATGCTTTTTTACTTGAATTGAAATTAACCACACTCCTTATAAACTCCACTCATATTCAACTTGAATCCACTCATTAGCCACTCTTTCTCGACTCGACACATTATTGACTTGACTCTCTATAAACTCATCCACTAAAACTCATTATCCACTATAAACTCATTATCCACTCTTTATTGACTCACTAACCACTCAACTCATTATCCACTATTCCTCAATTACTATCCACTCATTATCCACTAATCACAGACTCATTACCCACTCATTATCAGCTTTAAGTGCACGCATACTCATTGTCGCCTCATAGTCATAATTCAATCATTATCAACTCATTTGTTCTCATCTCTCGCTTGGTTCTCATCATGTCAGACTCGATTCTCAGTCATCTTCAACTCCGACGTTAGTTTCACTGATTCTCATCTTGCCAGACCATTGACTGACATATTATTCTCACTAGACCATTGACTTGCACCACACCATTCACTGTCATTCTCACTGGACCCAAACCTCACTTCATCACTCTATCCATTTTTCTCACAATTATTCAGAACCATCTCCTGATTAACTTCACTCACCACCCTTGGATTAACTTCAGCACATCTTGATTCCTCTCCCTTTCACTCAATTCTGTTCACCTCAGCTTTACTTCACTTCCACCCAACCTCACTGTAATGTCTACAGGCATACCTTAAAACAACAGGCAAATGACAAGAAAATTTGTTCATTATATAAACTAAATTAATATGATATCGCTTGCACAGTACCGTGCAACAATAGGTTCATACCTACCAAAAGCTATAGCAAAAAGTCAAGCAAAGGAAATACATGTGTGTGGTTGTACACAAATCTCGCCACTCTCCAAAGACAATGTCCGATTTGATGAAATAACACTTAGTAAACAAAAGCACACAGTAAAGATATTTGAAGAAAATGAACAATTTGATCACAATGTTTGCTTTGATTAAATCACTCAAAAAAAACAAAATCATTCATTATCAAAGAACTTAAAAGAATTACAGAGTGCAGCATATTATGCTTCGATTGCTAGTGCATGTGATTATTTTACATCATTGTGTGTACTTCAGGATCTTCTTATTTTTGTCTTAAATACAGCCACCCCAGATCTGAGACAACAATGTCATAAATGTCAACTGGAACCACTTCCTCAACCACAAATTAAACACCAGATTGATTCTCACCAGAAAAGAACAGGAATAATCTGTCAAAAGATAAGCTTTTCACAAACTGGTGGTTATGGCAAAAGAAAACGGAAAAATAAGAAATCACATCCAGTGAAGAAAGTGCATTTATCCCCTACCCAAACAAGTCCATTGTCTGAGAGTAATGATGATGTTATGTATACTGGAGAGAAAGTTGCAATATCAACCTTCACACCTCTTACTACAGAAACTCAGAAAAAACCAGCGATGCATTTGGACTTAAATTTACATATAAGCCACAAATACCACTCGAAAATCTTAATCTGCAGAAGTCTTATCCAGTTGACTGGAAACCTATTATAGGTGATGGTAATTGTTTATTTCGTTCTTTGTCTTATGCTCTAACCAATAATGAAGAAAATCATGGTAAAGTTAGGAAAGCCGTTGTTAAGCATTTGCTTAGCAACACCAGCTGCAGAACATTTGTTACTACACACAGAGGTCTCACCATGAATCAATTAGAAGAATACCTTCATTCAAAAAACATCGCTGAAAATGGTGTCTGGGGTACTGATATTGAAATTGCAGCAGCTTGTCACTTATTTAACATACAAATCTTCACCGATGATTATAACAAAAAATGGTCAGTTTTCGGTTCAACAGGATTGCCATCTATCTCTCTTGATAATTCATCAGGTAATCATTATGAAGTTATTACCACAGTTTCCGAGTCAGAAATTATTCTTAATGAGGGTGATATGAATGCTGTCCTTGACACACATAAAACAAATGTATCAACACTTGTTACTAGTACCAAATTCAATGAAACCTCCAATAATGAAAACATCCAGCATTTGCAAAAACCACAAGACAACAACATTGTCAAAACAACAGACAAATATTTCAATGTAGTTCTGGGAACTATGTCACAAAATGATGATTTATTCGAGGGCATTGGTTATGGAAATGAAATGGCCAGGGCCATTGTGCTCACCTCATGTGGAGGAAAGATGGATAAAGAGCATGGTCTTGTGTCATGTAGTGTTAGGTTTGATGTAGGTCCAAGCAATTACAATTTCCCCAAAATGGCCAATTTACAGTACATTCGACCTCTGTGACCTTGAAAAGTAGGTCAAATCAAAGAAGACCCGGGTGACACATTGAATGGTTGTTAGAATTAGATGTACCTATGATATAAAATTGGTGCCAATCGGGCAAGTCATTACTAGGAATAATGGCATTTTGAAGAATTTAGGATTTGGCCCCCTCCCTGGAGGCCAAACGGCAAATCAGATCGCACCAAACTTCGGTACCTGAGATCACCTGACCAAGGGGTACATGTGTACTTAATTTGTGATCAATAGTCATTGCAGTTAAGAAACGTGCCATAGTTACGGCCCGACGGCGAATTTACGCCATTTGACCTCTGTGACCTTGACAAGAAAGTCAAATTAAAAACCTGTGTGACATATACTGTATGGTGGTTAGATGTACCCATGATATCAAATTGGTGGCAATCGGGCAAGAAGTTAAGGAATAATCACATTTTTAAGGTTTTTGGATTTTGCCCCCTGGTGGTCAAGTGGTGAATCATATTGGACCAAACTTCGGTCCCTGAGATCACCTGACTAAGGGGTAAATGTGTACCAAATTTGGTATCAATAGTCATTGCAGTTTAGAAACGTGCCATCGTTACATCCTAATGGCCAATTTACACCATTTGACCTCTGTGACCTTGAAAAGGAGGTCAAATCAAAAACCCGGAGGATATATGATGCACCTTTGCTAGAAGTACCTACCATATTTTTTTCAAAATTTCCCGACTACTATTAAGGGAGATATTGCATATTTTCACTTTTAACGTTTGGCCCCCTGGTGGCCAAACCATGAAACGAATCGGACCGAAACTTGGTCTCCCAGGTGTCATTACATAAGGGTACATGTGTACCAAGTTTCAACTCAATAGCTCTAACAGTTACGAAACGTGCCCTGCTAACGGACGACGGACGACGACGACGACGACGACGACGACGACGACGACGACGGACGACGGACGCCACGGTATGGGATAAGCTCACCTCTGCTAAGAGGTGAGCTAAAAACTGTGTGATGAATTGTCTCAGCTTTCTTATTAAGAATCATATGGACAAGTCGTCGACAATCGCCCCTGCTTATATAGATGATATCTTATATAATGGTTTAACTTTATACAGAGAATATATTGATAAAATTACCACACCAACTGGTTATTTAGCTATAACTGACATACCAAATCCAATTCTATATAATGGCAAACAGTTCAGTTTTTCAAATATTGAATTTGCAGGTATTCTTGAATATTGGATCTACCCTGATTTAAAGAAACTAGATGATTGTATTGCAGATGCTCTGGCAATTCATGAAGCATGTCTCATCACCTATGCAGGTAGCACAACATGCATTTACAAAAGAGGTCTTTCAGACAATGCTATATATTGCTTGTTTGATCCCCATCAACGTGATACAGAAGCTAGACACAGTGAAACAGGAAAAGCCATGGTCATTTGTTCTTCATCATTACAAAATACTGTCTCAAAAATTTGGCAAACCATAGAATCTCTCTTGCCAAATGTGAAAAATCGATCATTTGGAGAAAATCAATTTATAGTAGATGCAATTACCATACATGATTTGACACACAATGATTCCGAGAATGAAAGGACTCAAACTGATACTGGCTCACCATCCAAAATTCCAAATCAAAATGAAGACAAGTTTTGCAGCTCAATGCATAGCCATCCCCCGTTGCATTTTGCTAGTAATGTATCAGAAATTGACAAAGTAATGCAAAATACATGCACTCCTAGTATCATTAACACTAATGAAGTAAATGTTTCTCTCCAGCTGCAAACACCTGCACATTTGTCAAATATTAAAAGGAAAGGTCGCCAAACAAATAATTACAAAGCAAATAAATTATCTAATAAAAGAAGAAGGCAGAATATAAGAACAACCGAATGTCAAGTTATTAAGCAAACAAATCAGTCTTTTAAAGAATCTGAACAAAAAAGATTCAAAGATAGATATTATAAAGATGAGGTCTACAGAGAAAATCTTATCAGCAGAATAACTCAACAATATCACAATGAAAAGACATATAGAGAAAATATGAAGTCCAAAAATAGAACCGTTGCAAAACAAAAATATGACAATGATGACACATTCAGAGAGAATGTCAAGACCAAAACTAAAACCCTGGCAAAACAAAAGTATCACAATGATGAAACATTCAGAGAAAATGTGAAGACCAAAACTAAAACCCTGGCAAAACAAAAGTATCACAATGATGAAACATTCAGAGAAAATGTGAAGGGCAAATATAAAACTGTGACAAAACAGAAGTATGACAATGATGACACATTCAGAAAGAATGTCAAGACCAAAAATAAAACCATGGCAAAACAAAAGTATGACAATGATGACACATTCAGAGAAAATGTGAAGTCCAAAAATAGAACAATTTATCAAGAAAATGAGGCACAAAAAGATATTCAAAAAGCGTGTTAATGACAAAAGGAAATCTAATTCAGAAAATCGGAAAAAAAATAGACTTGGTTATAAAACAGTTCAGAGACAAAATCTTGAATGGACTTGAGTACATCTGCTGTGTCTGCCAAAGAATAATGTTTGACAATCAGGTCAGAGCTTGTGATCCCAAGTTGTATACAGAGGACGTGCAAAATTGCATTTCTTATAAATATGTTCACATTTGCCAGAGTTCATCATGTGATGAGCAATGTCATCTTAAGTCTTCACCTGTTGCATCATTATGGATATGTTCAACATGTCATACCAAACTCACAGCTGGTAAAATGCCAGAAGAAGCTGCATGCAATAACTTGGCCCTTGAAAATCCACCAAAAGAAATGGCCTCCTTGAATTCTCTTGAAAGCCATCTTGTTGCTTTGCACATTCCTTTCATGAAATTGTTAGCTTTACCCAAAGGTGGCCAACATGGTGTTCATGGCCCTGTCACATGTGTACCTACTAATATTGCTCACACAACAAATGCATTACCACGCTTAGCCAATGATGATCAGCTACTCCGCATCAAATTGAAACGGAAACTTTCATACAAGGGCCATCACAAATATAAATTAGTCAACACCAAAAGAATTCATGATGCACTGCATTTCTTAAAAGCAAATAATAAGTGGTACAAGGATATAATATGCAATAAAGAATGGACTTGTGATCTTGGACAGCTGAAAAATGACACCACTGAGCAATCTGTAAAATGCGAACACCAGTCATCGCAAAACAAAACCATTGATATGCATCAGATAAAACACTGATGAAAGTAGCAGATGAAGAGATGACAACTGACCAAAATCCTCATAGAGAAGCTGAAGAAAGAGATGCTGAACTCCGTGGTATGCCATTAGATACATGCCTACAGCCAGTTGATGTAGGCCAAGAAATTCTTGATCAACAGTTTGATGACATAATATGCGTTGCACCAGGGGAAAACAATAAGCCTGCACAAATGTTGATGGATGAAGATATTGAGGCCAAGTCTTTTCCAAATCTATTTCCACATGGAACTCAGACATTTAAAGACCACCATCCAAAAAACATCACATTGAATAGGTATTTCAATTGTCGCCTAATGAATGCAGGTAACAGATTTTCAAATGAAATGGCCAGGGCCATTGTGCTCACCTGTCGATATGAAAGGGAGAGTATGAGGAAGAACTTCTCATTGTTAGGGGTGAATCAAGCAATAGTTGTGGGATGGTGTAGTTTGTCTTGAAAAAGTGGAGTTAGTCATATTGTTTTCCGCGTGCACATGTTACTGACGTTGGAATAAGTGAATCGTTATTTGTGGGAGAAGCTTAGAGATGTTTTCTGGCCAATTAAAACGGGTTTACATGTGTCTTAGCTATTCGGTGACTATTGAAAATAAACAGCGCATTTACATTTTGTAAAACCTGCTGTCATTGGCCGAAATTTCAAATGAATGGGATGTACCTGTGGAATTGCGTGTGAATACGCTATCTTGAAAGGAGTATTTATCCTCGGCTTGCGATTAGAGAGAAATGTTGAAAAATATGATACAAGAACAATTGAAGCAAGGAATGCACAGTATAGAATATGATGTACTGAGTAACTAGGTAGCAGTTTGTATTCATTTTTGAGAAAATAACATAGTTACAAGACAGCCCTATAGTCGGATTTATAAGTAAATGTCACTGCCCTTTTGGGCCGCTGCGCAAAAACTACTGGGCCGATTTCTTCAAAGTTTGGTTTTTCTTGAATCTAATTTCGGGACCCAAGAGGATTTTCATATTTCAGTAACCATGGTTACGAAATAATTTTTTTGTATGTATTGGTGTACATTGACAAGGGGCCCAGTGTATTGATTTTGACATTTTCTCCTCTGTACTGCTTATTTCTGGATGCATTTTGCTGAAATGTTCAGGTTAATTTTTTTTCGTGTGTATCTTTAAAGCTGCCAAGTTTCATCTAGAACTATCCATCAAAAAAAATCGGGCCCTCCAGATTCCCCCAAAATGGCCAAAGGGCTCCAAAGTTGACAATTTTTTCTTTATAATTTGCAAATCTCTTACCTGGAAATTGTGTTGGGTCCCGAAATTAGATTCAAGAAAAATCAAACTTTGAAGAAATCGGCCCAATAGTTTTTGCACAGCGACCCAAAAGGGCAGTCAGTGACATTTACTTATGAATCCGACTATAGGCTAGCTAGCCTAGGCCTAACTATAAAAGCACTGATGACAGCTGCGCTACACTTTCATCATTATCATCATCTACTTTAGTCAACCAGCTCAGATGACCTTTCTTGGGGCAGTGATCGGTAACGGTGAACTCCTTCCGACCCAACAGGCAAATGTTTACATTCGTGTCTCCATGTATCATGGATTCATGTGTATACTAACACCGTTGTTGTGTTGACACACTGACTGACTCTGACTGTGTACATTTCTACAGCGACGAAAAACGATCACAAAAATGGTTCTTTTTAAGCACTCGTGACATGTTTACAAAAATTAAAGCAAGTGTTTTTAGTAGAGGTTTACCTAATGAGTAGCGTCTGGGGATATTACAAACCATTAACTTGTGTTTAAAAGCCCACATTGTAACGAAAGGTTCCGGCTTGACGCTAATCTCCAATGACGCCAGCCGCCATTTTGCCATACTCTCGAAACTTTGGGATCGTCAAATGCAATGGAAATCACATAATTTCTGACACACACTGCTACAATTCATCATTTTATTGTTCTTTCACAGTATTATTACGCCACCCCGATTCGCAAGGCAGCTTGTACCAACTGGCTCTGCATTGACTATCCCCATTCCAAGCCGAAGAACAGTGTGACAAGTTTCTCATTTTACCTTCCAATCACAGTCAAAATTTTCTAAAACAACCGGCAATGAGGACAAACTAATAATCTCAAACCAATCACAAGAATGTAATCAACACATACGACCTCATCCGAAGAGCGGATGATTAAGTTTTAGCATTGATTCAAGGTGATTTAATTCCTTCTTCGTCTCGCTTCAAATTCATAAAATGGCTGTCTTCCATACTTGTAGTATGCAGATCTAGTGGCGCAGTACAACACTGCGCATCTGGGATACCCGAACGGATTGCCTCGAACCGCGAAATTCAAAACTGCTGGCAATGTGCCAACTGACATTTTTGCACAATACCGCCACCTAGTGATATGAAACGAAATTAATCTATTTAATATCGAAACCTCTATATCAGGCCAACCTCTAAAACTTCATTTCAAACTTCAATTTGCTGGAATAAAGAAAATGGGCTTTTTTAACTTTGACCTACTTATACCTGAATAGTAGGTACCTCCTGTGTCAACATGTAGAGATGCCCAATAGGTGTCTACATATCAAATTTAGAGAGTCTATGACCAATAGCAAAAAAACGTGCCATGATCAAAGAAATTTTAGAGTTCGACCTCTGTGACCTTGAAATGAAGGTCAAATCAAAAACCTGTGTGATATGTGATGTACCTTTATTAGATACACCCACCATAAAATTTTCATCGCTCTAGCTTTAACCATAAGCTTCAAAATGACAAAAATAGGTTTTCAAAGAGCACCCCCTATATGGCAGACCAGCAGTCAAATTGCGCTGATTTTCATTCTGAAGGAAGGTCTTGCCTAGGGGTACCCACACACCAAGTATGAACTTTCTGGGTCAAGCGGTTAAGAAACGTGCCACGATTTTGTCAAAAGTTAACGACGGACGTCGACGACGACGGACGCCAGACGCCGCGGTATCGTATTAGCTCACCTGACAGGTGAGCTAAAAAGGCACTGGAAAAAAAGGCACCAGGAAATCTCTAGGTGAAAAATTCATTTGGGGTGCCCCCCCCCCCCCCCATGCATTTCTATATGTGTAATGTGCTATGTGTAATGTGCTTCCAAGTCTTTCTCACCAATAAAACTGCAATGAGACTCATCAAGAATGTTTTGCTAGATGTCAATAGCCACTCTTGTGATAAACTATTGTATCTTGTAGAAATAGGTTATTGGTGAGGAAACCCTGAATCTCATTTGATTAAACTACTGGAACAAA
Organism: Lineus longissimus; assembly: GCF_910592395.1. Classification (NCBI taxonomy): domain Eukaryota; kingdom Metazoa; phylum Nemertea; class Pilidiophora; order Heteronemertea; family Lineidae; genus Lineus; species Lineus longissimus. The sequence goes on from NC_088311.1 coordinate 13,197,172, forward strand.
TCGGATGATCTTTGTATCATTTTTTGCCTATCCAAGCTAGTTTTTCTGGTCGGAGGGTACTGAAAATAGGCTGTTCCGTTTTTTTGGACCACCCAGTATTCTGTTGATGTAGAAAAAAACTACACATAGAAATGCACATAGAAATTTTTTGTTTTTATTTTTATCTATGTAGTAGAGCTTTCTCAGAGATTTCCCATACATTTTTTCTGGTGCCATTTTTCCAGTGCCTTTTTTACCTGGTGCCTTTTTTCCAGTGCCTTTTTTACCTAGTGCCTTTTTTTCCTAGTGTCTTTTTTCCCTAGTGCCTTTTTTCCCTAGTGCCTTTTTTTCCAGTGCCTTTTTTACCTAGTGCCTTTTTTTCCGTTCCTTTTTTTCCAGTGCCTTTTTTTTCAGTGGCTTTATTACCTACATTCGTTCAGTACATTACAGAGACAGGTAGGATCAAGGCTGTTTTGCCACTTTTAACCAGACAACAATTTCCAGCTTAAAATCTGCCAATTACTGCCAATTATGGGGCGTTTAGTCTTTCTGCTATGAATAGCTATAATCCTATCGAAACAAGAGCTCAAAATATTGGTATCCTGGCACATTTTCTGGCCCAGCTACAGCAAATTCGGATGAAAATGCAACTATTTTGCTGGAACTATTTTCGGCCAGCTCCAGTATAAACCATAAGCTCTGCTGGAAGCCAGCGTAGCTAAAAAGGGCCGGACACATTTTCCAAGGGGACATTATTTAGCTCTGCAATGGATTCTGTTAGTTTGCATCAGACTCCAATTCAAATAATTCATTTTCTCCCAGTTTTAGTTTATAATGCATCTCATGGTTTGTGTAGGGACAGAGATAACATGACATGCCATGGAGTAGCACATTGCTGTGTTACACAGAGCGACTTAACATGGTGTTCAGTCATGGTTATAAGTATAGAGTATTTTGGTGACAAAGTCCCAACCAGAATGCAGGGAAAAGTGCACTTAACCCATATGGAGGCAAGCACTTACTATTTCTAAACCCTGAACGGGGCAAGGCATTTCAGGTAATGGCACCCAATTCAGAAAAACAACAATAACAACACAATGAACCAAGTTTGCGGATATTTGGAATTGGGTACTCAATCTATAATTATTATTCTGTGTTCTCCTCTGGCTGTCGGTAAGCCAAGACATCCAGGATCGTTAACCGTTACACGTTTCAACACCTTCCTTCTTAATTAATCCTTTTCATTGTTTTATAATGTCTATCTATTAAGCTGTTTGACCCCTTTTATGAACTTCCTGATTAGCACCTGGTTACTAGGCCCCTGCCCTAGGCCCTGTCTGTAATCTTGTATAATCTTGTATAATCTTGAGTAATAAATGATGTGAGTAGATATCCTAGTTGGTTTAGTCTTTGGGTTCGAGTTCAGAGTTGCGACGTTTAACCCATATGGAGGCAAGCACTTATTTCTAAACCCTAAACAGGGCAAGGCATTTGAGGTAGTGGCAACCAATTCAGAAAAACAATAATAACAACACATTAAGCCAAGATAGACCCAATAAAGTATACATTTTCTAAAAGCTTATTGTGTTATCTGAATGTTACTGATTTGATATTGAGAAAGAAACAGAGTTTAACCACTAATGAAACGGCCAGGGGCCATTGTGCTCACCGTAAGTATTTTTAGTAGACAGTTACAGAAAGTGCTACAGTATGTAGGCCTCTCATAATTTATACATGCATCTGTGACCAGTTCAGAGCCGGCCCTGGCCAAGTGGTGAATCCGAGACTTGTGGTTCCAAGCTTGTAGAGTCTAGGTGAAAATGATAGTGAAGAAACGTGCCACTCCATGACAATGGTGAATATATTTTTAACTTTGACCTCAGTGACCCTGACAGGTAGGTCAAATAACAAACCAGGGTGATATGTGATGTAGACACATCCACCTGACCATAACAATTTCATCACTCGTTACACTACAGCAATCGGCAAAAAACGATTTCCAAGATGGCCGCCTAATTAAATCTATGGCACCAAATAAATCAAAAAATGAAGAAAATGTAAGACAGAACTCAGAAAAGAAAAAACGGAAAAGATGAAAAATAAAAATATTTTTGGCTGTCCTTGACCGGGGTTTGAACTCACGACCTTTGGATTGCCACAATACGAGGAAAAACCCACAAAACATGCAATTTCGGCCATATTTGAATTCCGATCTGGCTGAAACTTGGCATACAAATAGTGGCTTCTTAGATGCATCATTACACAAAATTAAAACTCTTTACATTGAACAACGACAAAACGTACCAAGAACGGTAAAGTTTTTAACTTTGACCTCTGTGAACTTGAAAGGTGGGTCAAATCAAAAACCCGTAAGACATGTGATGTATCCTTGCTGGGAGTACCTACCATGAAACTTTTATCAAAAACAAATCAGTAATAAGCGAGAAATCACACTTTTTGAGTTTTGAGTTTGGGCCCCCTGGTGGCCAAGTCAATAATCAGACCGAACCAAAATTCAGTGTAAAAGTTCAACTGACCTAGTTCAAAGTTTCAAGTTCATAACTGTTGCGGTTGAGAAACGTGCCATAGTTACACTCAAACGGCAAATTTACGCCATTTGACCTCTGCGACCTTAAAAAGTAGGTCAAATCCGAAAAATCGTGCCACATCTGAGGTAACCTTGCTAGGGGTCCCTGCCATAAAAATTTCATCAAAAACAATTTGCTAATAAGCAGGCTATTGCACGTCTTACTTTTTCTGTTTTGGCCCCCTGGTGGCAAAGTCAAGAATCAGATCAGGCTGAAATTCAGCACCAGAGGTTATCTGATATAGGGGGTTATATGTACCAAGTTTCAAGCTCATAGCTTTGGTGGTTGAGAAACGTGCCATAGTTACACTCAAACGGCCAATTCACGCCATTTGACCTCTGCGACCTTGAAAAGTAGATCAAATTAAAAACCCGTAAGATATATGATGTATCCTTGCTATGAGTACCTACCACAAAAGTTTTATCGAAAACAAGTCACTAATAAGCGAGATATCACACTTTTTAGATATCCACATTTGGCCCCCTGGTGGCCAAGTAGAGAATCAGATCGGACAGAAATTTAGTGTCACGGGTCATCTGACCTAGGGGGTCATGTGTACAAAGTTTTAAGTTCATAGGCCTTGCGGTTAAAAAACGTGCCACTGTTTTTGAACTAGGATACGACGGACGACGACGACGGCGACGACGGACGACGGACACTGCGGTATCGTATAGACTCCCCTACGGTGAGCCAAAAATACTGACTATATCTTCTTTGCACAGTACTTAAAAGAATTAGACCAAGTAAATTCAAGTGTCTCAATTGCACTAAGGAAAGGAAAAGAAGGTGGTCCCGGCCAGAAAGTAACTCTTCAGTCAATCCGAGACAAAGAAAAATTGAACGAAATTTTTAACACTGACCAAGGATATAAATTTTTGAAACCAGTTCGTGGTACACCACCTTATTGGCATGCAGTACAAAAAGATTTATTTGCAATGCTACGACAGCTTGGACTTCCAACTTGGTTCTGTTCATTTTCATCAGCAGATTTAAGGTGGCCTGAAATGATTGATGTGATACTTCGACAACAAGGAGACAAACGCAAAGCAAAAGATATGGACTGGGATGGCAAGACTGAAGTACTACGCAGTAATCCTGTATCAGTTGCAAGAATGTTTGATCATAGATTCCATTATTTCATTACAAATGTTATCAAGTCTGAAGCAAATCCCATTGGCAAAGTTATTGACTACTTCTATAGAGTTGAATTCCAACAACGAGGTTCGCCCCATACACACTGTTTATTCTGGATAGAAAATGCACCAAAGCTAGTCATTAATTCTGATGAAGAAGTAGTGCAGTTCATTGACAGATATGTAACATGTGAAATGCCAGATTCAGAACTTGATGAAGAACTTCATGAAATTGTATCCAAAGTGCAAACACATAGTCGCACACACTCAAAGTCTTGCAAAAAGAATAATACTGTTTGTCGATTTAACTTCCCACGACCAGCGTCAGAATCCACATTTATTGCTAGACCTCCTCAAGACACAGAAGTTGGTGTCGATGCTGTTGATACACCAGAAAAAGTTGATGAAATCACAAGGAATATGACTGAAAAAGATGAAAAGAAAAAATCATCACAAATCCTGTTAGAGAAGTACTGGAAAACTTTAATTGATGAAAACATATCATTTGAAACAATCAATGAATTATTTCGGCAACTTCAAATAAACCAAAATATGTTTGAAGATGCATATTCACAATTGACAAAGAAACCAAGCATTGTTCTCCACCGCAATGTAAAAGACATCTGGGTAAATCAGTATAACCGTGACCTTTTGAGATGTTGGAATGGCAACCTTGACATTCAGTATGTGACCGATGCATATGCGTGTGTTGTTTACATTGTCTATTACATATCCAAAGCTGAAAAGAAAATGGGTATTTTGCTGTCACAAGCACATCGAGAGGCTTAATAGTGAAGGCAATGTGGAAGCAAAAGAGGTTCTGAAAAAGGTTAGCAAAGTCTATCTTCATAATCGAGAAGTCAGTGCTCAGGAATCTGTCTATCGTGCCTGTAGTCTAAGACTGAAAGAAGCATCACGTTATGTGCAATTTATCCCAACTGGAGAAAATCCAATCCGCATGAGCAAGCCTTTAAAAGCACTTGGCAATACTGATGATGATAATGATATCTGGATGACCAATTTGAATGACAGGTATTTAGCACGTCCAGCTGATGATAGTCATTTTGAAAACATGTGCATGGCAACATTCTGTTCGGAGTACAGGATAGTAGCAAAACCTTCAAATAGTGACTGATTGAAAACTCCAGTTTTCACATTGCAAAACAATTTGGGTTTCATTAAAAAAAGATCAAATTCTGAACCAGCTGTGATTCGCTTTGCACGATTTTCTGAAGAAAGTCAACCTGAACAACACTTTCGAACAATTCTGGAACTCTACCTACCACACAGAACCATAGCCAACTTAAAACCCCATCCATTTCAATCTTATGAAGCCTATTACAGACATGGACAAGTAAAAATTGATGACATATTCATCGAAGTGAAACAAATTGTAAATGATAATAGGCAAATCTATGAAAAGGCATTTGAGCTGCTTAATAGAGCACAAACAGACTTGCATGAAAATGGCATACAGGAAGATGCATGGGCTCAGCTTTGTCCAGAAACTGAACAGCAACGGATAGAATGTCTCAAGGAAAGAGAACAAAATACAGAAAATGATGAAGACAAAGACAATGAAGATAATATTCCAGATTTGGTAACAAATCGGCTTGAATCAAACATAGAGAAAAATACATCACTAATTCCAAAACACATGGCACTGACACTTCTCAGATCCATGAACGAAATGCAAACATCAATCTTCTATAAAATAAGACAATGGTGCCTTCAAAAACGTCAAGATCAAAATACACCAGCCTTTCGCCTGTTTTTAACTGGAGAAGGTGGGTGTGGTAAGAGCCATCTAATAAAATGTATCTATTATGAAGCTTCCCGTATATTTTCTGAATGCCAAGAAAGCCCTGATGATTTATCAGTTATGCTTACAGCTCCGACTGGTGTTGCAGCTTTTCACATTGGAGGTACTACAATCCACCATGCATTTTCTCTAAGCAAAAACATAAGTCTTCCTTATGTACCTTTAGGGGAAGATAAACTTAACACCCTACGCTCCAAATTGTCACAATTGCGAATTCTGATTATTGATGAAATATCCATGGTTGATCATAAACTGTTGGCCTATATCCATGGCAGACTAAGACAAATCAAAAGAACAGGAACAAACACACTCTTTGGAAACGTATCCATTCTTGCAGTTGGTGATTTTTATCAGTTACAACCTGTTAAGGGTAAAGCATTGTATACAGAATCTGAAATGGACTTCTGGACAGGTGAATTCCAGATTGCAGAATTAACTGCCAATGAAAGACATTCCAACGATGAGTGTTATGCTAAATTGTTGAATAGAATACGTACTAGAACCAAAAAAGATGCACTGCAAAAAGCTGACATAGACTTGCTACAGTCGCGTGAAACTGGAGAAAACCCTGATGCCCTGCACATATATCCTACAAGAGCTCAAGTCAACAATTACAACTTAAATGCTATTCAAACAAATTGCACAGACTTGATTAAAATAAATGCTCAAGACTTTCAACGCGATAAGACATCAGGTAAACTCACATTACGACACTCAACCACACTACTTAAAGACAGTTATCTATTGTCATCACTGGTTTTAGCAATTGGTGCTCGTGTTCAATTGACTTGCAACATAGATGTATCTGATGGTCTTGTTAATGGTGTAGTTGGAAAAGTAACTAACATAGAATGCCAGAATGAAAATGAATTGCCAAAAGTCTATATTCATTTTGACGAAAAAAGAGTTGGGCAGAAATATCGATCTTCACATAACAACAGTTATTTCCCTAGCATTCCAATAGAGCCTCAAGATGATCGTCTACAGAACCACAATATAGTCAGGAGACAACTACCATTGAAACTTGCATGGGCAAGTACTTGCCACAGTGTACAAGGTCTAACAATGTCAACAGCTGTAGTATCAATGAAAAAGATATTTATGCCAGGACAAACATATGTTGCCCTAAGTCGTGTGTCTACTTCGAACGGACTTGTTGTTGAAGATTTTGATGAAAACCAAATCTACTGTGATCAAAGAATTGCACCTTCAATAGCTTCAATGCCCAAACTTTTGCCCTCCACAACTACTCCACAACATTTAACATCTTACTCCACAACATAGAAGGCCTGCAAAATCACTATGAAGATTTAAATGAAATGGCCAGGGCCATTGTGCTCACCTCATGTGGAGGAAAGATGGATAAAGAGCATGGTATTGTGTCATGTAGTGTTAGGTTTGATGTAGGTCCAAGCAATTACAATTTCCCCAAAATGGCCAATTTACATAACATTCGACCTCTGTGACCTTGAAAAGTAGGTCAAATCAAAGAAGACCCGGGTGACACATTGAATGGTTGTTAGAATTAGATGTACCTATGATATAAAATTGGTGCCAATCGGGCAAGTCATTACCAGGAATAATGGCATTTTGAAGAATTTACGATTTGGCCCCCTCCCTGGAGGCCAAGCGGCAAATCAGATCGCACCAAACATCGGTACCTGAGACCACCTGACCAAGGGGTACATGTGTACTTAATTTGTGATCAATAGTCATTGCAGTTAAGAAACGTGCCATAGTTACGGCCTGACGGCCAATTTACGCCATTTGACCTCTGTGACCTTGACAAGAAGGTCAAATTAAAAACCTGTGTGACATATATTGTATGGCGGTTAGATGTACCCATGATATCAAATTGGTGGCAATCGGGCAAGAAGTTAAGGAATAATCAAATTTTTAAGGTTTTTGGATTTTGCCCCCTGGTGGTCAAGTGGTGAATCATATTGGACCAAACTTCGGTCCCTGAGATTACCTGACTAAGGGGTAAATGTGTACCAAATTTGGGATCAATAGTCATTGCAGTTTAGAAACGTGCCATCGTTACATCCTAACGGCCAATTTACACTATTTGACTTCTGTGACCTTGAAAAGGAGGGCAAATCAAAAACCCGGAGGATATATGATGCACCTTTGCTAGAAGTACCTACCATATTTTTTTCAAAATTTCCCGACTACTATTAAGGGAGATATTGCATATTTTCACTTTTAACGTTTGGCCCCCTGGTGGCCAAACCATGAAACGAATCGGACCGAAACTTGGTCTCCAAGGTGTCATTACATAAGGGTACATGTGTACCAAGTTTCAACTCAATAGCTCTAACAGTTACGAAACGTGCCCTGCTAACGGACGACGGACGACGACGACGACGACGACGACGACGACAACGACGACGACGACGACGACGACGACGACGACGACGACGACGACGACGACGACACCGACGACGACGACGACGACGACGACGACGACGACGACGGACGACGGACGCCACGGTATGGGATAAGCTCACCTCTGCTAAGAGGTGAGCTAAAAATGGGTTTTAACTGTTTTGGCACGTCTGAAATTCCCGTAAATGATGCTGGGTAGATGGATTTATGAATTCTCCGGGATTTTTGCTTAGTTTTTGGCAACTTCGCTGTCTTTGTATGACATTACAGACAATTTTGTACGAAGCTTCGACGGACCTTGACATGTGATAAAAGCCATCCCTATACGCCGACAGAGCAAAATGCACGTACTACGTTGATGTCGTTGTTAAGTCTAACCAATTCCACTACGGCCGTCACCAACTTGACATCTTCAACCGAAGACGAATTCACACCGACCGTACCTATCATGTTTTACACCTGGGGATTGGGTCATCGTCATTTGGCTGACAGACCAGAATTAGCAAGTGAATGTAGCTTCTGCGAAAGAGGATGCAGCTGAAAGATGCAGACCAAACCGGCAATAGCCCTACTAGTACTAATATTCCATCAACTCTCGTTCCAAACTAACAAAGCCATCATTAACTTCAAATCCAACGCCCTATGTTTTTTTAAAAAAACATTTCTTGTTAAACACATTCCCACAATGTACCATGACCCTAACAAATGTCGTTTCTGTCGCATACTCACACCATATTACCACCATGTCAGAAACCAAGTCTACGCACTTCAGTATGCTGTTTTTGTTGTAAATAATCTAATAATGAATGTTGACCTAAGCTTCCTAACTTTCTACATTTCAGAAACAATTTCATCTCCAGTAAAAAGCCATAAAGAGTATGTACACCAAAAATAACCCAAGACAAACCCCTTCTCTTTTCAGATCAACATGGATATTGCAAAGGCAATCAAGTTTCCTCAAAACAACATCAAGGCACCACTGAAGGCAACCGTCGTAGCAGTTGGCCCACGGAAATCATTTCAAAATACCAATGGAACAAACGTCGACATGTGGACAGCAGCCATAGCTGACAAGCCATGAAGATCAATATTTATGACCAGACACATGCACAGAAATTTATACCAAACAACACGATCCTCATCACCAATTACTCCTCCAAAGGCACACACATCACAACTAATAACAAAACGAAGATATACAAAACCAAGACAATGGTCATCTCAACCGAACTGAGAACAAGAGCCAATGACATAATTAACCCACCTGATGCCCCACTTGTCACCATTCAACTGGCAACATCATCACCCTTGAAGACCACACTGACAATTGAGGGAACAGTAACACAGGTAAGTCAATCTTAATTCATTTCGTACTATAGCAAACGGTTACTGTAGCAATCTAATCTAACCTACCTTTCTCAAAAATAAGCAAGTGTAAATGGTGCACCGATCTCGGCATAGTTCCCATTTGAGATATGCGCGTGTGCAAACTTTGGTACTTTTAATTAGTTTGTGGGAATGTGGAACAGCGTGTTCTTCTTGTGTGTGTAAAATATTGAAGACCGGGTCGCGTTTACTTTAAATTCCTGAGGAAATTTCTACGTGAGACGGTTGTGTGAATTAGCACGATGTGGAGATGGATTCGGAGAACCACAAACAATTCAATTCAATTCAATTTATTCCTAACAAACAATGCCTATAAGGCTGTTAAGATTACAAGAGAAAATTATGAAAGAAATATAAAAATATGACTGTCCGAGCAGCAAAAAATCCACTGTTGCTCTGTTGTGGAAAATCGGTCAATTCAAGGATGCAAATTTGCTTATTTTAATACTTTTCCCCTGTAAACTTGGGTGATCGTTCGAAAGAAACACAAACTTGCCTCATATGGCACGGTTCCACTGTGCTAATGTAAACGGGACAGATCGGCAGAAACTACCCAAGTTTGTATCCCTTTTGTGAAAGTTGCAAGTCATTTTCAGAATTTAACACACACTTTTAATTTACAGCAGAGATTTGGGAATTATGGAAATTGTACTTGCAAAAATGCAAACAACAGTACAAATCTGCAGCATTGTACTCATAAGGAAAGTTAAGAGTAGGAAGCCCTGTAATGTTCCCTATTGATAAATTCTTTTTAAAAAAATACTTTCGATGTGTCTTCCATGCCCATATCTCTTTGACAAAATTCCATTTTCAGGCAGATGCTATTCACACGGTCAACCTACGCAATTCACCACAATCAGTCCCAATCAAAGACTTGACCATCAAAGACAAAACAGGCAGCATTCGATGCTCACTTTGGAGAGATGCCGCAACAGCAGCCACGATCCCCCAACCTGGTGATTTTGTGCGAATAACAAATGCATATGTGGGCCACTTCCAAAACACCACAAATCTCAGCACCACTGAATCATCTACAATCACTGTAAGTAACAGATCGAACCTCCACCTTCAGGGTTTCATACAGAGGGGGGACATGTCCCCCCTTGCTGAGCCAGTAACAACAGTTTCCAACCTCAAACATAGGAATTTTATGCCAAGACAAGGGCATCCTGGAAACTGTAGCTCTCTAAACAATGCATTATAGTATTGTTGATGAACTAGTTCTCAAGTAAGGAAGCACAAGAGTCTGCAGATCATTTTCATCACTAAACACTCTACAATTTGAATACCAATTTATAAAGAAACTTCATTCTACAATTGATTCCAATTTTGTCAGTCAGCCTCTGATATCACCATCACTATCAATAGTAGATGGAAAATTACAATATTTTCATGTATTTCATAAAGAGCTGGTAATTTAAGCAGTATAAACATGACTAAATGTACTTCTTTAAGAAATGAATTGCATACATTTTAAGAGAAAACCCTGCAAATGAACTAGGCTAATATTTAAAATGTGGACAATTTGGTTAAAAATTTCCTTTCAATTGAGAACTCCACATAACAAATTCCCATTCAAACATAACCTTCACATCTTGTATTTCAGACTCCTGAGCAACCACCAAATGACATCATAACAACCATGATTGGCATTGCAGACACAGAGATGGAACATGAAATTACAATTCTCACAAATGACCAAGAACAAAACTGCGAGGAATTCACCACCAACTTGCCAGCACTACTACAGTTCCTCAACTCTGTCGATGACCTACCACCAATCAGCAACATCACTGACATTGAGGACAATTTGCCCATTGCACTCAATTTCTCTGCAAGCCATACCAACAACATCATTGAGTATCGGCCAGATCATACCAACATGTAATAGTCAAGCCTACACTGTACATGTTAGCATAATGCAGCCGTCAATGTGAATCCTGTACTCCCCCTCCTCAGGCACTCGACACTTAATTGGCGCATTTTTGTTCGGACACCGTGACAAACACAAAGGTATCCATTGTGTTTGTCATGGTGTCCGAACAAAAATGCGTCAATCAACTGTCATATGCCCCAGAACAGGGAGTACAGGATTCACACTGACGGCTGCATAAAGCAATAACCATAAAGGTTCAACTAAGAAACATGGATTTGCTCCTTACCTCCGGAATTTTCCGATAACTTTGCAAAACATCCCCTAATGGTGGAGATTTTGGTCTTAAAATAAAGAGCAGATAACAAATATAGTCTCAATTTCTCAATACACCAAGTACTTACAGAGATGTACGGCCTGAAACATAAAAAATACTGCGAATGATCTATAGCTAGGGTGGTATAGTGTCTTTCTCAGATAATAGATGGCGAGGACACTCAGCCACCTGCAATAAGCATAGTAGGTATTGTCATTATAATTAGAATCAACCTCATTCCAGGTAACAAACCCTTTTGTGGGAAAGGTAGTCAGTGTCTCTAGTCACAGATCGTTCGTCACCCAGTCTTTTCTTTTGTGGTACTGCTTGCCTTTCAGGGCCTATATCTCTGTAAGTACTTGGTGTATTTGAGCAATTGAAGCGGTATTCATTAGAGAAGATTGCATTCCTTATTTTAAGACCAAACTCGTGACAGTAAATCAATTATGTAGCAATGTTATCGGCAAATTTCATGGACAAAGTGCCAATTCCCATGTTTCTGAGTTGAACCTTTATGGTTATTCCTTTATGATATTAACCCTACCCAAAACTTTTAAGCCTTTCCATCTTTTTGAGTTTGAAATATTGTATTCTTGTAAGAGAAAGAACAGGGTGGATAGAGACAAAGTTTCAAAGGTCGTTGGATGCGGCTCCTAGGCCTGGGAAGGGCCTGAATACCAACCCAAGTCGAATTTTCATGAAACATGAAACTGTGATTATTTTTTATTTTGTTATTGATTTTATTCAGTTTTATTTTTCATTTTTATCGTAATTTCTAATTTTCCTTTTGGAAAATTTGCTTTAGGCCTAGGTTTCTCCAAATCAAAACAGACTTTATGTACCTCGATTGAGGTCTAGAGATGCATCATTGTCTACCTCGAAATTGAGATTGTCAAATTCGAAGTTTGATGCTTCCCTAAAGCAAAAATAATCAAAGAATGTTGAATATTATTAAGTGGATATATCGTGAATTTTAATGCAGGAAAACCGCCAAACATTCATCCTACGGCAATTGAATTCCCCTATAGTTGGAAACTGCTTAAAATTCATGACAGACGTTTTGCCTAATACCGTATGATGTCGGTTTAAATGAAAGAATTCGCAAATCTCAGTGTCAGGTTGACAGTTACATTAACCTCATTGAGGTCTGTTGTCACGTGCGGGTAATTTTCACGGTGCCCGTTGTCGCGAAATTAAACATTATAAACATTTTTAAATGGCAATCATGAAAAGCCCTCCACCAGCAAACACTGAAAGAACAGGGTGGATAGAGACAAAGTTTCAAAGGTCGTTGGATACGGCTCCTAGGCCTGGGAAGGGCCTGAATACCAACCCAAGTCGAATTTTCATGAAACATGAAACTGTGATTATTTTTTATTTTGTTGTTGATTTTATTCAGTTTTATTTTTCATTTTTATCGTAATTTCTAATTTTCCTTTTGGAAAATTTGCTTTAGGCCTAGGTTTCTCTAAATCAAAACCGACTTTATGTACCTCGATTGAGGTCACTTAGAGATACAGCATTGTCTACCTCGAAATTGAGATTGTCAAATTGGCAAAGTTTGAGGAACTGACTGTGGATTTACCTGCCTGGGCTTGAAAACTTCAGATTTTTTACAAACCATGAGGTAGGAATGGGTAGTAAAATTACAGAATCATTCAAGGGTGCAATTGATTGAGTTTTCGTGTTGATTTCGACACATACTTTTAGTTTATAAGTGGTGAGCAGTGAAACACACACAGCCACTAATGCATAGTCCAAATTCGGATTTGATGCAAAATCAGAATAGAGAGGTTAAGATCCCGAACGGGAACGAGAAACGTGAACGTGAATTTGGTACTGTTTGAACTTCAATAGCAGGTGATGTCATTCCCATTCACATTTGCCATTCCCGTTCAGGATCTTAACCTCTCTATTAAGTTCAATACAAAACGACAAATGTACCAAAACTGCCATGCAAAATGTAAAGATATTTTTTTATATTAAATATATTTTCAAATAAAAACTATTTTCCTTGTTACCAAGTACCATGACTATTTTTCGCGCCTTGCCTCCTTATGAATCTCGGGATTTCGCATCATCGGCTTACACAAAATGGCAGGCTCTTCCATCTCTCCTACAGCAGGGATGCAGCATATATTTGAATAATAACACGGTGCACATAATGAATTTGCAACGAGCTGTGCATTTCCTTCATTAGACTAGTGCCTGGTCCTACCGATGCTGTGAAGTCACTTTTGAATTTTGCTGAATGCAGAACCAGTCTTCGCAACCACACTGCCCAGAGTCCCAGGTAGTACATGTTTGTCAATGAGTATTTTTTACCCATAATACAACAGTCCAGACACTAATTTCAACATGAGTACATTCCATATGAAGTTAGGTCGCTGACAATCGGCCATAAACGAAGAATTTTTCATTATGCTATAGTCCATATCTGAAGTTCGTCTTTGAAACTTTCAGGTTTTCAATTTTAAAGCTGAAAATAGAATGCTTGAGAGTCAATTTGAATTGGCACCGATGCTTATAATGCCCTATACTTGGTCAGGATTGTTCAGCATTTCTAGAAAAACAGTGTGATACACTCCTGTCACGGTGTTTACTGCCTTGAAAATTTGTCCAAGACGAATGTTGGTGCAGACCTTGTCAAGAAAGGGAGCAAACACCGTCTGTGAGAGGAATGTAACTGACAGTGTAAAAGAAGAAAGATTCTGGGTCTTTTTTGTGGTATTTTAAAATTCATGTAAATTTTATATCTTGTTGAACATTTTATTAGTCCTTTCATTCAATCTATTCGTGACTTCCTAGCAATTTCATGGGACCCCTGCCCTCTCACTTCAAGCCACCTTTGCCCCCAGCCTGCTGTCTTCAGTTTTCTCGAGTGACTGGATTGCTGCATGTGATGAAGGGCCTGGTACTGTCCCTTGAACAATTGCAGATTGTACTTCCAGAATTAAGAAATCTGATTTCTTAATCCTGCAAGTACTTGTGGTTTTTCCGAGACACACTGTAAAAATATGAGCTTATGCCCAAGGTCTGCCGAGATGCATTGATTGTCACAACCACCAGGAATGGATGCTATTATCCTACTGTCTCTGACCCATTTGATTCAACTGAGTCCATGCAGCACAATCCTGGATGAAGCGTCTTGAACCTGTACACAGGAAAAAGATCACAGGCAGGTATCATCTGTTCCTTTGGCCTGCTACATGTCTGCAGCACCGCCTCTCTTGTGGCAGTTCTAACACTTCACTAAGTCCCCTGGGATGAGATTCACAAAAAAACTTAAGTCCTTAGTTTCAGTAAGATCGAACTTTTTCATTGGCTCAAACCATGTCATATGACCATGTTCACAAAAAATCTTAAGTCCATAATTTAACTTAACATTGTTAAGTTTAATTATGGACTTAAGATTTTTTGTGGACTTAAGATTTTTTGTGAACAAGGTCCCTGGAACTGGCACAGCCATCCGTCACAACCAACCAAGCAAACTGGATTGATGAAGGCACAAGCCAGTGTCCGTCACCAACCTACAGATCCACAAGACAAAGTCACAACTAGAGAAACCCACAGGACAACGTCACAACCAGCAAAACCTCATCCTGTCGTTGTCCCTCACCATCAAGGATACCAAGACTCAAGCTTTCCTAGTTGTGACCTTGTCTTTTGGTTTATGGCCCATAAACTGCAGTCCTTGGGAAGTGCACCTTGCAGCACCACCCTGCTTTCCTAGGGATTGGAACAATTCCCGATGGTCCTGTTCCTGTCCTCACTATCCATGGTCTTCTGCATGTCTATTGGAGTCTTTCTGGAGGCAATTCAGAGTATAATTTTCCTGGCAGTGGATCATACAGTCAAACCTACTGTATTAAACCAGAATTGATGAATGCACCAAGAACATCTTCTTCAAAATAAAAAGTCAACAAGTCAAATCGAAAGCATCAAGAGATTCATGGTTTTATTCATGAGATAATTATACATAAATACTGTGGGTATGTGACAGTTGCCTTTTTAGACGTAATACATTAGACGCATCATCCCAACTGTTCTTTGGCCAACTTTTTACTCTTAGCACAGTCAGAATTCACTCTGCTCATTCGAAATCCTGTTAATTGACCTCAAGCACAACAAAATGACGGTTTAAAGGGGCAGTGCATTCAATCGCGAATCGGTTTCAGCACGACCACCATAGAGGGAGGCGCCTATCGGCTAGGAATGAAACTAAGAAACACGTTATCTAAATTGCCATTGTTACCTGTATTAAGTCTATTAAACTTTCTTCAGGAAAGCATAATATCCCATTAGAATGTTTGAAGAAGCTGTGTGGAAGCTTTGACGGCAATACATCACTGAACAAACTGCATTGCTGGGTATTTTAGATACGTTTCCTGTAGTTCCATCGTTTTACCGATGGGCACCTCCCTCTACGGTGGTCGTGCTGAAACCGATTCGCGATTGAATACAGTGCCCCTTTAAATGACATTTCATATTTTGACATGCAGACAAAACGCACGTGTTTACAACACTACGTAGATCGCTCTTTCTCCTATATGCTACATCCGATTGAAATGGGATTGGTTTCATCATGGAGGATGCAGAAATAAGAAGGCGCACAAAACATACTGGTCTGTGTCGCACTGAACTCCCAAAGCCAAATTTATTGAGCAATAGCCCACTGGGTTCTGGTGTGAACATCAATCTCTCCATTCTCCTCTGACATGTTACATCATGTGACCTCCAGGTGCCAATACCAGTTTCCCCAAACGAAAACCGTCGATCTGGCTTTGCCAGTTCTAGTTTATAATGTAGTATTCTTCTAGCCATAGGTTCGTTTTTTGTAAGTTGCAAAGAGCAACTTTTTCAGTGTCTGTCAGAAATGATGATAGAAACCACACGTTTCTATTGTCATTTTTAATATCCGTCAGAAATGACAGTAGACACGTAACACTGACTATGAATGCAATGCAGTTTTTAATCCCAAATATTACAATCTCATCTTTAGAACTGTCCAATAGGCTTTGTGTAGTATTTTAATCCCGTTGAAATCACTACGAGACCCATAAAACATAGAAAAGGGAGGTGTGTCCGTCAGAGTTTGTCCGTCAGAATGACAGTAGAAACGCGGTCAAAATTCACAATATCAAAAATGCGAATAAAAAAATTTCTGCATGGGATGCTGAAATTATAATGATAACTGAATGATCCTGATTCCATCCACCATCAAATAGGCTTTATGAAATATGTCATATCCAGTTTTGGGCAGTTTATAATGATGGGAGTTGACTGGTACCTTTTAGAATAGAATACGCCAATAGCTATTATGGTTGGTTCTGCGCTGGTGAATGGTTTAGCCTTCACCGGTTCTGGATACCTTTTTAAAGCACTAGACAAGAATGGCTACGAGACTGAAATAAAGAGACATAATTTAGCGCAAGAGCAATTGCAAAGAGCTTCCACAGAATGGGATGAGCATAGGAAAAGTACCATTGACTTCGTTAACCTTGAATTAAAGAGAGAACATGAAGCGGCAATTGACTTAAAAAATGCCGACGCCTCACTTTCATTGTACAACAGTTTAAACCCACATAATGGAATTACCATTCCTAGACAACCGCAATTGAGCGACTACTACAAGCCCAGCGATGAAATGAAGAATTACGAATACCTTTGGATCATTTTAGGATTGAGCGTCTTGGGTTTTGGGATTTACTATTTCGTTGGAAAGAAGAAGAAAGACTAGGAAGAAGAAAGACTAGGAAGAAGAAAGTATTATGGGGGAAAACTAGCTTCTGACAAAACAATTTGAAGATGGAGATCCTTTCTTCTTGTATATTCCAAATTCTTAAAAATACAGCATTTATATAATGGATCGTTACAGTCACAGATTGGCGAGTCCAAATCTGGTGTTCACAGGCTGGAGTCCAAGACCTGAATGACCATATACAATCTTTGATTTACCATGAAAACTATAACAACACAAAAGCACCGAGGAGAGATAATACAAACTTTGACAAATCAAACATGTTTCTGATTGAAAGACTTGTACTAATTACACTTGCCAATCAAGCGTCTCCAACTTGTCTGAACATACTTGATTAATAAAACAATGACCTTATAGTGAAAGAGTTAAACCCTCAGTAACCATTGTTTTCAGAATTAGCTAAGTAGTTTTGTGTTTTGACATGTTCGATATGTCAAATATTCACCTTAAACATTATGAGAAATGATAACTTGTAAATTTGTACTTTTGGTGAAAAGTACACCATAAAAAAAGACTAAACGTGAATAAAACCATACGGGTGTTCTAGTCTTATGATTAATTTAGATCCTTTCGTCTTTTAAGGGCATCTATGTATTTTTGCCTCTGGTCTTTAGGGATAACACTATTTTCTTCTAAGGCATCTTTCATTGCCGATTCATCCTTGTTGAAAAACAGGACTAAAACCCTTATGTTCTCTCTGAAGTCCTTAACAACAGAGTTGTACTTCTGAACGAGTAACCAAACAGTCAAATTGTAGTGCCTACCGGAAAGGGCAAGATTACATAACTCAGACACCTTCTTCTTTGTGTCTCTCAAATGAGCACAGTCGTCAATGATGAATAATGTCTGTGATCCTTCGAAGGCCATGGTGGCAAATTGAAGCACAGGGTCTAAATTATTGGCTACAGCAATTGGATTGACAATGAAAACATTCTTGTCTTCGTAAATCCATCTCCTATTGTACGTCTTGTTTCTGAAGTAAGTTGGACAGAAAATGACTATGTTCTGGAACTTATGACGATATTCCTTCTCTAAGAGGTCAAGAGCAAAATGGGTCTTACCGCAATTGGTGACTCCTGAAATCAACATGTTGTGTGGGCCGAAAACTAGTATGTCTTTTGCCTTCATTTAAATGAGTAAAACAGAACTAAAAGACCCAGGCAAAGTCCAGTCTAATCCAGACAACATCGAACAGTCTAACCCAGACAACATCGAACAGTATCTGAGAGATTTGTACTACAATCCTGAAAGTCCTGTGGCTTACAGTTCATTAAGTAAGATATGGAAAAAAGTAAGGGAAGATAGTGTTACTGGTAAAACTAGTAAAACTAGTAAAACTGGTAACAAGTAAAACTGGTGATCAAGTACAAGGAAGTAAAAGAATTTCTAGACACACTACCAACTCACCAACTACACAAACCGGCCATTTAGAAATTTCCGTTCCAAAAGACAATGGTATCTTACATCGATCAACAATGGCAAGCAGATCTTGTGGACATGGAAAAATTTGAGAAACAGAAAAAAGGCAAGAGATTCATTTTGACAGTAATTGACTTATTCAGTCGCTATGCTTGGGCTATGGCCGTTAAGAGCAAGAGAGGAGAAGAAATCAGAGATGCATTTAAAGTGATCTTTGAGGAAGCTAAACCAACGAAATTCCAATTTGATGAAGGCAATGAGTTCTACAACCAACACTTCAAAAAACTCTTGAGAGAAAACAACATAGAGTGGTTCTCTACATTTTCAAGTAAGAAGGCAGCAGTTGTGGAAAGATTCAACAGAACTTTAAAGGATAAAATGTGGAAGTACTTCACCGCAAAGGAAACTGACAAGTGGGTCGATGTCCTAGATGAATTGGTGAGCGGGTACAACAACTCATTTCACTCATCAATAGGTATGAAACCAATTGACGCCAGAAAGAGGGAGAATGAAGGAACTGTCTGGTACAACCTTTACGGTCTTCACCTAAAAGAAACATTTGGTGACCCGAAGTACAAGGTTGGCGACAGTGTCAGAATTTCAAAGTACAAGACTATTTTCGATAAAGGTTACTTACCCAATTTCACTGAAGAAGTCTTTCAAGTAAGACAGATCATCTTCACTCATCCTATTGTCTACAAACTTGAAGATTACCAAAAGGAAGAAATTCAAGGATATTTCTATGAGGAGGAATTAAGTTATGTTCCTAATCCTGGCCAAATAGAATACAAGATCAAGAAGATAATGAGGTACAAGACCACTAAAGGTAAAAAATACGGATTAGTGAAGTGGAAAGGTTACAGTGATAAATTCAATGAATGGTTACCAATTTCAGACATAAAAAGTCTAAAAGCCTAAAAAAACATAATTTAAAAAGATTTTATCCTTTAAATGGAGAGTCAAATAATAGTGAACAACTATGGTACAGTAAATGTTAATTTAGGAACAGGTAAGGAATGTGTCAAGTGCAATGCATCTAAATTTGAAAGTCAATTTGAAAAGAACAGAAGAGGCAAGTTACTGGACTACTGTAAATTATGTGGTTCCACGTTGACCAAGACATGTGGTAAATGTGAGATCACCTGACCAAGGGGTACATGTGCACTTAATTTGTGATCAATAGTCATTGCAGTTAAGAAACGTGCCATAGTTACGGCCCGACGGCGAATTTACGCCATTTGACCTCTGTGACCTTGACAAGAAGGTCAAATTAAAAACCTGTGTGACATATACTGTATGGTGGTTAGATGTACCCATGATATCAAATTGGTGGCAATCGGGCAAGAAGTTAAGGAATAATCAAATTTTTAAGGTTTTTGGATTTTGCCCCCTGGTGGTCAAGTGGTGAATCATATTGGACCAAACTTCGGTCCCTGAGATCAACTGACTAAGGGGTAAATGTGTACCAAATTTGGTATCAATAGTCATTGCAGTTTAGAAACGTGCCATCATTACATCCTAACGGCCAATTTACACCATTTGACCTCTGTGACCTTGAAAAGGAGGTCAAATCAAAAACCCGGAGAATATATGATGCACCCGGAGAATATATGATTTGCATCCTCCACAATCGCCAGCACAGCCATTTCTGCAAGGATAAGATACCACGCAAGCGTTGCGGGACGATCTGGAGGTCCCGCAAATATTGACCAAGTTACGAGGAGCTTGCGCGTTAGCGCAGTTTGCCAGTGCTTCATGAATACCACGCAAATCGCTAAGTGTGACATGCGAGAGACTTTGCGGGCACGCAAGCCTTGCGTGGCATTAGTGAATTGGGTCCCAGTATTGTAACTTTTTTTGTGTGTGTGAATAAAAGTGGTGGGGGCACTGGAAGATCACACCCTTTTGAACCCCTTGGAACCCCCATCATCATTCAGGAAATTGGAATTACCAGACCACCAAATTATTGATGAAGATATATATAAAGTACATTTCGTACCTCATTTAGCAATTCAAAGTATTCGATTGCAATTGCATCTCCTCCATCAAGAGTGGATAGGCCTTTAATAAACAGCTGTTTTGGAGTCTTATGCCTTTCTGTGCGAAGTTTATGGTTGTTCCAAGCCTCAGTGAACCGTGCCAGTGCTAGGTTTATTCTTGAACCATAAATGTAGTGGAGACAGAAAAGATCAATATCGCTGTCACAGTTCAAAATGCCTTCATCCTCTAAGTTGATGAACACGCCATAAAATGTGGATACAACAGTTGTGTAAACGTCCCGCCACATCCTCTCAATGCGGGAGTTGTGAACACTCTTTCCAGTTATGAATGAGCCACGATTAAGACCCCGCAATGGATGACACAGCATCCATTCTGCAACATCTCTATTCTCAACCCCTTTGTCAGCACGAACTCTTGATGGAAGTCCCCATGTATTCACTGCTTCCTGGAAGGCATGTAGCACTGTGGAAGACTTGTTATTGGTACTGCATTTCAGATACACAATGAGGCGGCTAAAACCATCAACTACTCCATGGATTACGAACTTCCATCTGAAATGAAAAAAAATCACTTGAGTGGAAAATTTCTATCCATGAAGTCAAGCATGTGTAAACTTCAAAACCTTTGATGTTTTGTGCCAGTGTTGGTTGAGGCTGGGCTCAATTATCGGAAATAGTGCTACATATGCACATCCCTATCACTCCCACCCAAAAGAGATATGCACATACAATTACGCATACATGTACTATGTACCAAGGCCATCATGTACATACTAGTATGTAATATATTAATGGCACTCTTACAGTTTGACTATCATGATACCTAATAGATAGTTGATAGTTGTAATACAATTCTCGTCGGTGAGCAGGTTTTGGGATGATTCTCCGATGTTTCCTCACTGCAAAATATCTTACCGTATCAACTTGTGGTGTCCATCGATGTGCCAAAGAGATAAAGGTGACTTCACCTGATATTTGCGACGTCGTATGTGACGAATTTGTCTAATGGTGCCCCCATTTGGGTCAACCTTCAAATAGAACTACGAAGCCTGTGTTGTTGTACTCTAATGTCTTGTCGACGAAGGTCACCCTCGATTGTCTTAAATCCTGGAATGATAGGAACATAACATTACAAGTGGGCTACAATCATAATCATGAACCAAGTAGTATTGAAAACTATGACATAATATATTTGATGTCTGAATTGGTGAATACTGAAAAGAGGTCATTTTTAATTATGATAGCCACATTTGGTTGTTGCATTACCTGCCTTGCCTCCCAGAAGACTGAGGTAATAGATTCCTGTAACGCACAGTCTATGATCGACTGGTGAGTCCACTGTGAGCCATTCAATTGTGAGGTAAGACATGTAGGCCTATTGAATGGGAATGCGATAAGAAGGGGTGAAAAAGTGACTGTTGCCCTAACGTTAATCCAATACAAAAGAAAGACAAGTCTATTCAAGGCAGACATCAAACCCCACTGTACACCAGAGGGTCGATCGGAGAATGTAACATAGCACAAATATTTTTGTCCTTGAATTGTGATTTAGGACAACGATTTTGACCATGGTGCCACATGTATAGCGATAGCGGAGTAAAATCTATCTTTGCTTGTACAGCAGTACAGCGATCCATCGTGGGTGTCACCCATAAGGGCTGCATTTCTAATGTCGTTTGTGGTATGGATAACTGATTGAGGCACTACTATATGAATCAGTATTGATACTGTGCCCACTTTGATATGCATACACTGTTCCTTTCCTGATAACACAACTATCACTGCAATTTTCGATTCAATTTTCCTAGCAGTAGTTTCAACACACCCTCACCTACTTACCAGCATTTGGAAAGATTGACATTACTGAAAACACCTCCCTCACCGAAAAGCAGTGTGATATCAGTCAGGATTTAGTCAGGTTGCAGTGTTACCTCACATTTTTATGGCAGTGTTGAAATCAGTGGAAAGCAGTCATAGGGAGTGTTTTTCAGTCACGCGTTACCAAAGCATACAGTTATACAGCAATCAAAAATAGAGGTTAGGGAGTCATAAGCAGTGGTAAGACAGTCAAAATCAGTGGTAAGGCAGTCAAAAGCAGTGCTCATTTAAATATTTAGGCTGACTGATTTCCACTGCTTTTGACACTGAAAATGACTCCCCACTATGCATCATGCACAGGGCTGGCAGTGGGGTTCAGTGTTAATTTAAATATTTCGCAGCACACTGAATCCTCACTGAAACACCACTGATTTTGACTGTCATTTCCAAAACCTCCTGGAGGGAGCAGTCATTTTCAGTGTTAATATGAATAATTTATTCAATGGCATGCAGGCACGAATGCCGAGAGAGGTTTGGGTGACGTGACCCCCCTGTGCTGATGACAACCAAAGAAATTGTTCGAAAAAGCAAGAACTTCTAGCCAACTTACTTTTGCTGTCCTATTTTAGACGGTGCGTCCAATATGGCAGTGATGACGTCATTTGCACAAATAGAGGACATCGCCATTGCATGATGACGTGACACAGTAAAAAGATGACAAATTCACGTCCTTGACCTAGGTCATTGCAAACTTTGTCATAATGACAGTGGTCAGATGGGGTTACTAGACAATTGAAACAACACATGGCACATAGCTACTGTCAGTGATGTCAGGGATTGAAGCTAGATCAAATTGACGTCCAAATAAAGTAACTGCACGCGGCCTGTGGAATAATGATCTAACAGACTGATTGATGTGTATTGAGCTCCCATGCAGATATCTTGCAGTGTATGCATACATCACAATTAACACCTATAGGGCCTACAGTAGATGCATGAAGATACATGCAGATATCTTGCAGTGTATGCATACATTACAACACCTATAGGGCCTACAGCCTTCTTGATTTGCTGAAAATACAACTTCAGTGTCTGTCTAGATTACCCTTTTTGCATTCATTTGGCTCCTTATGTGTTCCAATTCAAACAGACTAAAACTCCCCTCTGCTCATATTGAAATTCGGGTAAATATCGAGAAATATGAAGAGCTACCATGATTTCTTGAATGTTTGACTATCAAATTCAAACTTACTAGCTTCCTGTCTCAGGTTGCATTATGGGTGATATTTAACACTGAATTTGACTGCAATTACCACTGCTTTACACTGCCATCAAGTCTTAATCTCAACAGTCATAAAGCAGTGGTTTTCAGTCATGTTGAAAATGCCACGAGTTTCGATCAGAGTTGGAGAAGTGGAAATCAGTGGTCTTTCAGTCATAGGCAGTGTTTTTGAAATACGTCGTTCATAATGATATGCAAGTGGCAGTGCCTTGCAGTGGTCTTTCAGTCAAAATCAGTGGTTTTAAAACATTAAGAAAAAATGATATGCCTAAGACAGTCATATGCAGTGGGGGTTTCTGTCAAAAGCAGTGTGATGCAGTCATTTTCAGTGCACTGGCTTCGGTGAGGGCTTGGAGTCGAGAATTTATCTCGGTATATTGGGCACGTATGGATAGACCACTATCTCTCATTTTGTTCTCAATGGTCCTTTTAGAAACATTCAGTATGTCAGCAATACCTTGCACTTTGAATCCGTCACTTGAAATTAAAAATGTATTTGTAATATGGCAAATTCACCAATTCCACCAGTAATATTTTTTACAACTAGAATTGTTCCATCATACCACAATTCAATTTCAGAGTGAATAGATCTATTACAACAAAAGCTTAAATATACAATTACAAATATATAAAGTATTTTAGTACTGTAACTGAGCTTAGCATGATATTAATGATACAATGTACATTGTAAGAATAAATCAATTTTGTGGCCAATTTTGTGTGGAGTCAGATAAGGCCTGGCCTGGTACTGGTGTGAAAAAAATGGGTGAATACCATTATTTTTACACACTTTCAAGAATTGTTCATTTGCCTGATTGGGTGCAATAAATAATGGAATGGATAGACTGCAATATTATCAAGGTCGTAGGTGCTTTTGACACAGGGCAAAATTAAATGGAAGCAGCTAGGGAATGACTAAATGGCAGGCATTCCATTGACAGGCAGAAGGGCAATTTTACAGGATAGTCTAATGGAATGGATAGACTGCAATATTATCAAGGTCGTAGGTGCTTTTGACACAGGGCAAAATTAAATGGATGCAGCTAGGGAATGACTAAATGGCAGGCATTCCATTGACAGGCAGAAGGGCAATTTTACAGGATAGTCTGACTGTGGCCATCAGTGTGGGTGTAATGACAATGGGGGCGGGGGTCCACGGGGCACAGCCTATGCTAGCATGCTAGGCAGCAAAAATAAGCCAGGAAAATCAGTCTTCAGAACAAACCAATTAATTCTTACCCAATAGATATCCAATCTGCCTTTCTGCTCCGGAAGTCAGGATGGGACGTCTACCCCTCTTCTTCATTGGTTCAGCACTGACAGCAGTACAGCCATCAGGAGTATGCCTGCTGGCAGAAAGCCAACTGCCACCACTAGCCACAGCCGAAGTTCCATCTCCATCATCTATTGAAATCAAATTCAATACCTGCAGCAAAAGACCTGGGATCGTTTCCACAATCGCATTTCCAATGCATACATCAATGGAATCACGAACCACAGACTCCACCATAAAAAACACATTCTCTTCAACATCGACATCTCTGTCGATGCAGCCTTCAATCTCTTGAATGATACGACTGACACGCCCCGCCGAGTGTTCCATCAAGGCCATCTTCTCCGGATTAACGCAAACCCCGAGTGTTTTGACGAGACATAAAATCAACAAAGAAATAATCAACAATCTGTCTGCATTTCCTGACAATACATAAGCATCAAATGTACATGCAATACATGCAATAACGCCAACGCTTACCGCAATGATAATGTCAATATCGCTGTCGCCGTCGTTAAAATTGATTCCAGCGCCACACAACGTTTATTTGGAGAACTTCCATTTTTGCGGAAAAGCGCCACCAAACGTGTATTTGAGTTATACACAAAAATCTGAAAACACGGCAGTATATGTTTATTTGAGATACGAGCGCCACCAAACGTCTATTTGAGTGTATGTCTATTTGAAAAGCGCCACCAAACGTCTATTTGAGTCATAACATATGGGCCGTGAAAACCGCAAAAAATCTGTACATGTTTTTGTAAGCGGTCGTCGCTCGCGCAAACTTGTCTTGCATGTTTTTGTGAAAGAGGACGTCGAAGAACGCAGTCGTATATCAAAACAGACGTTGGGAGGCGCTCGCGCAAACTTCCCTCACATGTTTTTGTGAAAGAGGACATCGAAGAACGCGGTCGTATACAAAAACAGACGTTGGGTGGCGCTCTAGACGGGTCATCCTATTTAGCGTCCAGTGGCGTCCAACGCGAAATAATAAGGTGTATATGGTTAAAAATGTTTTCAAGCGCCTAAAACACTTTCAATAAACAAGATTTAGAAGTTTGGTGGAGTTTGCAAACCTAGTTTTTGAATAATTATCACCAGAAAACGATCTTAGTATGCGTCCAGCAAAAGTACTGGACGCCATGTTTGTTTTAGCTGCCGCTCCTTGGGTTTATAGAAAAAGCGGAACTAAGATCGTTTTCTGGTGATAGGGAGCTCTTAAGGCCAGAGTCCTCTATTAAAACATGTGTACATTACGTGTACATTGTTGTGCATAGGTTTTGGTAAAAAAAGTACTCATTGGACCAATCAATCTGCACAAAATTTTATATGTGTCAAGAAGAACCCTTTGCCAATAGCATAATAAAGTTTTAAAAAATTCCAATACCGATTGCCTGAGAAAAAGAGATTTCCGCACACCATATCCATCAAAACGTCACTGGCGCATTGATATGGCCCTGTCAAAGTACAAGTTCAAAACTGACCAGTGAGACCACATTTTCTTAAATATATTATCAAAAAGCATATTTCTGTGATGGCCTGACTCTGTAGATTAAGAATCAACCACAGATTGAGAATTAATTCCACTTTGATCCATCCCAGCCATGTATTTACAACAACTTGACATTTTGATAAGCTCTATGTGACTGAAGGACTGAAGCAGTCTAAAAGTATCTTTCGAGAGGACAGTAGAGCTTGGTTTTTCTTTGTTAAAAATACCCAAATTCTGCCCAATTGAAAAAAACTGCTCATAATCTACACCCTCGACCTTCTCAGTACAACGGACTTGTGACTGCCCTGTTACAATACATCCCGTACCAGACTTTTCTCGACCAAGTTCAAGAAGTGCAATTGGAAGGGACAGCAACTTTCGAGCAGCTGAGTACGCTTTGTATTTCACATCAGGGTAAGCATGATCAGATACTTGTTTCGAAGAAACAGGCTGGTTATCTAAAATGAATTGACCTGCCTTCAACAGAGGCCTACATTGTGTACACTCAGTTTTGTGAAATTTTCTACAACATAAAAAGCGCCCTCTGACATATTTTTTTAGAGTGAGGTTCACTTGAGATACACGGATGTGTTCTGATAATCGAGTGTTTGAAATATCCCTACCTTCAATGGCAACCTCTGCCAAGAACTCATTCATGGCTGCTTCATCATCATGATCTTCATAAGAAGCGGTTGTGACTGAAAACTCAGATTCAGACACCACTGTCGTATTGTCATGATCGTGGTCAACTGACATGCCGCTGTCAGCTGATCCACCACTGCTCCCAGTATTGTCCAAAATGACCGTAGTATCACTGTCCCCATCGTCAGTTAGATCAACAAGACATCTGCGTTTACTCTGCATTGCTGCATTGGAACCCCTGAGTGGTGTAGATGTCGCCCTGCACTTCTACTTCACATCTCGGGCTGCTTTCTTTTCCTTAGATTCCAGTAATGTAAGGTTTTCCCTCAGTGCCTTCTGGTTCTCGCGCAACACTTTCATCTTCTCATTTATCGCCTCCGCCTCCTCCAACTTATTGCATTCTAGTTTAGTCTCTAGTTTTGTCTCTAGTTTTTTCTCCTGTATTTTCAAGTCCACTTCGGTACTTGCCAAGTTGTCTCTAATTGAATTCATACAGGCCCTCCTTGTGTAACCTGACCATTCTTTTTTGAAGCCTCTCTCAGGTGGCTGTGTGCGTGGTTGGTCCAACTTGGATCGGCTATAACACTTGACAAAAGGGTATGTCTCATTCACCTAGAAAGTAGAAGGACAAGAAAGTCACAATTTGCACATCAATAAATGTGCAGTGCTTACTCAACCCTTTCAGCAGTGCCTGGTTACTGCAATGTGGTAACCAAATCGCCACTCGCCTACTCGCCAACTGCATTGGCTATAAACCTATATTACTCCTATATTGTGAAAGGAAAGAATTACATATATTTAAAGAAAAGAGAGGGAAAATGTTTTGCATTACTGTATTTCAAGCCTTGCTCACTAAAGAATATGAAAACCTCACCTTAGCTCTTGCTTTCTGGATTAGGTCCCCTTTTTTCAGTTGAAGAAGTGGGTTGCCGTCCACGAGTCCTTGACACTGTGTATTTATAGCAGCATTATACTTCCCGCATGGACCCTTTTCACTGAGAAATTTGGCAAATGGTGCAGCCGTGCTTCCTCCTGGTAAAAATCTGTGATAGCTGACTGGTTTGTAGAGATGAATACCAGATTTCTTTCCTACGTTCTTTCATACTATGTAGGGAGAATTCATATACAACTTGTGTAAATTTTCCATTATGAACAACAACTAGTACTAACTAGAAATTTGAAATTTGCTTGTCAGCAAATTTGATAGCCCCCACGGGCCCACACAGTACACGTATGGAGGAGTGAAGTCTATTCCCGTTTCGCGGATGATCTATTTCGGGACAAACACGCTCGCGTTTCTCAAAATCACACGCTCAGTAACATTTAAACAGCACCCTAACCTTTTCAGATGGGCAGGACGGATCATCGATAAGCATTTAAGGCTATTCCTTTGTTTTATTCCTTCATTCAACCATGTCAACCGTCGTTCTTTGCTCAAAATACTCGACAGCTCGCCACTTCGGCAAAGAGATACCGCCGCCATGATGCATGAGGATATGACGTCACCATTACGGGTCGGAGCTAATATACGTGTGATTGACAGAATCGTGCCGGAGATTTGAAAGCAAATCAGAAAATCGGCGCATAAAAACGCTTCAAAGTCATCAAAATTATCCGAATTTCGAAAAAATCTTTGCCAGGTGCACTAGATCGAGTTTAGTTTGATGGGACAGGGGTGACAGTTTTTCAGTTGAAATAGCAGTTTTGCTGGACTACCTCCATAATATAACCTGGGAAGAATGCAGAAGCCTAGTACCTTCTCCTAGTAATCTCAATATAGACCCCACATTTGTTGTATGTGGGGTCCATAACTATAGTTTTTCATGAATAATTTGGACAAAGAAAACCTGTAAATCTAATTGAAGTGCTGGGCTTTTCAGTAGGGAGACAACAGCGCAAAAGGAAGGTCCAGGTGTTCGTATTCATGAGGAATGAAGGGCCAGCGATTCAAAACATTGCCTCAAAATTTGTTCAATAAACCTTCTTAGTAGTACGCACTGAAAGGAGGAGGTGCTGGGTCTGAAAAGGGCATGGACAATTTGAACAATTTTCTGGTATCGGTATAATAATTAGGGTACCAATTGGATTCTAGGATGCCAATAATGATTTATTCCAGACAAAATAGATACAAGATGGTTCTGTGTTGCCCCCAGATGGCCCCTTATTAATTATTGAAAATCATGAATTTCAACTTTCAATGCGCTTGACGGGCGATAATATGTTTGTAAGGGATGAGTTTCTTAAAATCTTCTTGGTTTCAAGGGAATAGCTGAGACATGAACACCAATTATCGAATAAGTAGGTTTACAGCTGATGCCATTTTAAACATGTTTCACACTCTTTATCCGTCATTATGTAAAATCAATGGATATGGATTAAAATGCCTCATTGTATGCAAAAATTCAGCTGACAGTAATTTCATGTCAGAATATTACACCAAGTGCCCATGACCTTTGGGCCTATTTTGCCTACTAACCTTTTTGAACTTCTTCAACATCAAAATCAGATGGTTCTGTGATTACAGAGGCTCTGCGTGCAAGTGGCAAAGTGTCTTTCTGACTTGGATTTGGACTGTCTACATTCTCAACCTCAAGCTCAAGGACCTGATGTAGTGACAAAAAGGTGAAGTAGTCCTCATCAATTTCTGTGTGATCTTCTTCAAGGTGTATCTTCCCATTGCTGACATCAAATTTCTCGCATGCTGTAAAAAAACCAACAACAGCAGATTAATGATAGGTGAAATCACCACCGTGTGCATGTAAAACAAAAAGGATGACTGAAGGATCCCAGCTGAACAGAAACTGAGAACAAAAGCATCACAGAGTGAAGCATATATGCCCCGAAACTGGAAGTCTGGTGGGCAATTTACTAGAGGCCGCTAGTGTATGACCCATTTCTGATTGAGGAGCTACTTTCTACTTTACTGCAATAAATGCATTACATGACAGGCAACAAATCTTGGGGGTGTCTGGACTGAGGTAAAAACAACACAATCTGACATCTTGACAGACGCTGCTGAAAAATTGAATTGACGTTTGTGGATAATGAGGAATCATACCTTTTTTAAGTAAATCGTCAAATGAATCAGCAATTGCCGCCTTTCGACACCCTCCATAAGAGATTTTAAAAGGAAGCCTGAAGAAATGAGAATTGATCATATAGTACCACATATGTATTACTATTAGGCCATGGGAATGATTAATCCTGTTTACCGTCCGTGAGATTTAAAAAGATGATGAGGCTTTTTTTCATTTTTCATTATTCATTATCGGTTTACAGTCTGATTTACTGGTCAAAACACACGATTCAGCAAGTTCCAGTAAATGGAAATCAGGTCGGTCATCAACATGAGGCATTGAAAAAATGTCATTATTATGATGAAGAGCCAAACCCTGCCAAGTTTTTATTGTGTTTTTCAATCATTTAAGGTAAAGATGAACCACTGGAAAGATTATTTAAATAAAAAAATGATGGCAACAATAAAATAAATAGATTTTTTTTAAAATAACGAAAATATTTCATGTTCGCTCAGAACCCATGCGGGAAGTGGACGGTAAACAGGATTAATAATTCCCATGGCCTTATAGTAGAAGCTTTTCATGCGATTGATGACATATTGCCCGGCAGCCATATCATCATCATCATCATCATCATCATTCGGTTTTGTAACCGTTTTCCGGTTTATCACCGCTGCTTGCAATATTCTTCTCGAGCGAGGTGGCATTCACATGCTTAACAATAACACTTTATATCGACTTAAATTCATCTACATGTATTACCATTAGATACTGCCATGGTCTCCTTCTCAAAAACAAATTATCACTTCAACTCATATTGGGAGTCGATGGAGCCATGGAGGTATCTATATAATAATACTGGAAGGGGGACGAATAAAGTCACACTTAGAGGCGTTGGATTGCCTTGAAATTTTGCATGAATTGTGGTGACACCTTACCCTGATGCAACGTCTTGGTTTTGTTCAAAAATATACTTCAGCGGAGCAGTAATGAGGGATTTTTAATCGGACACTGTCAATTCTCCTTACCACTTACAGAAGCCAAGCCATTGCTGTTAAATTATGCAGGGGCTTAATCAATTATCTGCACTCCCTCTGGGGTGAATAACATTACCTTTTGAACAGCTGGCTGTAGGGGGATGATTGGAACAGCCGGTATACCTGCTGACCTGCTGAACCCAGGTTAATGTTATTTTCAATCCACGATTTCGCGGGAAATGAAATTGTAAACAAACGCATGTGTGCAGTTCAAATGTAAACAAAAATGTATTTTTGGTACATTGGTTGCTGGACTTGGGTTTTCCCGCAGTTAGGAGCTGGGGTCAAATTGATGGTCTATTGTTTATGGGTGCTGTTTTAGTCAGAGCTAGCCCTTGATTATGAAGGAATTTTCAAATGAAGGCCGACCATGGTCTGTTTATGTGCTCACCACAGCTTTCAATACTTGATGTATCTGAAGAGGCACTCTGAACTTGGCATAGCCTTATCAAGGAGCTGCTCACGATGCTGAACTTCTAGCTTGCCTTTCGACTAAGTGCCTTGCCCGAGACATTTGGAAGCCGACATGTGAAGGCCTATCTGAGTTCTCCCTCTTCTCCGTATAAAAAGGGGCATATTGCTGACTGAGGAACGAGGCATATTGACATTGCCTCATCATCTCTATCGGACCAATTGATACACTTTTTATGCACACATACAGCACGCCACAGCTAGGTCCGAGTCTGTGGACAAATGGTTGGTTTAATTTGCCTCTTCAATATTGCTCCTTTGATATTGCATTAGATTTTCATTGCAATTCAATCTATTCAAGATATAGCCCATTTGAACCTGCCTGCGCCACGGGTATAATGCTAGTAAATAAGATTATTTATACCTCCATGATGGAGCACAGTCGCAGCATCTGACAATAGGCCTAGCATATAATGTGTTACAGTGTAGCCTATTAACATACATGACACATGGTGTGTATTAGTCCGACAATCAGATGCATAGGTAGCATGCATGTATCGTTGTAGTCGGAAAATCTATTCTTGGACAAAATCCAACTGCGATGTTCTTCGGACTGTTTTCCAACCTAACTGTTGCGGAGATAAACCCAGCAAAAGGCAAACGAATCATAAACTCTCGAAGTTGCAAAATGTACAATAACTGGCTACTTTCACACAATACGATGATTACAAATCGGGCATATTCACCTGACAGCCCCTACTCCGTTAGCACCCTGGTCCTCCATCATGCTTGCGCTCGCACATGTCCCGATGTCGGGCCACTCGGCAGTCAGACGTCAGCAAATCCACGGAGAACTGATATCGCGATGCGCCGATAGGATCGGGCACTCGCGTTAGTTCTTTTTCAGTTTTCGAGTCACTCGCGCCAACACGCCTGTCGCAGAAAAACTGCTTGTCAAGGATTCGACCAAAGGATACAATCTAGAACACGGGGACTCGACGAATTATGGCGTCGAGTGAACGACGATGCCTGAGGAGGGGGGGGGGGGTCCGGGATCAACTTGATAGCTGCATTAAGGGCAACTTCTTCCAGCCCAAGTGGCGGACGGCTATAGCCGCACACGTGGTAGGCCTACCCGTCAAACTATTCCAGCTCTCGAACGGGTAAACCCACGCCCCTGGCAACGGTTTCTAACGATCGTTGGTATCTTTAGCTAAGCCCAGACGGCAGCACAGGTCGATAGGTCGTCTGCTTCATACAGATTTCGCGGTTCTGTTCACGTGCATTTTGCATGCATAATATTGCAGATCCTCGGAAATCGAAACTTATGGATTACTATAACCCATAAAAAGGCAAAAGAATGAAGAAAGAAGTGGAATGTAGGCAAAGTGTTTTTACTTCATTTATCATATACCTATGCATGTCTACTTAATGAATGCAAAATAATACATAACATATTATTATTTTGGGCAGAAGTAATTTTTCAATTATTTTTGGCGAAAACGCCTAAAAAAGGGCTAAAAACGCGGAAAATTAGGCAAAAAGGTTATATTCAATTAGAAAAACTATTTGCTATACCTTATTGGTAATTCCATGCTATAAACATAATATGGATGACCTTTACCAATTCTAAGCACCGCCCATTTTTTTAGCTTAAGGAATTGAACCCGAGGCGGAGGACCTTGGTTGAGTTACCAAGACACTCGAGGGTGGAGCTAAAATACAGTCCAAACCCGAGCCGACAGGCGAGGGTTTGGACGAAATTTTAGCTCCACCCCAGCAACGTGGTAGGAGGCACTGCAGTGAGAGTTTGAATTACATATACATGTAAAATGAAATAACTGATCCTTGGCTACATTTGACAACAACAAATTGATAAGCCTGCCTAGAGATATCAGTGGATATTGGGCAAAGTAAGGAGACACCCATAATTTCAAGGAACTGAAGGACCTCAAGTCAAGATTCCAATTTCATAACTGTTAAATGAAATAAGTTGGATAAAGAGGTTTCTTCAAATGAAGAGGCTCCTGTTCTTCGTACCCTCCTACTATGATGAAGTAGCCCTATTGAAGAGACAAGTAGTCTTCTAGTGGAGGTGGCTCCATACCAAAGAAGAGTCCAGTTTGGGATCCATATATGCATGTATGACAGTTCGCCAGCAACGTCCCCACTATATACAATTTCCCAACAGGTTGAAGATAGAGTTTTAAATTTTTCTCGAAGTCAAGGAAGGCAAAATCTTTGACTATCTTGCCAAATTGCCATTCGACGCTCTCTCTCACCGAACTCATTCGTTTATTGAATCTCTTCTGGTCATCAGTCAGCACAGCTCCCCTAAATCGCCCAATCAATTGATCTCTTAGGGGATATGCAGGATCCCCATGCACACACATTGGTGTCCTGTCCTCATCGTTCATCCGGAAATCCACTTCTTCGAGGTCCTGGATCAGATTGCTCATCCTATAGCTGAGTCGTGACGCAACGTTACAGAAAATGAGACATGTACATTTTGTACAGCGCGCATAGGAAGTCCGCATCGGCTCGCTCAAGTGATGCTAAAATCCGCGCAAATGGGCTATTTGGAGCGTTTTTCTCGGCAAATATGTGTAGTGCTCATTAAAAAACTTAGGGTGGTTGATGCTTCCTTGGCTGATTTGTGTTTGAAGCAGTGTTTTGAGAGCCTCAAACTTCTGAAGTGAGCTGAAATTCCATTGACGTGACGTGTGCATGGTTTCCACATTTTAGTGCAACCCGAGGGAACTTTGGTAGAGCATCTGGTTGCGTGTCCAAAACACTCCGCTCTCAGAACGAGGCTTAGGCATATGCATTTTCCATTTAAAAGTTGACTTTACGGCACCAAGGTATTTTAGAATTTAGATTCATCGTTGGCCTGCATGGCACTTGATCGTCTCAATACCCATTACCAACACATCCTCGAAAATCCAGAGCCACAAGTATCCTCCTCCCCTTGGACACGCCTCTGGTAAGGGTTACCATGGTTACAAATATGAATACCGGTAAGATCCAATATGAAATAACCACAGTCGTCCAACAGTGAACAGGCGAATTTGGTGCGAGTACGGAGTGTAATGCATTTTAGCTTTTAAAATAGAGCAGGCCCAGACTCCCTTGGATGACGTTGGGAGACCCCGGACATCCGGGACAGGAGAACGTGTGAGCAGTTCCAGCAGGTAGACTATGTTGTCATATATCAGAATAAAGTAATTCAAATTGAACCAGAAGACTTATATGAGTATTTCATACAGCAGGATTCAAAGGAATATTACATGGTGCCGTAAACCGGGACTCTATTCGATAGTATTAGGATATAACGACCGAGAACACGCCGTCTTTCGATTTTTTTCAGTGCGCGTATCCAGCAAAAACGCAATGCATTGTGCTGAGTGACTGTGGACCGCGTGAGTCAAACAACAGAAAAGTTCGTTTTTTTGACGAATGTCAAATGTGATCTTGTGAGCTTCCTAACTTTTGAGATCCGCTAGATTTAGGCTTCCATTTGAGTGGTTTGTTGACGAATTTGATGCAGTTTTCGGTGGTCGTCGGATGTGACAATTCATTCTGATCGAAAAAAAACTGCACGTCCCGAACTTTCTGAAAGACTCCATTGAACTTTCGTCGATCATTTTCGAGGAGGAGGACGCTGATTGGTCAGAAGTTCGTGATCACGTGGTATTCTTGGGAAAAACCCAAGCTATCTCGTGTATGTGCATATTTGCAGGATCTGGCGTGCATAGGTCTCATTAGGGAGGTTTTTTTGTATTCATGCGCGGCCAAAGTAAGTGCAGGCAATGGAGCCCTTTTTCTGTCTATTCTTCCTGGGCTTACTGGACTTTGCGCAATATTTCGCCAAAAAAGTATTCTACGCAACGGGTCCCTGGGTGACTTTTCGTATTCATAATACACAGCCTGTCCATCCTAGATCGTGGTTACATGGGGAGTAATCGTTGTAAAATTAGGCCAAGCGCAAAGGCAGTTAACCCGGGTACTACTATGTTTACGATGCGAACAAGCCGTGTAAGTCATTATCAGCATTTTTTTCAGTGAACATTTGCGGGTACAGCGTCACAGGGAGCAGCATTGAACGGTAAACAGGTTCACACCATATTCAGACAGCGGCTTGTGACGGGCATACAGGAAACCATTCGTATCAAAAACCAACGATCACAACTATTCGCTTGCTGAGACAGCGAGACATTACGCGCATCGTCTGTTTCATGTTTTTTTTGCATTACGCCCCCTGGTGCCAAACAAAGAATAATTTTGAAACGAAATTTGGTGTGAGTTTGTAAACAAGGTTTTAAGTCCAGACCTCAAGCGGTTGCGGGTACACACTACATTTATTATCAAATTGCTAATGCATTAAAAAGTTGAATTGGTCAACTTTAGCGCCCCATAGATTTTTCCCAGACGTGCCGATGAAAATCAATTTCCGGCAGATAATACAGCCCGGGGTAAGATCTTCAAACCATAGAAATTTTGTTGTGGGCTGACCGTGATAATTACGAGGTTGGGAGTCTGAAGTTTTGGGGGTCATTTTCGACCATTTGTGAGTGTGACCGATGAATCGACTTTTCAGCCAACGAGGGGTTAATTTGGCCATTGGGACCACCAAACTTAGGCTCCTAAACTGAAACGTCGTCATCGTTTTCTTCTAATGGAAAGGAAATTCATGATTTTGATTTTTAAAAACACATATTCATAATGGAAAACACATCCATACTGGTGACTGACACCATGTATCGAACTTGACGTACCGGGGTACAACATAATGGTCGCTCCCCCATTTCCCTCGTTTCGTTTCGTTGCGCAAAGTCCAGTAAGCCTTCTTCCTGTGCTTCATCTTGGGAATGATCCAACAGGTGGTCGTTTCAACAGTGGTCTGATGTTGTGTTAATGACATTCCTATTGGTTGTGATACTGATGACATCATAGATAAACATTGTATCAGCCAATGAGAATTGAACTTGATGATTGTGCACTGAGTCGAAACAAAGCAAATGGGGATACCTTTAGAAAAACTATTTTTAGCTTGTATTTTCAATTTTCTTTCAATAAAACTTTCGTATAACTAGGGTGTTCAGGTCACGTGACTTTCGACGTTCCGTAAGCGCATTTTCGCGTCACACACAAAAAATGACGAAAAAAACTTTTCACACCTCTTGAAGATCGGTTAATTTCGGTGTCTTATCGATGATTTATGAAGAAACCAGGAAGACCCAAGGTCAAGGAGGATACCGCGGTGACGTCACATCACGTGATCCCGACCCATATTACTGATCGCTATGGCCAATCAGATTCAGTCTACTGACAGCAGCAGCACTGAACACATCTCCACGTCTCACTGTCTGGTGCGCTCCTGTACACAAAAACACCAATAGACATGAAATATTGCAATACCTAGTATGGATTCTTCCTGTGTAAAATAAAATTTACAGAGCAGATTAACTTCCACGAATAAAAAAGACGTTTGGCGTGGCCAAAGTGCGGAAATAATGTCTCCGCTAAAATACACTACGAAATACACTAGGCAATGCACTACGCAATATACAGTAGAGATGCAGTTGAGTTTGTTATTGTTTTGACTTAGAAGCCCGCCCATATCATAATATATTCATGTATTCATGAAGTATGAACTCATTTCTGTCCCATACAACTCTAAGAACAGTCAATTTCTCCTTAAATCATCACCGAAACCGCGATATCCGCAGGAAGATTTCGTTCTAGTGTCCGAAAATGCATGATCTTACAGGGGCGCTAACTCGACAAATAGAGGGGATCTATGGGGATCTATGCGAGTTTTAGGTCCCACAGGTCTCGAACTTGTAAAATCTGTAAACATGCCTCCAAATCCCATTATGATAATGAAGAGATTGCCCCATATCTGGGAGACTGTTTTAAACCATCGCTAATTTTGGAAGATCGGTGCCCGGCTATTTGGTTAAAAAAAAACTATTTTTCCCCATCAAAACAGCACTTTTCATTATTCAAATGATAGCTTATTGTCTGAAGACTTATTTCATAGCAGAAAAGTACTAATAACTCTGATTTGATGCGAAAAATCTAACTTTGTTTGATGACTTGATTTTCCCTTGGCCGTGGATCGAGTTTGTTTACAATATGCAGCGCCATCTTGGAAAAGCCGTGACGTCACCGCGGTATCCTCCTTGACCCAAGGTACAGGTATCTAATCTTTCATTCTCTCAAATTTCAATGAAATTCATCGAGTATTTGGGGAGAAATTAGAAATTACGCACAACTTGGGCCGCCGTGGCGATCATCACGTCCGCCATAACGTTATGCTAATGAGGATGGCACGGGGGCGTGGCCTGCTGTCACTTGCTCGTCAAATCTTTGGCGCCTTTTCCGCAAAAGGGCACGTGACCTATGTAAATTATCTATCCGGAAATGAACTCTACTGCTGAAACTCTTGCTGTTCGTCCAAAACCGGATGAAATTCCGTCAATATTTACCGATTTTAGGCATTTTCAAGATTTGACACTCCTAAACAACACCTAACTATCCCTTCTGAAATCTCATAGAAATGATATCTATACAGATTTAGTGGTAATTGTAAGTATAAACCTCCGTTTTGATGAAAATAATTTGACATCTCCAGCGGAATCAAGAATTTATAATTTATTTTGTAGTTCCAACTTGGCCGATGGTGGCGCATGCCCAATTTTCGTAACATCCGGGCACTTTTCCAATTAAATTAGCATTAGAAAATCAGCTGATTTCAGTCAGTTTGGGTAGGTTTATTGTATATTTTGACAATGTTTTCATTCTTGTTATCTCGTGACAGTTGACTAATGTTGTTCTTGACAGTCCTGAGACTCGAATGCTCTGTATGTAAAGGTTTTGTTGGGTAGTTTGGTGAAAATATCAATGTTTTTCTTTTCATTTCCTGGTTCATGCATTCAGCATTGCATGGTTTTAGTGACAGCTTCTGTGAGTGACCAGGCCATGTTTGGCTATAGCTGTGTGTACTATAGCACCATCTGTAACTCTGAACCAATAAAGCCTTGGGGGAGATGTCTCATTGACATAAATGATATAATTGAAAGTACCAATACCGACTGAGATATTATTCTTTATTTTGAGGTATTATTCTTTATTTTCAGATCTGGCTGGATGAAGAGAATTGAGGCAGATTCAGCAGATAGAGGGATTGTGGTTGTCAAGCAGCGAATACATTCGAATCGATGGTACTTGTTGAGATGTATTATCTGTTACTTTCATCTGTAATTTGCAAATGAGTTGAATAATAATGTATGAACTAGATTTATAACGCTTCTAGTCTTTCTGTGTCTGTTATTAGCCACATTTCAAACAGTCGATTGGCGTCCTTACTCTCATCCGATCATTTTGATATATTACAAGCCTGGTTAGAATATTAATGGTGTTGGCAGAGTTTGACGGCCATCTTGGTTTCAATGGTGGCCATATTGGTTTCAACATGGCCGCCTGATGGCGGTTGCATCAAAGGGGATAAAGATTGACTGACCTCGAGCTGCATATCATACCAGTGTCTTAGTTTAAGAAACTTAAATGATATCTGCCAACATCCTTTTTACAAGCAGCTATATTCCAATATTTGTCCTTGGCGGCCATCTTGGAATGCCACCATATTGAATTCCAACCCGAAGATCCGTAATCGTCAAGTTTTACTACTCCTTTGGCTTGCAATGGGAGTCGGAGCTGCAGAAAAGGTTGCCAAGTTGCATAGTTTTGGTGGCCATCTTGGATTATTGGTAGCCATCTTGGATTTTGGCGGCCATTTTGGATTTGTTAGGACGGACATCATAATATGACTCCGTTCTATAAATTTTGCTGAAAAATATTCATGAATAAGATTCCTACAGCTAAAATACTGATCATTTTCTCACCTCGGCAGCCATGTTGGAAACCATTTGACCTTTGACCCTGTAAGGCATTTTCCCTTTGGAGCCCTTGGTCAAAATGTCCCAATCTTGCTAAGTTCAAATGCCTATAACTTTGGACTGAACAGGAATTTTTCCATTCTGTAAAAGCCATAATGCTTATAATAGCTGATACTTGAATTATAGCCTGCAATAATATTTATATATGTAATGGTCTATTTTGACCTGAACACCCTAGTATAACAGGTTGTTACTGGTTCTAGATTTATTTTATTGGTTGTTCCAATATGCAATTCATGCACTTTGAACATCCCTGAGCATCAATTGGAGGTTTTTCAGGACAAAATCTTCTTTATTTGGGTTCAGTTTGATATTTGAACACAGAGAGGTCAACACGAACTCGTTGCCAGGGGGGCTTCATGTCGATGAACTGGGTAGAAACTTGGCGGGCAGGTAAAGTTGGAACGGTATAGTATGTCGAGTTACATTTAATCAAGGTGATTTATTTCAGCCAATATGTCTTTGTTCTATACTCTGGCTCTCTCTGATGTGGAATTGGAAACCATCAGACAAAGAATTTCTATTAATATCCAAGAGGGCGACCCCCTTGGCTGCACTATATGGAGAGACAAGACCACTAATGAATATTCATAGGTTGGAGGGTCCAGGCCTATCTATTAGACGAGTGCATGTTTTTTACTCTCAAGTACATATTTGGAGAGGTATTGAAAATATATTTGTTGTGGCAAGTCTACAGATATAAAGAAATTATTTGATGAAAAAATTAATTTCGAATTTTGCTAATTGGGTAATAGGGGGCGTGTTTTGAGTTTTTTCTGCCAGTTGGCTGAAAAGAGTGGAAATATCAAAGTCTGTCTAATTTGTCGATTAAAAAAAAATTTCCGTGGTCAATCACCATTTTATTTTTCACCATTTACTTGCCCGACTGTCCGGAATAACATAATCTAAATTTCAGATTCACAACACCACGCGTTCTTTGATGCGTCGCGGTCAAACATTGACAATTTAACTGCTAAAAGGCTTAAAAAATCAATTGTGGTCTTGTCTCTGGAAGGGGTCTAAAACGACGAAAGGGTACGGCACACTGAATATATCTATTCGTGGCAAGAAGTACCAGCTGAGGGCTCATCGACTACACTATTATATTTCTTGTATTGCCAACGACCTGAAATTTAATCCCGATATATGCATGTATCTCACCGCTGCCACAAAAAAACATGTGTTAACATTGAACATCTGTCTATGGAGCCGGTGTGTGTGAACAATCAGAGAAAAACCTGTGTCAGTGAAAGCCAGTGTTTTGGACATGGTACTTTAACGACTGCATACTCAATTGAGGTGAGATCATTCAAAAAATCTCATTCAACAACAATATTTGAATATTAATTGTTATTTTACAGTTGATATTTACAGTTAAGAGCCAGTTTTTATAAGAGTCAGGCAGGTGGTGATTCATGACCCTCTCAGATTTGTTCCTAAATTTTTTTATTGGTAGATATATGTTAATAACGGACGGAAATCACATTTTCTATCCTCAATAGGGTCCACTTTTTTTTTAGGGGCCCCTGGAATATTGGGGTCAAAATGGGCCTAAATGGCAAAATAACCAAAATGTGGTTTTCAAATGCTGGTATTTCTGTGCGCCCTTAGTGAGCCACAGAGATTTTCATGCGTGTAAGTCTATTGGGTATTGACTTTCAGAAAATGTGAAAATTTTGGCGGCTGACATTGGGCGCAGCCCATAGGTGGCGCTGCAAAACGCGACATTTCGAAATTACACACACCTTCAGAGAGGTTGTGTGGTTTGCGCCCTAAGTCAGCCAGGGTGTTTCATGCGTATTATGATACATTAGCACCTACTGCTTTGATTTAAAGGAAATTTACGGCGGCTGACTTTGGGCGCACAAGTATAGGGGGCGCTTTTTGTCGCCGAAAGGTGAAATTACCACCTTTTCGCACAGCAAGTTCTCCATGAGCCCTAAGTCAAAACTGATCAAACATAGCTCAACTAGTCACCCAGCATCTCTAGTACCAGTGGTTAGGAGGGTTTCATGGCTGGTTTGCGTATCAACCCTTTTTGCACCGTTTTTTGTCGGGTCACTACGCGAAAAGGCTGAAAATGGAATTTTGTAAACTTTCTCCGATATTCATAAAACTTACAGGATTA
The DNA here is from genome assembly GCF_910592395.1 of Lineus longissimus. NCBI lineage: Eukaryota > Metazoa > Nemertea > Pilidiophora > Heteronemertea > Lineidae > Lineus > Lineus longissimus. The sequence goes on from NC_088311.1 coordinate 13,238,898, forward strand.
GCTCCTTTTGCACTGAGAAAGGTGTTATTAAAGTTTCTGTGGAATGCAGCAAGCCACTTTTGTTGTAGGCTGCCATTTGGTGGCAATATTGGAACTATAAAGCAAAAGTACCAGTTTTAGTGGAATTGTATCTTTCAAACCAATTATTTGATTTCGATCAAATTTGGAGTACATTTTCACTGAATCAAAGCTAAAACTTATTTCAGTTCTAATCAGCAATCTATTCAATTTAAAAAGTGTGCCAGACAAGACAAAAGTCAGTTCAAAAACAGTATGATCTGTGAATTCAATGTTGGTTTAGCCATTCACCAATATGTGTCCTTCCTGTCTAAGACATCAATCAAGCATGACAAGACATTGCCATGTGGCATGACATTTAAAAAAATCTGTTTTAATCAAACACATCCTGCATTTTGTAAGTATGATGATGGCAATATGTAATAGACAAGACTGATATAATTTTGTAAGACATGCAATTTTTTAATCTCGGGGCTTTAAACTATAAAAGATCATAAAATGTGAGATGGGTGTGGCAAATGTTGAACACACAGTGCATGCATGCATGCATCAAACAAACTGCATGCTAAAGTGGACAAGGCCACACCCTGTTCACCAAATGATCTTGCCTTGAGAACCGACCCGCCTACACAATACTTTTGCAGTTCTTCCCTTTCCTTTAGTTTGCTGCTTTGAAGATGGCCTCATCAGTCTCAGAGACAGAGTATGAGAACTGCTGTTTTTTCTCGGATCTTCAAAACTGTGGGGCTCACAAAAAGAGTCGCAAGACTGGTATTTGTCAGGTGGCGGACTTGAATGCTGATGTGAACAATCACATCAGGAATCTTGGACTGACAGTAACAGACAACATCGAGTTAAATGAAAAAACACTTATTGAAAACCGTGCAGGCAGAGATCTCTTCGCTGACAAGTTCATTTGTGCCCATCACAGATTTTCGTTTGGTATCTATTGGAAAAGTCCAGCAATTTGCCAACATCCAGAACATTCAAGAGTTGATTTTCGATCTAAAAAAGCCTGTCTTGCCACCAGACCTGCTACTCTAAAGCTTGCACAGGAAATATCTGAAAAATACCAAGTAAAGTTCCCAATCGGTGGACCGATATGTTCAAAGCATCGCGCGCCAGTGACCTACGTTCAAGTTGCCCATGACAACCGGGGTGAAGATGGGCCTGTTGACGATGATGCAGATGATGAAAACCAAGGAGGGGTACCTGATGATGTCGATGATGATACAATGTTTGCAGGTGGGTCGCAGGAGGAACTTCATGAATATGTTGACAACTTGATTCACAAGGAAAGCGTCAGTCCAAAGATGACCAGAACATGAAACTATATAAACTGTAGTTCACTGTTTAGATGTGATGATCCAGTTGGACAGTTTGGCCCTAATGGCATACTAACTATTTTGATAGTAATTTGCTAAATTTCTGCTGACATTTAAATATTGGTGAAGTTTTACACCATATTCATTGTAAAAGTGTTTAAGTTTCTGAGATACCGGTGATTTCATGGTAATTTTTGAATACTTTTGATTTTGAATAAACGGTTCATGATATAAAGGTCAAATTGCTCCTTTTTCTGTCAAATTTCAATTTTGCCACCAAGTAGCTTGCCACCTTGACCTATAAAACTCACAAAAAATACTTTCTTTAACGTAAGGAAGTTATCCTGTAAGTTTCATGAATATCGGAGAAAGTTCACAGTTTACCATTTTTGGCCTTTTTGTCTAGTGTCCCGACAAAAAATGGTGCAAAAAGGGTTAATACGCAAAACAGCCATGAAACCCTCCTAACCACTGGTACTAGAGATGCTGGGGACCATTTGAGCTATATTTGATCAATTTTGACTAAGGGCGCATGGAGAACTTGTTGTGCGAAAAGGTGGTAATTTCACCTTTTGGCGGCAAAAAGCGCCCCCTATACTTGTGCGCCCAAAGTCAGCCGCCGTAAATTTCCTTTAAATCAAAGCAGTAGGTGCTAATGTATCATAATACGCATGAAACACCCTGGCTGACTTAGGGCGCAAACCACACAACCTCTCTGAAGGTGTGTGTAATTTCGAAATGTCGCGTTTTGCAGCGCCACCTATGGGCTGCGCCCTAAGTCAGCCGCCAAAATTTTCACATTTTCTGAAAGTCAATACCCAATAGATTTACACGCATGAAAATCTCTGTGGCTCACTAAGGGCGCACAGAAATACCAGCATTTGAAAACCACATTTTGGTTATTTTGCCATTTAGGCCCATTTTGACCCCAATATTCCAGGGGCCCCTAAAAAAAAAGCGGACCCTATTGAGGATAGAAAATGTGATTTCCGTCCGTTATTAACATATATCTACCAATAAAAAAATTTAGGAACAAATCTGAGAGGGTCATGAATCACCCTCTAATAGGATCTTGCCTGATTCTTATAAAAACTGGCTCTTAATTGTTAAATTTTCTCATTGATTCTTTTAAATCAATGCAAAATCGGGTTTAAAATCAATGCAAAATCGGGTTTGCTGCATAGCTGTGGATGCCAGCCGTTTCTTGATTGGCATGGACATTGCCAGGTTGCATGAGTGGCCTGTTGTCTTTTTGGCTCACCGTAGGGGAGTCTTTACAATACCGCAGTGTCCGTCGTCCGTCGTCGTCTGTCGTCGTCGTCGTCCGTCGTCGTCGTCGTCGTATCCTGTTTCAAAAACAGTGGCACGTTTCTTAACCGCTAAGCCTATGAACTTGTAACTTTGTACACAGGACTCCCTTGGTCAGATGACCTGTGACACTAAATTTCGGTCCGATCTGATTCTTAATTTGGCCACCAGGGGGCCGAATGTAGATATCTAAAAGTGTGATATCTCGCTTATTAATGACTTGTTTGGAATAAAATTTTTGTGGTAGGTACTCATAGCAAGGATACATCATATATCATACGGGTTTTTAATTTGACCTACTTTTCAAGGTCAGAGAGGTCAAATGGCCTAAATTGGCTGTTTCAGTGTAACTATGGCACGTTTTTCAACCTCCACAGCTATGAACTTGAAACCTAATACATATAACCCCCTATACCAGATAACCTCTGGTGCTGAATTTCAGTCTGATCTGATTCTCAACTTGGCCACCAGGGGGCCGAATGTGGATACCTAAAAAGTGTGATAATTCGCTTATCAATAACTTGTTTTCAATAAAACTTTCGTGGTGGGTACTCATAGCAAGGATACATCATATATCGTACAATTTTTTAATTTGACCTACTTTTCAAGGTTGCAGAGGTCAAATGGCATAAATTGGCTGTTTCAGCGTAACTATGGCATGTTTCTCAACCGCCACAGCTATGAACTTGAAACTTGGTACATATAACCCCCTATATCAGATAACCTCCTGTGCTGAATATCGGTCCGATCTGATTCTCAATTTGGCCACCAGGGGGTCGAATGTGGATATCTAAAAAGTGTGATATCTCGCTTATTGATGACTTGTTTTCGATAAAACTTTTGTGGTAGGTACTCATAGCAAGGATACATCATATATCATATGGGTTTATAATTTGACCTACTTGTCGAGGTCACAGAGGTCACAACGCAGACACAGATATGGCCGAAATTGCATGTTTTGTGTTTTTCGTGTTGTGGCAATCCAAAGGTCGTGAGTTCAAACCCCGGTCAGGGACGGCCAAAAATATTTTTTTATTTTATTATTTTTTATCTTTTCCCTTTTGTCTTTTCTAACTTGTATCTTACATTTTCTTGATTTTTGGCTCACTGTAGGGGAGTCTTATGTAATACCGCAGTGTCCGTTGTCCGTCGTCGTCGTCCGTCGTCCGTCGTCGTATCCTATTTAAAAAACAGTGGCACGTTTCTTAACCCCTAGGGCTATGAACTTAAAACTTTGTACACAGCACCCCCTAGGTCAGGTGACCTCTGACACTGAATTTCGGTCCGATCTGATTCTCAACTTGGCCACCAGGGGGCCAAATGTCGATATCTAAAAAGTGTGATATCTCGCTTATTAGTGACTTGTTTTCGATGAAACTTGTGTTGTAGGTACTCATAGCAAATATACATCTTATATCATACGGGTTTTTAATTTGACCTACTTTTCAAGTTCACAGAGGTCATATGGCGTAAATTGGCCGTTAGAGTGTAAACTATGGCACGTTTCTTAACCACTAAAGCTATGAACTTGAAACTTGGTACATATAACCCCCTATATCACATAGCCTCTGGTGCTGAATTTCAGTTTGATCGGATTCTCAACTTTGCCACCAGGGGGCCAAAAGTGGATATCTAAAGTGTGATATCTCGCTTATAAGTGACTTGTTTTCGATAAAATTTTTATGGTAGGTACTCTTAGGAAGAATACATCACATGTCTTACGGGTTTTCAATTTGACCTACTTTTCAAGGTCACAGAGGTCATATGGCGTAAATTGGCCGTTGGAGTGTAAACTATGGCACGTTTCTTAACCAGTAAAGCTATGAACTTGAAACTTGGTGCATATAACCCCCTACATCAGATAACCTTTGATGCCGAATTTTGGCCTGATCTGATTCTTTATTCGGCCACCAGGGGGCCATAATGGAAAAAGGAAGAAGTGCAATATCTTGCTTATTTGAGTGAATTGTTTTCGATAAAATTTTTATGGCAGGGACTTCTAGCAAGGATACACCACATGTCCTACGATTTTTGGATTTGACCTCCTTTTCTAGGTCACAGAGGTCAAATGGCGTAAATTGGCCATTAGAGTGTAACTATGGCACGTTTCTTAACTGCTGAAGCTATGAACTTGAAAGTTGGTACATGTAACCCCCTACATCAGATAATCTCTGACACCGAATTTTGGCCTCATCTGATTCTTGATTTGGCCACCAGGGGGTCAAAACTGAATAAGTAGGACGTGCAATATCTTGCTTATTAATGACTTTTTTTCGATGAATTTTTTATTGCAGGGACTCTTAGCAATCACACGATATTGATCTTGTTGATGTCATAGACAATTATTGGTTGGATCATAAACTTATATATACTGCCCTGTCTTATTACTTGACATCAATACACATCTAAAAAAAGTCTTCATGCCTGATTGTGTTCACCATATTCACTTCTAAACTAAGCATGATCCTGCCTACTAAAAGATGTATACGGTGAGCACAATGGCCCCTGGCCGTTTCATCTTTTGTGATGGTAGAATCGTTGTGTCTTGTACTTGTCCCCTCTTTGGCGCCTTGCGTCATGTAAGGACCGCATGTCGAGTCTTTTCTTCATATGATTATGGAAAGGGGTCCTCCTTGCTGCCCCTGGCATGAGGGCCCTGACGATCAGTATTGCTGATTTCCCCGTACCAAAAGACATTGAATGAATGCCCGAGTGACACAGACTGTCGTAGTTCTTGCTGTATGTTGTGCACTTGGGTGCATAGGTAACCACTCGATGATTTAGGCTTTCACACTTGTTTGTTGTGAACTTGTTTTTGAGTTTTTGGAGTTGATCGGCCGAGAAAAACTTTTGTATGACATCCTCGAACTTGCCCTTGTCTGTTGCGTTCAATTCTAAATATTGACAGTAGGGTAGAAATTTCTGTATCTCTGGACGTGTGCATACACGAGACCGTTTGTGACAGTGTGAGTGGTTTCCATGAAAGCACCCAATGACATTTTTAACAGTTTCAGCAACGTTGTCACCTTTCTTTGCACGTTTTATTTCTTTGTAGATTCGCTTTTGGATAGCTGTGCTCAGTTTTTTCACGAAAAGGGATCTGTCCATTCCATGGTTCAACTTTGTAGTAAGTTTGACTTTTTTTAGCCCTTTCTGAAACGACCTAAGTCTGTGAACAAGTCAGTGGACGTGTTTAACTTCTCTCTTGTTTTTTTGTGCGAATGTCCTAACGGTTTTTCTCTGTTTGCGTGCACGCATCACTCGTGACAGATGCAATTTGTAATATGTTCCCATTCTCTAATTTCAGCATGTTAGTCTCCGCCAGCTTCGTCTCGCAAGACGTGATTGACTCGTCTGTCCCGTGTGTTTTGGAGCATTCTACGTGCTTACAATTAGGTTTGTGACACAATTTATTTGCTGTGGAACATTCAAGTACCAGCCCACCCTCGGTGTCAATTAGTGGAGAAAAAGCCTGGGTGCCAACTTCATGGCCCTGTTGCGGTCTGTTGTTATATGCACAGTCGAGGTTCTACATGCACAGTGTGTGTGCCTTTCAGGTTTCTCGTTATTGTCTGATTTTATTTCATGACATTTACATTAAGTGTTCTTACAGTTTCGGCGGCGGTATCAAATTTTTCATGCATTTAGATTTAGTGTTGATAGGATGAATGCAACGTCAGAAATACCATATTTAGTTCTTAGTGCCGCTAAAGACGCCATTTCATTTGCTACATATGGCTTAGGGCCTCGTTGGCCTCTTCTAAACTGCTCAGACTTTTGGCATGGCTTGGATTTATAACCACATTTGTGGCAGCCAATGACCAACTCGACACCGAAGTCCGTAACGTTTTGCTACGGAAAGCGAAACATTTGATTGACACTTTTCTGCATGTTCTTTTACCGTATTAACTAAGGCTTCTAATTCCTTCAGTCCGCAAATTATGTTCTGTACTTCCTCCTCTGATTCTAACGTTTTGTTTTTTGCAGGTCTTAGTCTGTATGCCACCGAAAAGTCATTGCAAGTTGCCGTTGGGTGTCTCAGATCATCTTCATACGCTCTTTTGTTCAAATCGGGGATTAACAATGGTGGATCGTTACCACCGTCTCTATTGGGAATAGCATGATCTACCTTATGACCTTCTCTAAAGTAAGTGCAGGCAATGGAGCCCTTTTTCTGTCCATTCTTCCTGTGCTTCATCTTGGGAATGATCCAACAGGTGGTCGTTTCAACAGTGGTCATTCCAACAGTGGCCTGAAGTTGTGTTAATGACATTCCTATTGGTTGTGATACTGATGACATCATAGATGAACATTGTATCAGCCAATGAGAATTGAACTTGATGATTGTGCACTGAGTCGAAACAAAGCAAATGGGGATACCTTTAGAAAAAAAACGATTTTTAGCTTGTATTTTCAATTTTCTTTCAATAAAACTTTCGTATAACAGGTTGTTACTGGTTCTAGATTTATTTTATTGGTTAAATTAGGGATTTGAAAGTACTTGAATATATCTTAAGTATATTACGCGAATAATATATATGTGAAATCGGCTGTTCCAATATGCAATTCATGCACTTTGAACATCCCTGAGCATCAATTGGAGGTTTTTTAGGACAAAATCTTCTTTATTTGGGTTCAGTTTGATATTTGAACACAGAGAGGTCAACACGAACTCGTTGCCAGGGGGGCTTCATGTCGATGAACTGGGTAGAAACTTGGCGGGCAGGTAAAGTTGGAACGGTATAGTATGTCGAGTTACATTTAATCAAGGTGATTTATTTCAGCCAATATGTCTTTGTTCTATACTCTGGCTCTCTCTGATGTGGAATTGGAAACCATCAGACAAAGAATTTCTATTAATATCCAAGAGGGCGACCCCCTTGGCTGCACTATATGGAGAGACAAGACCACTAATGAATATTCATAGGTTGGAGGGTCCAGGCCTATCTATTAGACGAGTGCATGTTTTTTACTCTCAAGTACATATTTGGAGAGGTATTGAAAATATATTTGTTGTGGCAAGTCTACAGATATAAAGAAATTATTTGATGAAAAAATTAATTTCGAATTTTGCTAATTGGGTAATAGGGGGCGTGTTTTGAGTTTTTTCTGCCAGTTGGCTGAAAAGAGTGGAAATATCAAAGTCTGTCTAATTTGTCGATTAAAAAAAAATTTCCGTGGTCAATCACCATTTTATTTTTCACCATTTACTTGCCCGACTGTCCGGAATAACATAATCTAAATTTCAGATTCACAACACCACGCGTTCTTTGATGCGTCGCGGTCAAACATTGACAATTTAACTGCTAAAAGGCTTAAAAAATCAATTGTGGTCTTGTCTCTGGAAGGGGTCTAAAACGACGAAAGGGTACGGCACACTGAATATATCTATTCGTGGCAAGAAGTACCAGCTGAGGGCTCATCGACTACACTATTATATTTCTTGTATTGCCAACGACCTGAAATTTAATCCCGATATATGCATGTATCTCACCGCTGCCACAAAAAAACATGTGTTAACATTGAACATCTGTCTATGGAGCCGGTGTGTGTGAACAATCAGAGAAAAACCTGTGTCAGTGAAAGCCAGTGTTTTGGACATGGTACTTTAACGACTGCATACTCAATTGAGGTGAGATCATTCAAAAAATCTCATTCAACAACAATATTTGAATATTAATTGTTATTTTACAGTTGATATTTACAGTTAATTGTTAAATTTTCTCATTGATTCTTTTAAATCAATGCAAAATCGGGTTTAAAATCAATGCAAAATCGGGTTTGCTGCATAGCTGTGGATGCCAGCCGTTTCTTGATTGGCATGGACATTGCCAGGTTGCATGAGTGGCCTGTTGTCTTTTTGGCTCACCGTAGGGGAGTCTTTACAATACCGCAGTGTCCGTCGTCCGTCGTCGTCTGTCGTCGTCGTCGTCCGTCGTCGTCGTCGTCGTATCCTGTTTCAAAAACAGTGGCACGTTTCTTAACCGCTAAGCCTATGAACTTGTAACTTTGTACACAGGACTCCCTTGGTCAGATGACCTGTGACACTAAATTTCGGTCCGATCTGATTCTTAATTTGGCCACCAGGGGGCCGAATGTAGATATCTAAAAGTGTGATATCTCGCTTATTAATGACTTGTTTGGAATAAAATTTTTGTGGTAGGTACTCATAGCAAGGATACATCATATATCATACGGGTTTTTAATTTGACCTACTTTTCAAGGTCAGAGAGGTCAAATGGCCTAAATTGGCTGTTTCAGTGTAACTATGGCACGTTTTTCAACCTCCACAGCTATGAACTTGAAACCTAATACATATAACCCCCTATACCAGATAACCTCTGGTGCTGAATTTCAGTCTGATCTGATTCTCAACTTGGCCACCAGGGGGCCGAATGTGGATACCTAAAAAGTGTGATAATTCGCTTATCAATAACTTGTTTTCAATAAAACTTTCGTGGTGGGTACTCATAGCAAGGATACATCATATATCGTACAATTTTTTAATTTGACCTACTTTTCAAGGTTGCAGAGGTCAAATGGCATAAATTGGCTGTTTCAGCGTAACTATGGCATGTTTCTCAACCGCCACAGCTATGAACTTGAAACTTGGTACATATAACCCCCTATATCAGATAACCTCCTGTGCTGAATATCGGTCCGATCTGATTCTCAATTTGGCCACCAGGGGGTCGAATGTGGATATCTAAAAAGTGTGATATCTCGCTTATTGATGACTTGTTTTCGATAAAACTTTTGTGGTAGGTACTCATAGCAAGGATACATCATATATCATATGGGTTTATAATTTGACCTACTTGTCGAGGTCACAGAGGTCACAACGCAGACACAGATATGGCCGAAATTGCATGTTTTGTGTTTTTCGTGTTGTGGCAATCCAAAGGTCGTGAGTTCAAACCCCGGTCAGGGACGGCCAAAAATATTTTTTTATTTTATTATTTTTTATCTTTTCCCTTTTGTCTTTTCTAACTTGTATCTTACATTTTCTTGATTTTTGGCTCACTGTAGGGGAGTCTTATGTAATACCGCAGTGTCCGTTGTCCGTCGTCGTCGTCCGTCGTCCGTCGTCGTATCCTATTTAAAAAACAGTGGCACGTTTCTTAACCCCTAGGGCTATGAACTTAAAACTTTGTACACAGCACCCCCTAGGTCAGGTGACCTCTGACACTGAATTTCGGTCCGATCTGATTCTCAACTTGGCCACCAGGGGGCCAAATGTCGATATCTAAAAAGTGTGATATCTCGCTTATTAGTGACTTGTTTTCGATGAAACTTGTGTTGTAGGTACTCATAGCAAATATACATCTTATATCATACGGGTTTTTAATTTGACCTACTTTTCAAGTTCACAGAGGTCATATGGCGTAAATTGGCCGTTAGAGTGTAAACTATGGCACGTTTCTTAACCACTAAAGCTATGAACTTGAAACTTGGTACATATAACCCCCTATATCACATAGCCTCTGGTGCTGAATTTCAGTTTGATCGGATTCTCAACTTTGCCACCAGGGGGCCAAAAGTGGATATCTAAAGTGTGATATCTCGCTTATAAGTGACTTGTTTTCGATAAAATTTTTATGGTAGGTACTCTTAGGAAGAATACATCACATGTCTTACGGGTTTTCAATTTGACCTACTTTTCAAGGTCACAGAGGTCATATGGCGTAAATTGGCCGTTGGAGTGTAAACTATGGCACGTTTCTTAACCAGTAAAGCTATGAACTTGAAACTTGGTGCATATAACCCCCTACATCAGATAACCTTTGATGCCGAATTTTGGCCTGATCTGATTCTTTATTCGGCCACCAGGGGGCCATAATGGAAAAAGGAAGAAGTGCAATATCTTGCTTATTTGAGTGAATTGTTTTCGATAAAATTTTTATGGCAGGGACTTCTAGCAAGGATACACCACATGTCCTACGATTTTTGGATTTGACCTCCTTTTCTAGGTCACAGAGGTCAAATGGCGTAAATTGGCCATTAGAGTGTAACTATGGCACGTTTCTTAACTGCTGAAGCTATGAACTTGAAAGTTGGTACATGTAACCCCCTACATCAGATAATCTCTGACACCGAATTTTGGCCTCATCTGATTCTTGATTTGGCCACCAGGGGGTCAAAACTGAATAAGTAGGACGTGCAATATCTTGCTTATTAATGACTTTTTTTCGATGAATTTTTTATTGCAGGGACTCTTAGCAATCACACGATATTGATCTTGTTGATGTCATAGACAATTATTGGTTGGATCATAAACTTATATATACTGCCCTGTCTTATTACTTGACATCAATACACATCTAAAAAAAGTCTTCATGCCTGATTGTGTTCACCATATTCACTTCTAAACTAAGCATGATCCTGCCTACTAAAAGATGTATACGGTGAGCACAATGGCCCCTGGCCGTTTCATCTTTTGTGATGGTAGAATCGTTGTGTCTTGTACTTGTCCCCTCTTTGGCGCCTTGCGTCATGTAAGGACCGCATGTCGAGTCTTTTCTTCATATGATTATGGAAAGGGGTCCTCCTTGCTGCCCCTGGCATGAGGGCCCTGACGATCAGTATTGCTGATTTCCCCGTACCAAAAGACATTGAATGAATGCCCGAGTGACACAGACTGTCGTAGTTCTTGCTGTATGTTGTGCACTTGGGTGCATAGGTAACCACTCGATGATTTAGGCTTTCACACTTGTTTGTTGTGAACTTGTTTTTGAGTTTTTGGAGTTGATCGGCCGAGAAAAACTTTTGTATGACATCCTCGAACTTGCCCTTGTCTGTTGCGTTCAATTCTAAATATTGACAGTAGGGTAGAAATTTCTGTATCTCTGGACGTGTGCATACACGAGACCGTTTGTGACAGTGTGAGTGGTTTCCATGAAAGCACCCAATGACATTTTTAACAGTTTCAGCAACGTTGTCACCTTTCTTTGCACGTTTTATTTCTTTGTAGATTCGCTTTTGGATAGCTGTGCTCAGTTTTTTCACGAAAAGGGATCTGTCCATTCCATGGTTCAACTTTGTAGTAAGTTTGACTTTTTTTAGCCCTTTCTGAAACGACCTAAGTCTGTGAACAAGTCAGTGGACGTGTTTAACTTCTCTCTTGTTTTTTTGTGCGAATGTCCTAACGGTTTTTCTCTGTTTGCGTGCACGCATCACTCGTGACAGATGCAATTTGTAATATGTTCCCATTCTCTAATTTCAGCATGTTAGTCTCCGCCAGCTTCGTCTCGCAAGACGTGATTGACTCGTCTGTCCCGTGTGTTTTGGAGCATTCTACGTGCTTACAATTAGGTTTGTGACACAATTTATTTGCTGTGGAACATTCAAGTACCAGCCCACCCTCGGTGTCAATTAGTGGAGAAAAAGCCTGGGTGCCAACTTCATGGCCCTGTTGCGGTCTGTTGTTATATGCACAGTCGAGGTTCTACATGCACAGTGTGTGTGCCTTTCAGGTTTCTCGTTATTGTCTGATTTTATTTCATGACATTTACATTAAGTGTTCTTACAGTTTCGGCGGCGGTATCAAATTTTTCATGCATTTAGATTTAGTGTTGATAGGATGAATGCAACGTCAGAAATACCATATTTAGTTCTTAGTGCCGCTAAAGACGCCATTTCATTTGCTACATATGGCTTAGGGCCTCGTTGGCCTCTTCTAAACTGCTCAGACTTTTGGCATGGCTTGGATTTATAACCACATTTGTGGCAGCCAATGACCAACTCGACACCGAAGTCCGTAACGTTTTGCTACGGAAAGCGAAACATTTGATTGACACTTTTCTGCATGTTCTTTTACCGTATTAACTAAGGCTTCTAATTCCTTCAGTCCGCAAATTATGTTCTGTACTTCCTCCTCTGATTCTAACGTTTTGTTTTTTGCAGGTCTTAGTCTGTATGCCACCGAAAAGTCATTGCAAGTTGCCGTTGGGTGTCTCAGATCATCTTCATACGCTCTTTTGTTCAAATCGGGGATTAACAATGGTGGATCGTTACCACCGTCTCTATTGGGAATAGCATGATCTACCTTATGACCTTCTCTAAAGTAAGTGCAGGCAATGGAGCCCTTTTTCTGTCCATTCTTCCTGTGCTTCATCTTGGGAATGATCCAACAGGTGGTCGTTTCAACAGTGGTCATTCCAACAGTGGCCTGAAGTTGTGTTAATGACATTCCTATTGGTTGTGATACTGATGACATCATAGATGAACATTGTATCAGCCAATGAGAATTGAACTTGATGATTGTGCACTGAGTCGAAACAAAGCAAATGGGGATACCTTTAGAAAAAAAACGATTTTTAGCTTGTATTTTCAATTTTCTTTCAATAAAACTTTCGTATAACAGGTTGTTACTGGTTCTAGATTTATTTTATTGGTTAAATTAGGGATTTGAAAGTACTTGAATATATCTTAAGTATATTACGCGAATAATATATATGTGAAATCGGCTGTTCCAATATGCAATTCATGCACTTTGAACATCCCTGAGCATCAATTGGAGGTTTTTTAGGACAAAATCTTCTTTATTTGGGTTCAGTTTGATATTTGAACACAGAGAGGTCAACACGAACTCGTTGCCAGGGGGGCTTCATGTCGATGAACTGGGTAGAAACTTGGCGGGCAGGTAAAGTTGGAACGGTATAGTATGTCGAGTTACATTTAATCAAGGTGATTTATTTCAGCCAATATGTCTTTGTTCTATACTCTGGCTCTCTCTGATGTGGAATTGGAAACCATCAGACAAAGAATTTCTATTAATATCCAAGAGGGCGACCCCCTTGGCTGCACTATATGGAAGGGGTCTAAAACGACGAAAGGGTACGGCACACTGAATATATCTATTCGTGGCAAGAAGTACCAGCTGAGGGCTCATCGACTACACTGTAATAATCTTCCGCTCCTCTTCTTGTAATAAATGCAATAAAACGGCTCAAATACGGTGTCTCTCTTTTTATTTCATGCGCTCTCCTTCCGCCTTTTTCTTCCAACAGCGTACATACATTTTACAACAATCCCCTGCCGTGACCGCCCGACGTCGGCTCCATCGACATACTCACAGGAGGAGGATGCGCCAAACCCGGTGATGACGTCACCCTGCGTAGCAACAGTTCGCAACAGTTAGCAACGGTGCCGTCAAGAACGAGATCACCACACCATCCCCTTCAAAATAGTTACTCTGACCATCAAATTCTTATGGAAACTAAACATGGTAGCGACCACATAGGCACTGGATGATATACTTAGTGATACTTAATATTCTATACAAAATTTAGTGATTCCTACGAAGATTATTTCAAACTAACGGTATATGTAACCGCACCTCAATCTATATACATCGCCTGTACACAATGAACACAATGAACACAATATCTATATGGTTTATCGCCATTTCGCCTACAATCATTTCGCCTACCAAAAAATGCCATTTCGCCTACAGCCATTTCGCCCACCGTCATTTCGCCTACAGCCATTTTGCCTACTGCCATTTCGCCTATTTCTCATTTCGCCTACTTGCCATTTCGGCTATCTGCCATTTCGCCTACCCACCATTTCGCCTACTGCCATTTCACCTACATACAGAAAATGCCATTTCACATAATTCTGAATATATTTGTTTTAAATCCTCCATATTGATACCAGTAACAGTAAAAAATATAAGTTATCAGGTCTTATACCTACTGTTGCAGAGGATTTGCAAATCCACCACATTTATTTGGTATCTGTCAAAAATATATGTTTGGCCCTATGTAGGCCTACTGTAGCAGAGGATTGTATCCCATTTCCCTTTTAGAGTCCCAATCATCATACACTAATTTGTTGTTGTTGAAGCTCTAATTTGGTTACTAGATTAATTACTGGATTAATTGGATCACTATAAAGTGTGTCACACAACATAAGCAAACTAACTAATTTTCTGCTAATGTATAGTGACCGTACTTCTATCTGCCAACTAAAAATTTGCCTCAAACCACCTATGTTCAATACAAATATCCAGAAAGTCATACTTTCCTTCCAATTCATAAAAAAACTAAACTAGCAGTAAAAGTAGGCGAAATGGCTAGTAGGCGAATTGACAAGTAGGCGAATTGACAAGTAGGCGAAATGGCTAGTAGGCGAAATGGCTAATAGGCGAAATGGTTATAGGCGAAATAGCTGTAGGCAAAATGGTTATAGGTGAAATGATTGTAGGCGAAATGGCGATACACCATCTATATCTATAATCCTAAATTAACACCTTACTAACTATTAAACTTACAGTGGTCTACATGACTAGAATCTACACAATACAAATACAAATAAAAATTCACTTATCTCCTATTATTTACACAAAACTACTTGCAATTAACCCTCCCCAAACAGTACAATTCACTTATCTTCTATTATTTACACAAAACTACTTGCAATTAACCCTCCCCAAACAGTACAGTACTATCTGCTAATGGGACCAGGAGTATGAGTTGACTAAATTGATGATCTTTCTCTTCTTATGGTTATACTAGTCTTATATTTACTACCCAAGCCTTGGGCAGGGCAGGCTTTATTGTTGATGTGGCAAATTGGTGTGTCCATTGTGCCTGCTGAATGAAAAAAACATTCAGGGAGTGTCTTGACACTAATGACAGCTGTAAGTGTTGGACCCGATATTGTCATAACGTCTCGATGATGTCATGGTGTCCTGACCTATACTTAATCCTTAATCCCTCTTACTCATAGAATATATATTGTAAGTTGGCATTTTGTGTTTTGCACTTTACCTTTTGCAGCTCATGATAAGCCGAGGCTGATATTTCCCGAGGTAGACCTAACTTTAGTTGTGATGTTTTGAATGACACTTTACAGTCATGACAGTGCATCTTGTGTGCTAAAGCATACAAAATGATGTCAAAACATGGTACCACTACAAGAATGAGAACCCAACTTTGGTGGAGAATTCGGTCATTTCTCCAGAGGCTGCTGGTAGTGCTATTGCTAATGCTAAGTGTGTAATCTAAAGAACCTTTTCTTGGCAATGGTATGATTTTTCTCTCAAAAGTGAATACAAACTGCTACCTAGTTACTTAGTACATCATATTCTATACTGTGCATACCTTGCTTCAATAAGGAACTGGTGATAACGATAAATGCCAATGGCGGCGCCACAATCGATCATACCTTCTGACGTCATGACATCATTTTCTGGTCTGTTGACGTCGCATGAGGTCAATCGCGCAAAACCATTGCATACATTTTTGCACAAGATTTCAACAACACAAAACGTGCCCAATAACTGGCATCGCGCATATTTTCCGCAAAATTATCTTACAAAATTGATAGCTCAGTAGATTTGAAGCAGGAACATGCAAACGTCGCTGAAATCAGTCGAAAATAAGCAATCATTTCTGGGCTCAGAAATAATATGATAATGCATTGGAAATGGAAAGTTTTGATATGATCAATTGCAGCGCCACGTGGCGGATTACTCACGCCAGTCCCTCATTGTCCTTGTATCATATTTTTCAACATTTCTCTCCAATCACAAGGCGAGGATAAATACTCCTTTCAAAATAGCGTAATCACGCACAATTCCACAGGTACATCCCATTCATCTCAAATTTCAGCCAATGACAGCAGATTTTAGAAAATGTAAATGCAATTTTCAATAGTCACTGAATAGCTAAGACACATGTTAACCTGTTTTAATTCGCCAGAAAACATCTCTCAGCTTCTTCCACAAAATTCCCCCATTCAGCTATTCCAACGTTAGTACCATGTGCACGCGGAAAACAATCTGACCAACTCCACTTTTTCAAGACAAACCACACCATCCCACAACTATTGCATGATCAACCCCTAACAATGACAAGTTCTTCCTCAAACTCTCCCTTTCATATCGACAGGTGAGCACAATGGCCCTGGTCATTTCATTTCCAAAGTGATAACTCTAGTCAAAGTAGTTGTGGATTGGATATTTCTTACTGACCCATTCAATATTATGACCAGGATCCACACAGCACTCACTTACTATGAAGTGTAACAACTAAAGCAGAACTTAAATTAGGTTTTATCTTGACTTGCTCAGTCATAAATGATTTAAAATCTCTCTCACCAGATAATCTTACTACAAGAGACTACCGCACACCTTGCATTGATTAACATAATAACTTATAGAAATAAACATACATGATAAATGACAATTATTGGAATTCAGTAACAATTACAAAAAAATACAAATACAGAACAGTACTTCTCTACTACTTCTTCTGTTCATGAATAAGAACCATGCCATTTACAGGGTTGCCCCTGCTCCATTTCTCGGTGGTTGAAACAAGGCAGGCTCATTGGCTGTCCCTCAATCGACTGGGCTCACGCTGTATCAGTGTGTCTCAGTCTGAATCATCAGTACTTAAAGGCCATATATCAAGGTTTTTTGCCATTTTCTGCTGTAAGACGATTTCAAAAGTGTACCTAACACTTTATACAATACAGAAAACCAAATGCAATTAGCTGCATCCATTTTGAAGATATAGCCAATTATGTGTTTGACAACTTGATTACCTAATCAGGCTAGCAACTGGCTTGTTAGAGCCAGGCGGCGGGTTCAGCAAAAGTTGTGATGTAGATCAGGTTATCTGTACATGTCATGCAATCATAAAAGCAGGAGGGCCTTAATTAATTATGCACACCTGGAAGTAATGTGTTTCATTCACTATGGTGTATTGTGTGGCTCCGAATTGAGTCAAGGATAGCACAAAGAACAATCGAATGACGGATGGGACCCATTTTCATGAATTTCCAAAGCCAGTTGAACGAGAGAGGAGGAAGCTGTGGATTCGGAAGTGCAAACGTTTGGAGTGTTGGAAGCCTGGGCCTTCGGCCAAACTTTGCAGTGATCACTTTATCGATACGGATTATCACATGAAGCTTCATCTGCATCTGCATCCAACTGAATATTAAATGCCACTTGTTAAAAACAGCTGTTCCAACCATGTCAATTGCATTTAATGCCCGAGGCTGCTGAGGTCGGTTGTTATACATAATGTGTAGGCCCTATTGGGGCCTGTGATACCGCATAGTGTCTTCTTGTGTTCCAGCCATAGCAAGGTGAAAGCGACACAGGTCAGTGTCAGTGACAGCCACTGTCAATGACAGATTATTGTCATCTGACATCTAGGCCTATCTAACGTTGCACGGCATTATATCGTCACGTCAAGATGATTGTGCATAATACCGTCACTTTTCAATAGTAGTTCAGCGTCATGACATAACTGGCGATACAACACTGACGAGGCGAAACAATATTGTGCAACATTAGTCTGTTCAAAAATCATACATGTTATGCATCTGCAACCGTCTATCAATGTCTTCTTTGCTATATCGGCAGGTCTGCCATGCAAATTGATTAACCACAAATTCTAATCACTTTCGTCCGAATGATCACTCTCATTACGATCTAGTGATATTAATGGCTCGAACATGTACGGCTCAACGTTTAAATATCCTTCTGTATCGACCAAAACATTCTCAAATTCACTGCTCTCACTCTCTGAACTGTATGCGGAAGCCATCTTGCTTTGTTCTGACTGACCTGATCTACGTCATCAAAAAATCCCTAGCGGCCACATGTGGAACTAATCTAAAGTTGTGTGTGGTGGGAAATTCAAATAGTTTAAAATTGAAAATTGAAATAACTAAATAATGACTTTATTATTAGAATTTTTTTAATGTCTGGGATCTTGTTTTTTTAACCCTCAACATATTTCATGAGTATCAAGCATGTTTTCAAACCTTGATATATGACCTTTAAGTGTATTTCAAATTACTTGAATATGAAAGCAGGAAACCATTCTGGGCCACCCTGTACTTGCAGTGAAAATGAAAATGACATGTCACAACATAATAAATGTTGCTCCCGTTGTGTGCAAGATGGCGATGCATCATGTACTAGAACTTCTTGCTCGACCTCTTCTTGTCAGATGTAAAATGCTGAAATGCTTTGGGGAAACTGAATTGGTCTCCAACACCAGACTTGATCAACATCTTTGCCTCTTCTCTTTCTGAACAGAGCCTGTTTCTTTTTGGCTCACCGTAGGGGAGTCTATATGATACCGCAGTGTCCGTCGTCCGTCGTCGTCCGTCGTCGTCGTCGTCGTCGTCGTCGTCCGTCGTATCCTAGTTCAAAAACAGTGGCACGTTTTTTAACCGCTAGGCCTATGAACTTAAAACTTTGTACACATGACCCCCTAGGTCAGATGACCCGTGACACTAAATTTCTGTCCGATCTGATTCTCTACTTGGCCACCAGGGGGCCAAATGTGGATATCTAAAAAGTGTGATATCTCGCCTATTAGTGACTTGTTTTCGATAAAACTTTTGTGGTAGGTACTCATAGCAAGGATACATCATATATCGTACGGGTTTTTAATTTGATCTACTTTTCAAGGTCGCAGAGGTCAAATGGCGTGAATTGGCCGTTTGAGTGTAACTATGGCACGTTTCTCAACCACCAAAGCTATGAGCTTAAAACTTATTACATATAACCCCCTATATCAGATAACCTCTGGTGCTGAATTTCAGCCTGATCTGATTCTTGACTTTGCCACCAGGGGGCCAAAACAGAAAAAGTAAGAAGTGCAATAGCCTGCTTATTAGCAAATTGTTTTTGATGAAATTTTTATGGCAGGGACCCCTAGCAAGGTTACCTCAGATGTTGCACGATTTTTCGGATTTGACCTACTTTTTAAGGTCGCAGAGGTCAAATGGCGTAAATTTGCCGTTTGAGTGTAACTATGGCACGTTTCTCAACCGCAACAGTTATGAACTTGAAACTTTGAACAAATGACCCCCTAGGGCAGTCGACCTTTTACACTGAATTTTGGTTCGGTCTGATTATTGACTTGGCCACCAGGGGGCCCAAACTCAAAACTCAAAAAGTGTGATTTCTCGCTTATTACTGATTTGTTTTTGATAAAAGTTTCATGGTAGGTACTCCCAGCAAGGATACATCACATATCTTACGGGTTTTTGATTTGACCCACCTTTCAAGTTCACAGAGGTCAAAGTTGAAAACTTTACCGTTCTTGGTACGTTTTGTCGTTGTTCAATGTAAAGAGTTTTAATTTTGTGTAATGATGCATCTAAGAAGCCACTATTTGTATGCAAAGTTTCAGCCAGGTCGGAATTCAAATATGGCAGAAATTGCATGTTTTTTGGGTTTTTCCTCGTATTGTGGCAATCCAAAGGTCGTGAGTTCAAACCCCGGTCAAGGACAGCCAAAAATATTTTTATTGTTCATCTTTTTCTTTTTTCTTTTCTGAGTTCTATCTTACATTTTCTTCATTTTTTGATTTATTTGGTGCCATAGATTTAATTAGGTGGCCATCTTGGAAATCGTTTTTTGCCGATTGCTGTAGTGTAACGGTGTCTGCTCATTTCGCCTTAACCTTATTCGCCTTATCCAATTTTGCCTTCTCCCATTTAGCCTTCTCCTAACTTGCCTTTTCTCAATTCGCCTTCTACGATTTCGCCATCGTCTTATCTCGCCTTTGTTCCAATTGGCCTTCTTCCTAACTCGCCTTCCTCTCATCTTGCCTCATCCTAGTTTGCCTTTTCTTATTTCGCCTTTGTCCTATTCTGCCTTGGTTCCATCCTGCCTTATCTCATCTTGCCTTTTCTTGATTGACCTTTGTGTCAATTCGCCTTCTTCCCATTTTGCCTTCTCCCGTTTCGCCATATCTCAACTCGCCTTTTATCAATCCCCCTTCGTTAAGCAAGGGGTCTATTATTCGCAGGGGGGGGGGGGGCAGTGTTTTGAGTAGTTTAATGATTCTGTTCAAAAAAACTTTGGTACTTGTATTATCTCATGCTAAGTTATAGCATTGCTGTGAATGAAGAACATCAAACGTACCAAAACCATCTAAAGGGAACACTGCGTGGGACGTTCTTGAGAGCTAACTCGTTCTGTGAGAAGGCCTCATAATTCCCCAATGATCAAAGGAATACATCTTCCAGATTGCTGGATTTGAGTAGGCCTATTGACCATAGTCCATAATAAAGAACTTCAGAAGCACTCACACTTTGAATGATCAATAAAATACTTAGCACCCCCATCCCTCCTATATAGTACCAGGTCACAAGTCTTACTCATCAAAGAATGCCAAAACACTATGCCAAAATATTTCCATGAAAGACTTGGAAAACTCTAAGATTTGACAAACATGGGTAAAGATACTAAGTTGGTTTTGGAGATACATGTAAGCTTACATGTAGATGGTTCAGAAGTTATGAAGATTTGAAAATATTGGTAATTAAGCAACAGCCTTGGGTAGGGTACCAAAACATAATTCGTGGAAACACTCTTATATGAAAGACTGGCCCCACAAACATGGGTAAAAGAGACAAAAGTCTTTTGTAATATGGTATGTAATGTAATATGACTATAATGGCTGAGAAGGCGAAATAATACAAAGGCGGGGCGGGTAAAGGCGAGATAGGATGAAGGCGAATTAGGACAAAGGTAAATTAAGACAAGGTGAAATAAGAGAAGGCAGATTAAGACAATGGCAAACTGAGACGAAGGCAAGAATGGATAAGGCAACTTGTGATAAGGCAAGATAAAACAGAGGCAAAATAGCATAAGGCGAAAAATGAAAAGGCGAAAAAAGACAAAGGCGAGATAGAATAAGGCGGATTGAGAAGAGGCAAAATTGGAAAAGGCGAAATAGGAGAAGGCGAAATGTATATTTTTTAAAGGCAAAATGGGAAAAGGCGAAAAAAGACAAGGCGAAATGGGCATGAACCAGTGTAACGAGTGATGAAATTGTTATGGTCAGGTGGATGTGTCTACATCACATATCACCCTGGTTTGTTATTTGACCTACCTGTCAGGGTCACTGAGGTCAAAGTTAAAAATATATTCACCATTGTCATGGAGTGGCACGTTTCTTCACTATCATTTTCACCTAGACTCTACAAGCTTGGAACCACAAGTCTCGATTCACCACTTGGCTAGGGCCGGCTCTGAACCGGTCACAGATGCATGTATAAATTATGAGAGGCCTACATACTGTAGCACTTTCTGTAACTGTCTACTAAAAATACTTACGGTGAGCACAATGGCCCCTGGCCGTTTCATTTTTCCTTAATCAAATTCTGAGCACTGAACCCATGTTCAGCATCAGTGCTTGCAACTGGAATGGTGATGAAAATGCTGAACAATATGCAGAAGTCAGGGTGGACGGTTTGATAACTTTGCAGGAATATTTCTGCAACTTCTGCAACTGACTTCCCTACAAAATTGCCCAAACACACCTTGAAAGCAGAGAAGTCTTTCCTAGCTCTATCAGGGTTTATTGCTTTGTCATACACAACCGACTCAAGTTCATCCTTTAAACCCTGTTCCAACTCCATAGCATCCACTGACACTTCTGGGTCTTTGCCAAAGAACTCAAGTACCATCTTAAGCTCATCCAACCCATGCGCCTTGAGCTGAGACCTAGTTTTGTCCTTTATATACCTTGGGTTCAGCACCCTGTCCATCCCCTCAATAACACTTAGGCTGTCATTGGGAAATCTCTGTTCTAGGTTCTTGGCCAGGGTCTCGCAATAACGCTGCTTTATGGTCTTAAGGCGCTTGAAGTCAGTTTTAGCCACAGTAATTTCTGCACCACCAATTGCTGGTGAAGTAACTTCTGGGTCAAGCAATGCAGTGAACTTGCTGTGGTCAATTTTTTCTACTGTTTTACAGATTGATGAAGAACCAGTACCAGATGAGTCTTTTTTGGAAGCATGATTTGAAGCCAGTGTCTCATCATCACTGTCAGAAATAGCAACTACTACATCATGACTGTCAGCCCCTGGCTCTACCTCCCTTTCACCAAGGGCCTCAGACTCAACAATGTCACTGTCAACCACTTGTGGGCCCACTAGGGTTGGCTCTGCAGTACCTTCTCTGTTATTGGATTCATCAAACATACGTATCTTCATCTTCTATGGCCTCGAGCCTATCATTTCCACTCCATTTCTCTTCTATTTCTATTTCATCAGGGGTCAAATCACGCATAGGTGGAGGGGTATATTCAAGACCCAGCAGGTCAGAGGTGTCAGAATCATTGGGCTGTGGAACACCACCCTCAGTATGGCCTTCTTCATCACCATGCCCAGCTTCTTCTGTGGAAATACGTATAGGCCTAGCAACTGACTCACCCTCTTGAGTGTGGTCACTGACACCTTCCCCTCCATGCTCCCTCAACCTATCAATCAGTGTGCACACTGCTGGTCTTACATGTGGAATGATAATACTCCTGCCCTGGAACAGTAACAAGACTTTCTGGACATCGGAGAGAACTTCGACCATGAACAGTGCAGTAAGCCAGAATATACGGGTTCTCAGGAACTTCCACAAACCTAAAGCACTGTTCGAACCATTGGTGTTGCCAGTAGCTTCAAACTCAAGACTAGTTAGAATAGCCTCAGGGCAGCGCACAACTATGGACAAGGCCTGTAAATGTGAAAGCCAACGTAGTCCAGTTGGCTCTCTCAACTTCAACACAGGCTCATGGAGGCCAGCCTGAAGAGACCGCAGCTTTTCATAGCGGTTAGCAGAATCAGAGTAAAATTTCCAAAGACTCCAAAGTTTGGAGAAGAAGACAATGATGTATGGGTCTGATTTCATGGAACGTGACGAAGCTAGTGCCATTTGGTGGCAAATACAGTGGATTTGAACAAGGTATGGGTAACACACAGTCCTAAGGAGGACACCAACGCCACCTTTCTTTCCCACCATCACACTAGCTCCGTCTGTTCCAAGACCAGTGAGCTTACTGACAATTCCAAGGATTTGGTAGGAACTGAGTTTCTTCAGGACGGGCATTAACAAGAGTGACAGCTTTTCCGTCACGAACTTCAACATTACCTAGTAAATGTACAACAGTAGATGCATTTTTTACAACTCTTACATACAAATCTAACTTTTTCCTCACACCAATGTCTGTACTTTCGTCAAGCACAAGTCCAAATGCCATAGAGTTCAGCAAGTCCTCTTTTATGTCATCTACCACAGTGTTGGCTATAGCTTTCTCCATTTCAGCAAAGGAACTGATGTGGCGATAAGGTTCACAGGCTTCCAGCAGTGTGCTACCATTCTGTTTCTGGAAAAAAGTCACCACATGAATTAATGTGACACTGGCACATGACAACAGTGCAGAGCAATTGAATATATGAAACAGCAGGTTAACCAATCTAATCAAACTGCATTATCAAGTCTGCAGAAAGCAAAGTCTGGGTCAGGGCAAATCCCAGCCAACAAAGCTAAAAAAGAATATATAAATAGGATTAATCACTAATGAAGCTCACCTGCAGTTCAATAAGAGTTGGGAAGTGCCTGTCAGCAGTATTTGTTCTCACCATGTACACTACCGATTTCATGATGGCAATTCTTTGACGGGTTGCATATTCAACATTATTGACTGATCGGCTTCCACTTGTTGAACCAGAATTTACCATTTTCAATATATTCATTGCAGATTCATGGCTGTTCTTATTTGATCTTCTTGCCAGATGTCTAGAAGTAAATAATTAAAAGATTATCATATCCATCAGTGACGCAGAGTATTGAGTGATGCTCTAAACTGCACTGCACTGCATGACCATGTTGACAATTCTTCTTTGATTGAAAGTAAGAAAGAAGCGCATATTGCATGGAATGAATGCATGATTGATACAGCATGTGCATGTATTCAATGCACCCTGTATGTACATCGTCATCACGAAATATTGTCATGGATCTTCACGGCTTCTCTGAATCTGAGTCCATAGATAGGTCACGAGGTAGTTAACAATATGCATCAGGGCACTCTAAGTGTCTTAGATAGAATCAATATTCAAATACCTTGACCTCCGAAGATCATTTGTTCCTTTGGTAAACGCATTTATAATGCCTGCCTTTTTACACGTTGTGCAGAACATGCATCGCATGTCAGTATCGTATTCTACCCATGGAAACTCATTTTGCCATTTATAATTGAACTCTTTCCGTGGTTGCTTGGAAGAATCGGTTTCGACGGTTTCTGCAGTTTCTACAGCTTCGCTTGTTTCATCATCGGAACTTGTCGAAGGGGCGAAAAAGAGCCTTTGTTGGCCCCTTTCCAGTTCGTGTTTACGTTTGGACGCCGCCATAGAACTTTGTAGATCATGCACTGTTCTTGCGCAGTGCAGTTTTTCTTATACATTAACGATAGTGACTGACCGTGTCGACAATAACTGAGGTTGATGTTTGCATTGCGCGAGAATGAAAACTTCGCCTGGTTCCATCCAATCTCCAAATGCAGAGTTAATATCAAGCGTAGGTCGGCGCGTTATCACACTACTGTCACTGCGGCGGAGGAGTATGAGTTCCGTCGTGTCGAGAACAGTCTTCGCGCTCCCGCTACGGGGTCGGGCGTCAGGCGTGCCAAATAATTCACGGGGGCCGTGGGATTCAAAGTGACTCACAGCTAAATATTGAAGGCGCACAAAAATGCATCTTTCTATTAGTACAGGCGTGCAAAAAAGGAATTTGTGAAATAAACTGGCGTTGGTTTTGTGCATGAAGTATTACAGCAAGGACTGATCGCAATAGAAATAGCGTGTATACGCTAAAAAAAGGCGTCAATGAAAACACTGTCCAAGGCTGGACAAGTAGTTTCCTCACGAGTAGTAACTAAGGCAGTACTCCTAGCCTGGTCCACACTCTGTTCAGATGTCTCCATAACTGCAGGCAAGTCACTCTTCCTCACTGGATTATAAAGAATGTTTTTCTGCACCGTGTTGTTAACATGACTAGCAAGGAGTGGTTGAGGTGTCTAGTTATCCTCTCCCTTCCCCTTCTTAAAATAGTGTGGCAAAGTTGGCAGTGGCATACCTAAAGCAGAGCTTATTTCTATGCGATCTAAAGCAGGGTCATAGAAATCCTGATTAATCAAGCTGTCAACTTGGCCACTATCTTCAACTGGAGCTACTGCTGGTTTGAGGTCCGTCCGCCCCTTGACGACCTCACGTTGGAGTTTTCCGAACTCCTAGGGCATGACTTGGAGATGTGCCCGGAACTGTGACAATTGTAACACTCAACAGTGGGACACTGGCTCTCCATCTTTTGAAGAAGTTCTGACACCCTGCTCATCTCAGATTGGGGCTGAACCGACGCTGCGGATACTAATGGTGAACTTGAAGCGACACTTGCTATCCTTTGCCTTGGTCTCTCTTGAGCTGTGTGCTGTGTGCTGTGTCCCCGATTCAAAAGTAGCTGGGCGGCCTCCAACTGTCGCACCTTTCTTATGGCTTCCTCTAGTGTCTTTGGCGAACTCATTAAAAGCTGCTGTTTTAATGCCTCAGACAATTTCACGCCCATTAAAAACTGGTCCAAAGCCATTTCTTGTTGCAGTTCAAAACCTCCGCTGGGATATGCATTTAGTGCTAACTCCTGCAATGCATCAGAATAGCTTTCCCGTGACTCTGTCGACCCCTGTTGACGTGCTCTCAACTGTAGCTTGTAATCCTCCCTGGTTGTGTTGTGGAACCTCCATTCTAGGGCTGGCGTAAAATCCTTATAAGAAATCTCCTCACTAAGATTAAGATTGGCCTGATGTTCATAGTCTGGACAGTAACTGTTGCCGTCTCTGTGATGTTGGGATTCTAGCCAGATCCGCATATGATTTGAACCGTTCTAACCAAATTCTAAAGTTAAGGTTAGGCGCATAGTTCTTTGGAGCCTGCGCCTTCGCAGACGTAGGCGGTTTGACTGCTCCTGCTTCAGTCTGTTTTGCATCAATGAAGCAAAGCAGTCCAAAAACGAAGACATCTGATCTGGTATGTTCATAAGAGTGACTCAAAGAAGCCCTGCTTGCACTTGGTTCACCCATGCCTAACGAATGAACACTATCTCGTGTAGGCTTACTGGCACTGGTTTGTTTAGGCCTAGCAAACCCATCATTACTGATATGATGTACACTGCTTGAAGCAGTTGTCTCTTCGTCAGGACTTTGAACATGTTCCCGCCTAAAACCCCGGCCAACTTCCATCCCTCCTTCACATTGGAAATCTCCACTTTCACGGCCCGTGTCAGCATCAATTTCCACAATCGTACCCATATTTCTAAAAATCGTGATGTACTACAAAGCATGTACTTTAGTGCGCCTCACAAAGCGTATAACACACTATTTTAAATTTATCAAAACGGGGAATCACCGACTTCAAACTTCTTCTTTGACTCGGCACAGTGTCAGTGCGCTCCGACATTGTTCGCTCAACTCACGGGCAAATTTTAACTTTTTTTTATGGGGGGGGGGGTTTAACTTACAATTATTCACGCAGATTCAATCCCTTACCGCCGCCACCAGTGTAATAATCTTCCGCTCCTCTTCTTGTAATAAATGCAATAAAACGGCTCAAATACGGTGTCTCTCTTTTTATTTCGTGCGCTCTCCTTCCGCCTTTTTCTTCCAACAGTGTACATACATTTTGCAACAATCCCCTGCCATGACCGCCCGACGTCGCCCGAAGACATCGGCTTCATCGACATACGTCCCAGGAGGAGGATGCGCCAAACCCGGTGATGACCTCACCCTGCGTAGCAACAGTTCGCAACAGTTAGCAACAGTGCCGTCCGGACCGAGATCACCACAACACTATTATATTTCTTGTATTGCCAACGGCCTGAAATTGGTTTTTTGTGACCTTTAACCTCCGACCTTGACCTTCGATGATTTCAAAGTGAAAATGGTGAGTGCAGTTCTGAAGCTGGTAAAGTTGTCACGTTTTCTGTTCATACATGAATGTCCACGTATCAAAAGTGCATCAGTGACATAGTTGAGACATTTATCTTTCCAACGATATGCAGTTCTATGAATATAATGTATCTCATGTCCCTAAAATCACACTTTATAAAGATGGTCCGGTGTCAGAAATTGACCAGGCCCGTTTACAGGATATTCCAAAAAAAACTTCCTAACGAGACCATACATTCTGTTCACTCCGAAGTCGAAACAGCGAGTTTGACAGTTTTCATCCAGACATTTGTTTAATGATTGGGTAATCCGGGCAGCTCTATACTGTGTTGTGTAGTAGTGCACTCTGACTCAGTCGAGACCTGTCCAGCTGATGCCAGTGACGAATTGAGTGATGGTCGATGGACATTTGTTACCATTTTCTTCACCTGAGAGTTAGAGGTGATGCCAACACTAACTGTATACTTATACAGTACATGCTGTACTGGTGAGTGTAAGTCCGTAGTGTAGTGTAGTCTAAGCCTAGCCTACAACAAAAGGGCTTTGCCAGTTGACTACAGTGACAACCATACTCTGTTTTGCAGCCGTCAATGTGAACTCTGTACCCCCCCCCCCCCCCCCCCTGTTCAGACATCGACGCAACATCGTCGCCGAATGCCCGGTGTATTAGAATAATTGATACCGACTATTTTCTGGCACTCGGTCTAAAAAGATATGATGATAAATCGTTGATGCCTTGGGATTATCGGAATAGTACGACTGGTGATTTTCTGGCGATCGCAGGAATTTGTATCGATGTTTTGGCGAAGTACGAAACGGCGCCCAAGAAATACTGGCCAACTCAATTTATTATACTCCGTGAAGCATGTCAGAAAAGGTGGATCAGCAGCAATGAGCAAGTTAAACCGGAGAAGTATGTTACTATTATCATCATTGTTGCACAGGGGATCGACCGATTTTTACCCCTATCTGTCAAAGTGATTAACTTTGCAGTAGCCCAATACAATTACTGCGTTTGTTTTTTGTAAAAAAATACTAATTAATAGACCTACTTCCCAAACGCAAAGCATGCTGGCTAGCTGCGCGCCCGGATAGGTGTACCGCGCCATGTGTGCTATGTACATTAACATATACACGCCCTGTACATCATGGGCAGCGAATGTACAGTGTGCATACTATCAACTTTAGACTACAGTATGTGTCATAAGTAACCTGCCATCTGACAACCGTCTGTGCGAACATGATGAACTGTACCCGCGGTAGGCCTACTACATTTTGTACTACTGTGGTTCTCGGAAGGTGGTGCGGAGCCGTCGATATGAACGCACAGGATGCAGAGTAGGTAGGCTACATGGGCTAGGCCTGCGTCATCAATGTACAATAACCTGAGTGTACCATTCTCCATTGTTTTTTCAGTCTGCTGTTTCGTGCAGATATCGGTCAAGAAGGTCACGGGTTGTCTGGCTTTAATTATGAAGAAATTCTGCAAAAAGGTAGGTTAGTCTCGTGTACTCTGGCTTATGCTAGCTACTACATGACTAATCAACTTTCTCATTCAAAAGCCTGTCTTCTGTGTCTGTACTGTGCATGCAGAGTAGAATGTCAGATGATGCAGTCTGTCCAATGACCATCCAAGTAGTGTCAGCATTATTTCCACTTTAAAGTTTAAAATAGTCAGGAGGTGACATCACAGACACAGGCAATTGACAAGTTCGACTGGTTTGCTGTGTCAATTGCATAAGGCAGAACTTTCTTTTATTGATTATTTCAGCTTGTGAAAAGGCCGGTGTCGCATCAGGACATTTTTTCCTGTCCGAGGACGCCAAGACAATTGTTGATGAGGATTTCATCGCCTGCTTGCAGCCAATGACCTAGCTGCCTGCGATTTGTATCAGAAGAACTTCATGAAAGTGATGGTGAGAATTTTAAAGTTATAACTAAAATTTATATAATTTACTAAATCCCTGACAAATGACAATTACATTGTATTTAATGTCATATATTCAGTCATCTCGTTCTTGATTCAAAATGCAACCGACAAGAACAGAGAGTATAACTCGTGCGTAAATACTCAGTGCTATGAGTTGGCTGTTCAGAACCCTGAACTCACTGAAAAGAGAGGCACCCTTCTGAACAAGGCCAGAGCAGAGGTAAGTAAGGTCAAAAAATTTCTTCTGTTTCTGGTTTCAGGTCTCACCTGCTCATCAAGTTTTTTTTGAAGTAGTAGACTGGTCCAATAAGGGCGACACTCTCATGAACAAGGAGGCTTGTGAGGCTCAATACAGTCTATAATAAGACTACACAATCTTTTTTCAATTTAAAGTGAATATACCAAGAGGATCCGTCCATATGTTGCGTTCATTCTCAGTTTTTGTACTGTGGAACATCACCATGCATACATTGCGATTGGGCTGGATGGTGTTGCCTTGTGTCTTGGTATTGTAAGATTGCCATCTTGGAAAAGTTCTAATGAATAAACAGTACTGATTCATGTTTTCATTTAGGTGAACAAGACATACGCCTTCAAAAAAAGGAAAGAAAAGCAGTACACCTAAGGCGTCGCCTACCAGTAGCAGCAGGATAAGTAGGGAGGTACAGACAATTCGTTTGAAAGAAATCCCCAGCGAAGTTAAGCAGCTTGAATTGGATGAAATGCTGGCACAAAACAAGTTGCAATCAAAAATTGAACTCAATTTGATCGAGGAGGTGGATGCCCTGAGAGAATCATGCCGATTGATGCGGAGTAAACGCCATGCTTTGGGCCTTGAGGAACGTTACCTGAAGAAAAAAGAAAAGAAGGCTGAACGGGATGACCAGTACAAGCGTCGTAAGTAGAATTTAGGCGGCTCTAAAGCTGTGTTCTCACATAAATCACTTCTAGACCGCTTTCCCCAAATCGCCCTGCGGAAAACGATTTACCTTGAATCGTTTTAGAAGTAACCATTCACACAGCACTTCTGAATCGATTTGAATGCATTTTGGGCTATTCTCGCTCAATGCGATTCAAATCCAAGTGCTACCTGTTGCTGAATTGCAAAACTACGTCAAAGTTCAAGGTCAGCAGATCCAAGATGGATGCGCCCAAAATTATACCGAGGAGGAGACAAGAACACTAATGAATATTCATAGGTTGGAGGTTCGAGGCCTATCAATTAGACGAGTGCATGTTTTTAACTCTCAAGTACATATTTGGAGAGGTATTGAAAAAATATTTGTTGTGGCAAAATTATTTGATGAAAAAATAATTTCGAATTTTGCTAATTGGGTAATAGGGGGCGTGTTTTGAGATTTTTCTGCCAGTTGGCTGAAAAGAGTGGAAATATCAATGTCTGTCTAATTTGTCGATTATCAAAAAATTTCCGTGGTCAACTACCAGTTTATTTTTCACCATTTACTTGCCCGACTGTCATAAATATCATATCAAAATTTCAGATTCACAACCCCACGCAGTGTTTGATGCGTCGCGGTCAAACATTGAAAATTTAACTGCTAAAAGGCTTAAAAAAATCAATGGTGGTCTTGTTTCGGAGAATAATAATGAGAATGGGCCTAATAAGCCACAAGCAAGGCTGCGGATGTTCATGGCAATGTTCGTCCTGATGAATGGTATGTTTGTCTGCCGCAGACAACACCAGTATGATGCATTTTTGCGTCGGAGACATGCTAGGAGGGCCCAAATGATGCGAACTTTCATCATGCGACAAAGGGCATTCGCATTTATGTTATTGTTCATTGCTGGGATGCAGGAGGTGAACAGGCCTCGGCTCCGTATGGAACGGCGTATGTGGTGTTAATCTCGGCTTCGAATATTTTGGGACAGTGTGATGGACGGATTTCTATGGCGAGAAGATTCACACTGGCTTGAAAATCTTCGTATAACTCGGGAACTGTTTATGTATTTGTGCGACAGGTTGCGGCATCGTATTGAGAGACAGGACACCAGAATGAGAAGGGCAATTCGTGTGGATGAGAGATCATGAAATGACAGATACTCCCGCGTGTTTTCTCCAGTGCTAAAACAGGAAGTAGATAATACGCATGCGTATAGGTGATGCGATCTGGATAAATCGCTTCGAGTATTCACACACAAATACAAAGCGATTCAGCCAATGCGATCCAGCTGAATCGACTTCGAAAACGGTTTAGGAAGTGTTTTGAATACGGCGATTCAGAAGCGTTTTAAGTGTGAATAGGTAAAGCGATTTAAACGTCTAGTGAGAACGCGGCTTAACTCGGCTAGCAGCAGTAGTTTTGACGGAACATTTGAATTTACGCCAGGCATGTCAGGTGACACTGACACCACAGTGATGATATCTGATTCGGATGAAAATGACTCTTCTATGTCTCCTATAGAAGGTAGTATTGACACCATCCCAGAAACACCGATGATATTATCTTCTGACGAATCCCTTCAAGCTGCTAGTGTGTCTGACCACGATCATGCCATTAATGAGCAAAGCCAAAGGTTTGTGCAAAATGATTGTAGTGATACATGTAGCAATATTCTTGAATTGCATGAAAAATACACCGCTGATAAATTAAACTCAGTGCCCAACTGTATTAAACTCGGTGTCCATGTGAAAACATCTAGATTCACTGGAGTTTCCTTAGAGCAATTTGCCAAAATGAAGACATACATGTGCCAAAGTTTGCACTCATCACACCTGCACTCATCACACCAAAGGTGTAAGTGTCAGAGTTGGATTGACATGTCCAATTGCATTTTGCAACATGAGCCTATATCACTGAGGCAACTCCATGAGCATTGTTTTCCTGGTACTGTGTATCATCGCACCACAATTTACAACCGTGTATTTGAAATGCCTACTGTTCTGGTAGAAATGGGGCGATCTGAGAAGTCGACAAGGAGACAGGGTGACAGTGACCGTGTACAGTGTACTGTAATGATAGCCAGTCGTAAGCAGTTGATGTAAATCTACTACGTCTACGAGGAGGATTGTCGATAGTCAGCCCAGCGGTATCAACACGTCGTCGATGAACATTTGTACCCGCCATGCAGTTATCTTCTGGAGTGACACTTCGTATGATGAACACTTGTTTGTGTATAAGTGACTATATGTGTACTTCTATTGTTTCTCGATCATTGTTCACTGTCTAGTATCCTGTTCATAGACTATCGGTATCAAGTTGGAAATATGTGGTATCTTTTTTGTTGCATTGTATTGTGTGTGTCAACTTTTCGCTCTAATCTTGACTTTCAGGTATGCTGTTGCTAGTTGTCTGTGTCCGTACTGTACTAAGTCCTATTTCAATCTAATATACAAGGGAGTCTCTAATATACCTGGTATAGGGCTACTAACCAGGTTTAACTATTACTTGTCATGTGCCTGACGTGGTTGGTTTTTCATTTTGAGGCATAGTAGTGCAAGGGGAACTTCATGCATTGTTCCTAACCATTGGCATGCTATACTCACGGTCAGTCTATTTCTAAATTCTCGGAGGGCTTATTGTGTATAGTTGTATTGTACGCGCCGGTCACCGATCCGAAGGTTGACCGCGCTCGACGTTGCTTAACTTCCACTCTGGGGCTAACGCGCCAACCACTGGGCCATAAAGGAATTCCCTCGTGGCCAGCGGGTTAAGCCGTGCCATATACCTGGGGGTACTATACATCATTCCCCCCTTCGGACAGAGATGGATCGTCCGCGATCCTACTTAGCGCTTCATGTGTCTCAGTACCGAACTACAAATCCAGAGCTCGCATCGCGTGGGAAGGTCGCCAGATGTATTATACGCGCCGGTCACCGATCCAAAGGTTGACCGCGCTCGACGTTGCTTAACTTCCACTCTGGGGCCAACGCGCCAACCACTGGGCCATAAAGGAATTCCCTCTTGGCCGGCGGGTTAAGCCGTGCCATATACCTGGGGGTTACAGTTTGTGAATGTTTGCCATTTCAAATATTAGTATTGTTTTTCAATTCTTAGTTTTCCAGTCTCATACATGTCATATACTGTTAAATATTACTACAGATGGTAGACCCAGCTCCAGGTGCAGCCCCAGCTGCAGCACCGGTTGCTGCTCCTCCAGCCGCAGCCCCTGCTCCAGCCGCAGCCCCAGCGCCAGCCCTAGCGGCACTTCGACCATCAGATTTTCTTCCAGACCCCAAGTTTAGTGGGGAAGATGTATCTAATGAAAAAGCGACCAGCCACTGGTATCTTTTTACAGATTATTTGCAGGTGCATGGATTAGCCAATCCAGGTGTGGCTGCAATGCCAGCAGTAACAGTTAGATTTAGATTGTCCCTAGCGGGAAATGAGAGGTTATGTGCTCATGATAGAGTGCTTGCAGACCTAAATGATATGAAAGAGTCATTCATACAGCGGTTTAGCCCACACCATAGCGAGTTTGCAAATACCAAATATTTTGACAATATTGTTGACAAAACTGGTGAATCAGCAGAGCAATTTTACAGAAGATTAGGATTGAAGGACAAAGGATAAACTATAATGATCATCAGATAAGGACGAAGTTCTTACACTCTCTTCCTCAGGAATGCCAAAGAGCAGTTGTGATGGCCGCTCCAGTTGGAGCCAATGCCCAAGTCATTGCCAATTTAGCCCAAAATTATTTAGATATTATGCCAAAAACTGATAAAACTGTATCCTTTACAGATCACGTGCATCATGTAGCAGCTCCCTCACCAGATGTAGAGGACCTCAAAAGCACCATTCGAGAACTAGAAGCAAGCATTAAACTTCATGAAGTGTCATCATTAAATTGCGTCACCATTGTCTGTATAATGGACCTTTAAGCATAAAGACATGCTCTACTCAGCTAGGCCTAAATGTACCTAAAAGTCCTAGGTTTTGATGTATTCGAGCATGTCACCACATGCATATTCATTCCATAAGGGTTAACCCGCTGGACCAGCTATAGACTATGTACGTGTTGTGAAGAGCCAGGAATTTTAGTTCCTTGAAAGCCACACCGGTTCATCCAGACATACAATCATGGGTTCTCCCCGGGATCGAACCCGGGCCCTATTGCGTGGTAGCCAGCAGTGTTAACCACTAGGCTATGAGGCTCCTCATGTCCCCGGTTTCAATGTATCGAGCATGTCATCAAACGCACACATTCATGAGGCCTCATCCCAGAAGACCAGATGGAGTTTCATGTCAACATGGCCTGTATAATGCACACAAAGCTTTAGAAAGGCCACTCCTTTAGCTTCAAACATCTACTCCGCTAGGCTTACATGTTCCTCGAAGTTGTCTTCATTTCCCCGGTTTGAATATATCGAGCATGTCACCACACGCATAGTCATTCATAAGGTCCAGTCCCTGGGACCAGATGGAGTGTCATTGGTAAATTGTGTCACAATGGACTGTTTAATGCAACCGAAGCTTTAGAAAGGCCACTCCTCTAAGCTGCATACATCCTTTACTCAGTTAGGCTACGTGTACCACAAAGTTGTCCTCATTTCCCCGCTTTGAATGTATCGAGCATGTTATCACACATACAGTCATTCATTAGTCTTCAATCCTGGGTCTTGATGAAGTGTCATCATTAAATTGCGTCACCATTGTCTGTATAATGGACCTTAAGCATAAAGACATGCTCTACTCAGCTAGGCCTAAATGTACCTTAAATACGTCCTTATGTCCTAGGTTTTGATGTATTCGAGCATGTCACCACATGCATATTCATTCCATAAGGGTTTACCCGCTGGACAAGCTATAGACTATGTACGTGTTGTGAAGAGCCAGGAATTTTACTTCCTTGAAAGCCACGCCGGTTCATCCAGAAATACAATCCTGGGTTCTCCCCGGGATCGAACCCGGGCCCTATTGCGTGGTAGCCAGCAGTGTTAACCACTAGGCTATGAGGCACCTCATGTCCCCGGTTTGAATGTATCGAGCATGTTATCACACACACAGTCATTCATGAGTCCACAATCCTGGGACTTGATGAAGTGTCATCATTAAATTGCGTCACCATTGTCTGTATAATGGACCTTAAGCATAAAGACATGCTCTACTCAGCTAGGCCTAAATGTACCTCAAATACGTCCTTATGTCCTTATGTCCTAGGTTTTGATGTATTCGAGCATGTCACCACATGCATATTCATTCCATAAGGATTTACCCGCTGGACCAGCTATAGACTATGTACGTGTTGTGAAGAGCCAGGAATTTTAGTTCCTTGAAAGCCACGCCGGTTCATCCAGAAATACAATCCTGGGTTCTCCCCGGGATCGAACCCGGGCCCTATTGCGTGGTAGCCAGCAGTGTTAACCACTAGGCTATGAGGCTCCTCATGTCCCCGGTTTGAATGTATCGAGCATGTTATCACACACACAGTCATTCATTAGTCCACAATCCTGGGACTTGATGAAGTGTCATCATTAAATTGCGTCACCATTGTCTGTATAATGGACCTTAAGCATAAAGACATGCTTTACTCAGCTAGGCCTAAATGTACCTCAAATACGTCCTTATGTCCTAGGTTTTGATGAATTCGAGCATGTCACCACATGCATATTCATTCAATAAGGGTTTACCCGCTGGACCAGCTATAGACTATGTACGTGTTGCCGAATTTCACAGAAGAAAGACCGCAGTCGAGCCTTTGACAGTGCAGCGCACATGTTTGAAGTGGGCGGAAGTTGCCCAGGTTCTTGTACTAAAATGCATCCATGAGTTACGGATGTTTATCTTACTATGTCTTACACCTAGGATCTTGTACTATTAAATTTGTGTAGAGGGAGAAAAGTGTGATACTAAAGCCGAAGGCAGTGTAGCAGACGGAGTAGTCCTTGTTCGTGATTGTCACTCTTCAGACACTTGTCTCGTTATGGATTGTCTTCAGCTGGTTGCGATGTGGAATGGATAATGTCTCCCTAGGCTATCCCTCTCTGATGTGTTGGAGGACTCAGACTTGCACTTGCAGCACTGTATGGGTGTCTCTTAGATACCGTCGGATCCAAGTAGCATATGCTAGCTACTAAAGAAAACTCGACTCAATTCGAGGAGGTCACCTTTCCCGCGACAAATGGTGGCAGCGGTGGGATGCTGCATATAGGCTAGTGCATGTCGAGATCGCGGCCTGCTGATGTCAATGGATGTATGTGACATGCTGATGGTGCTGTCGTGTATTGGTGTAGCAGTGGTGCTACTATCCTGTCCCCGTCTATGCTGTGTTCTTGGTGGACGGGTGATGTCGGTCATCCAATCTAAGCTGATGATGTCAAGTTTCAAGCTCCTTTGATCAGTTAGTTGATCTGCTGATGCTGTACTACGACTAGACTGGTAGTGGTAGGCTGTACTCTCTTACTCTGGTGGAGATGGTGTGCTGTGAAGTGGTACCAGTGCAGAGACTTAATTACTTTACTCAATTTGGTATTTAAAATCTTCTTTGTATTTTCTAATACATCGCATTTTTGTCCAACTTTAATTGTGGCAAGAGGGTTTATAAATTCCCGCTTTCCCCAAATTGGACCGGTGCTGAGGACCGTGTTCTGTGGATGAAGTGCTGGTAACCTCTCTCCACACTTGTATTTTATAAATTGTGCCACAATATTAGTTAGACCAGTGTTTTGCCATCATTTTAGAACGGTATAAAACCTGACCATCGTTGGTTGCTGTTCATTGAACTGCACTTCATGTCGTCTGGTGTATGGGTATTGAGTCACTGCCATCTTGATTTCATGTATGTCATGTATGTTGCACGCATCTTGGTGTTTTATTCAGGTTATTTTTTATGGTTAAGGGTGCTTGCCTTACATTTTATCTGGAATAGTCCAGTCATTA
Source organism: Lineus longissimus (assembly GCF_910592395.1). Taxonomy (NCBI): domain Eukaryota; kingdom Metazoa; phylum Nemertea; class Pilidiophora; order Heteronemertea; family Lineidae; genus Lineus; species Lineus longissimus. The sequence goes on from NC_088311.1 coordinate 13,276,075, forward strand.
TTGTGATGCCTCACGGTTGTTAACCTTGGTTCAATTCAAATTTGGTGTTGCTCTGCTGCATTGGTGTTTTTCATTAATTTCTTAATTTGTCTTAGTCAGGCAACGGGCCTGTTAGTGTTATTGTAGTATAGCTTAGTACTAAAAACATTTAGTGAGAAAGTCTAGTGTAGACTATATGTTTATTTATTAAGTGGTATAATCTAAGACAGTAGTAATGGATGCGGCACAACTAGCAGAGGCAAACCGTCAGTTAGCGGAGACTTTGGCTACGGCCTTGGGCAATCTTCGTCTGCGGCAAGCACCCACGGTAAAACTTTCAAAATTCTATGGCACACCCAAAAAACCTGGTGATCCAACGTTAAGGGAATGGCTAGAGGAGGTGGATGTTTATGCGCGCCAGCTTGGTTACAATAATGCTAGAAAGGCTGCGGCGTTAGTGGACCATCTCGGTGGGTCAGCTCGTGAGGAGATTTTATGCCATCCTGAGGGTTTACGTAATGATTATGATAGGGTGGTCCGAGTCTTGACTGCCAGTTTCGCCCCACCGGAGACTGTGTCATCGCTTAGTTCAGCTTTCCATGCAAGGGGTCAGCTTGAGGATGAGTCCCTGTTGGATTTTAGTCGTGCATTAATGCGTCTGTATGGTAGAATGCGGGAAGCCGCTGTCGCTGGTGCTGAGCGAGATGCCATAGTCGTGTTGCGTAACAACGCCGGAATAGAGGGAGGCACCGTAACCCCAACCGGTTGCCGAGATCTGTCTTAGGACAATAAGCCACTTCTCAATTCATTCTTCCTGTTGCAGCCAGTAACATTCTTGTCTTTCACTCCTAGTACTGGTACTCATGTTGCTTTAGTTATTGGTAAATTTTGGCCAGGGCTGAGACGTTGGTTGTCTGTGAAGTCATAGGGTGCTTCTTGCTGTCAGATCAGGTGATTTGTGGGATTTGCGAGCTTATAGAAGCTGGATGCTGTTTAAATTGTAAACATTGGGAGTGCCTCTGGCAAGAGCTCTGCTAGTAGGTAGCTCCATGTTTACAATTGGTGGACTTTGGGTGCCACCAACATTTGTCTCATAAGTAAAAATTGGTCGTGGACTTTGGGAGCCACTGTGGACTTTGGGAGCCACTAAAGCTGTCTGACAGATTTAAATATTTTGGACTTTGGGAGCCAATAAATAGCTGTGGACTTTGGGAGCCACTGTGGACTTTGGGTGCCACTAAATCTGTCTGGTAGGATTGACCGTCGTGGACTTTGGGGGCCACTATACTTGTTTGGCAGATGTCAACTGTCGTCAACTTTGGACATTGCTGGGTCTGACAGTTTCAGCATCAGGGACAGTAGATTTCGTAGATTTTGGAAGTCTTGACAATTTAAGATGAGTGCCACTATTGGGGGCAATAGTGCTGGTTAAAACAGGGAAGGGTTGGCATTGAAGTTATAAGACATATGAAGAATAGATAGCCTAGATTATAAGGGGGCTATTGGTGTTGACAAGAAGTTCTATTGTTGTGTAAATTAGGAATCATAGTTATTAAAGGGTTAATAATTTGGTATTTTTCCATTTTAAAGGGTTTAAAATGGTTCAGTATTTTTCAATGGGTATGTTTTATCCAAGTAGTCACTGAAGGAGTAATGTACAGTCAATTTTTGTGTAGTATTTGGAATGGTTCAAATTTGAATTGTACTACAGGTGACAGGAGGATGTTTTAAGGTAGAATTCAAATATTAATAGTTGGTATGATTATTTGAGACTTCATTTTGTGAAATGCAAGTCCGTAGCTACAGGTTTTAGAGGCTACTCTGTACGCCATAGTTGTGCGTGTAAGAACAGTATTACAAATTTAGGAAAACAAACTCTGTCCCAATGGTCCAGTTTGGTAAAAATCTGGTGATTGGTCGATTCTGACTGGATGATAATTGGGATTTGCGAGCCTTTGCTGGGTCCCTGTCAGATACTGGGCGCGGAGTCCAGAAGCATGGTGGACATGCTACAGCGTGGCAGCACGCTAAAATCTGACATAGTATGGTGGACTTTGGGTGCCACTAAAGCATGTTGGACATGCTTAATATTATTTGGTTAGTGTTCAAAATTGCCATTTTGGCGTGCAGACTGGGACCAATTGGACAGTGTTTGGAGTAAAGCAATTCGTTATCAAGATTGATAAGGAATCCTGATCGTAAGGGGTTAATCAGGCAAGAGTTTGTAAGCACTTCAAGTGGTATTAATAGATGGTCATCATATTCTGGTATTTAGAATCAATCATTGAATTCATTTTGTACTAAAGAAACAACTATTCTAAAATTCTGTAAGGTTGCAGAAATCCCAAGTCTGGTGCTATTCGGTAGCATTATTTATTTTAAGACTGGAGTTCTTGCGGCTTTCATTGTAACAAACCTCTAATTTTAAGATTTTGGGGGTAATTTAACAACTCTTGGTTCGCGCTGTTACTCAAATAGCTTTTATTTTGAAGCTAGGGTTGTTCGGATTTTTGATATCAAAATACTTTCTAAAACTTAGTTAGGTCGCTGTTACAATCGTCCAGTTTCCAAACTCTTCGCGCTACCAAATAATTAAAAAAATCCATGTAAAGTTGTATCATTTCAACTTGGAATTTTGTGGCAGTGATCTCATTGTGTTATTTTTAAGTTAGTTTAAGGAAATGACAGAAATATTTGTTGTATTCAGGCCAAATGGCTGTTAAAGTGTTAATTTGATTGTTCAGGTAGTTGCTTTAGAGATAGATCTCATTCTTCCTTGGAAACTTTGGCTCAATTTCACTGTTAAAGTCACTGTAGTAACTTCTTGGATCTGTTCTCTGACCCTGACCTAGATTTGTGTCAACTCAGTGGTTTTGGCAGTCTGCCCATTTTAATGTTATTGTTGGCTTCCTGGAAGTTGGCTCTGTGCCAAGTAGGTCAGCTACAATGTAGATTGTATAGTCCAGTCATTTTAAGAAACACAACTGTCAACTAAAAACAAAATTGTTCTGTCTTTAAAAGTATTTCATTTATTGTCAACTTCTGAAAAGTAACTGAGTCGATTATACTGTAATAAGTTCTTGTTGTTGTTGGTAAATAACTCCTGCTCATAAAGTTTAAGTTTAAGTAGTAGGCCTTTGCACTTAACTTGGTGCCATGTTTTATATAATTGTAAACTACGTGGACCCAGGGTTCTTTCGGTTTTCTTTTGGTATCATGCTGGTCTTTCTTTTGGTTACTTGAGGGCAAGTAACGGTCAAAAACTGGGGGAATTGTCGGGGAGTAGATTTATCTCGTTTCAATTTAAACTGGGTCAATGTGGTCCTATCGTATTTTTTAAATAATTCCGTAATCTTAGGATAGAGGCGCTGCCTCTTTTTACAAATATGTGAAACCGGCGAGCACTGTGATTGGCTGATTGGTTCACATTTTCACATGTTCCTTTCCCGTCCCAATAAAAGGGTGCAACGGGGTTCTCGCAGGGGAGTCCGAAGCCGAATTTCACAGAAGAAAGACCGCAGACGAGCCTTTGACAGTGCAGCGCACATGTTTGAAGTGGGCGGAAGTTGCCCAGGTTCTTGTACTAAAATGCATCCATGTGGAGTTACGGATGTTTATCTTACTATGTCTTACACCTAGGATCTTGTACTATTAAATTTGTGTAGAGGGAGAAAAGTGTGATACTAAAGCCGAAGGCAGTGTAGCAGACGGAGTAGTCCTTGTTCGTGATTGTCACTCTTCAGACACTTGTCTCGTTATGGATTGTCTTCAGCTGGTTGCGACGTGGAATGGATAATGTCTCCCTAGGCTATCCCTCTCTGATGTGTTGGAGGACTCAGACTTGCACTTGCAGCACTGTATGGGTGTCTCTTAGATACCGTCGGATCCAAGTAGCATATGCTAGCTACTAAAGAAAACTCGACTCAATTCGAGGAGGTCACCTTTCCCGCGACATTTAGAAAGGCCACTCCTCTAAGCTGCAGACATCCTTTACTCAGTTAGGCTACGTGTACCACAAAGTTGTCCTCATTTCCCCGGTTTAAATGTATCGAGCATGTTATCACACACACAGTCATTCATTAGTCCACAATCCTGGAACTTGATGAAGTGTCATCATTAAATTGTGTCACCATTGTCTGTATAATGGACCTTAAGCATAAAGACATTCTTTACTCTGCTAGGCCTAAATGTACCTCAAATACGTCCTTATGTCCTAGGTTTTGATGTATTCGAGCATGTCACCACATGCATATTCATTCCATAAGGGTTTACCCGCTGGACCAGCTATAGACTATGTACGTGTTGTGAAGAGCCAGGAATTTTAGTTCCTTGAAAGCCACACCGGTTCATCCAGAAATACAATCATGGGTTCTATTGCGTGGTAGCCAGCAGTGTTAACCACTAGGCTATGAGGCTCCTCATGTCCCCGGTTTCAATGTATCGAGCATGTTATCACACACACAGTCATTCATTAGTCCACAATCCTGGGACTTGATGAAGTGTCATCATCAAATTGCGTCACCATTGTCTGTATAATGGACCTTAAGCATAAAGACATGCTCTACTCAGCAAGGCCTAAATGTACCTCAAATACGTTCTTATGTCCTAGGTTTTGATGTATTCGAGCATGTCACCACACGCATAGTCATTCATAAGGTCCAGTCCCTGGGACCAGATGGAGTGTCATCGGTAAATTGTGTCACAATGGACTGTTTAATGCAACCGAAGCTTTAGAAAGGCCACTCCTCTAAGCTGCAGACATCCTTTACTCAGTTAGGCTACGTGTATCACAAAGTTGTCCTCATTTCCCCGGTTTGAATGTATCGAGCATGTTATCACACACACAGTCATTCATTAGTCTTCAATCCTGGGACTTGATGAAGTGTCATCATTAAATTGCGTCTCCATTGTCTGTATAATGGACCTTAAGCATAAAGACATGCTCTACTCAGCTAGGCCTAAATGTACCTCAAATACGTCCTTATGTCCTAGGTTTTGATGTATTCGAGCATGTCACCACATGCATATTCATTCCATAAGGGTTTACCCGCTGGACCAGCTATAGACTATGTACATGTACGTGTTGTGAAGAGCCAGGAATTTTAGTTCCTTGAAAGCCACACCGGTTCATCCAGAAATACAATCATGGGTTCTATTGCGTGGTAGCCAGCAGTGTTAACCACTAGGCTATGAGGCTCCTCATGTCCCCGGTTTCAATGTATCGAGCATGTTATCACACACACAGTCATTCATTAGTCCACAATCCTGGGACTTGATGAAGTGTCATCATCAAATTGCGTCACCATTGTCTGTATAATGGACCTTAAGCATAAAGACATGCTCTACTCAGCAAGGCCTAAATGTACCTCAAATACGTTCTTATGTCCTAGGTTTTGATGTATTCGAGCATGTCACCACATGCATATTCATTCCATAAGGGTTTACCCGCTGGACCAGCTATAGACTATGTACGTGTTGTGAAGAGCCAGGAATTTTAGTTCCTTGAAAGCCACACCGGTTCATCCAGACATACAATCATGGGTTCTCCCCGGGATCGAACCCGGGCCCTATTGCGTGGTAGCCAGCAGTGTTAACCACTAGGCTATGAGGCTCCTCATGTTCCCGGTTTCAATGTATCGAGCATGTCATCAAACGCACACATTCATAAGGCCTCATCCCAGAAGACCAGATGGAGTTTCATGTCAACATGGCCTGTATAATGCACACAAAGCTTTAAAAAGGCCACTCCTTTAGCTTCAGACATCTACTCAGCTAGGCTTACATGTACCTCGAAGTTGTCTTCATTTCCCCGGTTTGAATATATAGAGCATGTCACCACACGCATACAGTCATTCATAAGGTCCAGTCCCTGGGACCAGATGGAGTGTCATCGGTAAATTGTGTCACAATGGACTGTTTAATGCAACCGAAGCTTTAGAAAGGCCACTCTTCTAAGCTGCAGACATCATTTACTCAGTTAGGCTACGTGTACCACAAAGTTGTCCTCATTTCCCCGCTTTGAATGTATCGAGCATGTTATCACACACACAGTCATTCATTAGTCTTCAATCACTAAATTGCGTGACCATTGTCTGTATAATGGACCTTTAAGCATAAAGACATGCTCTACTCAGCTAGGCCTAAATGTACCTCAAATATGTCCTTATGTCCTAGGTTTTGATGTATTCGAGCATGTCACCACATGCATATTCATTCCAAAAGGGTTTACCCGCTGGACCAGCTATAGACTATGTACGTGTTGTGAAGAGCCAGGAATTTTAGTTCCTTGAAAGCCACACCGGTTCATCCAGAAATACAATCATGGGTTCTCCCCGGGATCGAACCCGGGCCCTATTGCGTGGTAGCCAGCAGTGTTAACCACTAGGCTATGAGGCTCCTCATGTCCTCGGTTTCAATGTATCGAGCATGTCATCAAACGCACACATTCATAAGGCCTCATCCCAGAAGACCAGATGGAGTTTCATGTCAACATGGCCTGTATAATGCACACAAAGCTTTGGAAAGGCCACTCCTTCAGCTTCAGACATCTACTCAGCTAGGCTTACATGTACCTCGAAGTTGTCTTCATTTCCCCGGTTTGAATATATCGAGCATGTCACCACACGCATAGTCATTCATAAGGTCCAGTCCCTGGGACCAGATGGAGTGTCATCGGTAAATTGTGTCACAATGGACTGTTTAATGCAACCGAAGCTTTAGAAAGGCCACTCCTCTAAGCTGCAGACATCCTTTACTCAGTTAGGCTACGTGTATCACAAAGTTGTCCTCATTTCCCCGGTTTGAATGTATCGAGCATGTTATCACACACACAGTCATTCATTAGTCTTCAATCCTGGGACTTGATGAAGTGTCATCATTAAATTGCGTCTCCATTGTCTGTATAATGGACCTTAAGCATAAAGACATGCTCTACTCAGCTAGGCCTAAATGTACCTCAAATACGTCCTTATGTCCTAGGTTTTGATGTATTCGAGCATGTCACCACATGCATATTCATTCCATAAGGGTTTACCCGCTGGACCAGCTATAGACTATGTACATGTACGTGTTGTGAAGAGCCAGGAATTTTAGTTCCTTGAAAGCCACACCGGTTCATCCAGAAATACAATCATGGGTTCTATTGCGTGGTAGCCAGCAGTTTTAACCACTAGGCTATGAGGCTCCTCATGTCCCCGGTTTCAATGTATCGAGCATGTCATCAAACGCACACATTCATAAGGCCTCATCCCAGAAGACCAGATGGAGTTTCATGTCAACATGGCCTGTATAATGCACACAAAGCTTTAGAAATGCCACTCCTTTAGCTTCAGACATCAGCTAGGTTTACATGTACCTCGAAGTTGTCTTCATTTCCCCGGTTTGAATATATCGAGCATGACCACACGCATTGTCATTCATAAGGTCCAGTCCCTGGGACCAGATGGAGTGTCATCGGTAAATTGTGTCACAATGGACTGTTTAATGCAACCGAAGCTTTAGAAAGGCCACTCCTCTAAGCTGCAGACATCCTTTACTCAGTTAGGCTACGTGTACCACAAAGTTGTCCTCATTTCCCCGGTTTGAATGTATCGAGCATGTTATCACACACACAGTCATTCATTAGTCCACAATCCTGGGACTTGATGAAGTGTCATCATTAAATTGTGTCACCATTGTCTGTATAATGGACCTTAAGCATAAAGACATTCTTTACTCTGCTAGGCCTAAATGTACCTCAAATACGTCCTTATGTCCTAGGTTTTGATGTATTCGAGCATGTCACCACATGCATATTCATTCCATAAGGGTTTACCCGCTGGACCAGCTATAGACTATGTATGTGTTGTGAAGAGCCAGGAATTTTAGTTCCTTGAAGGCCACACCGGTTCATCCAGAAATACAATCATGGGTTCTCCCCGGGATCGAACCCGGGCCCTATTGCGTGGTAGCCAGCAGTGTTAACCACTAGGCTATGAGGCTCCTCATGTCCCCGGTTTCAATGTATCGAGCATGTTATCACACACACAGTCATTCATTAGTCCACAATCCTGGGACTTGATGAAGTGTCATCATTAAATTGCGTCACCATTGTCTGTATAATGGACCTTAAGCATAAAGACATGCTCTACTCAGCTAGGCCTAAATGTACCTCAAATCGTCCTTATGTCCTAGGTTTTGATGTATTCGAGCATGTCACCACATGCATATTCATTCCATAAGGGTTTATCCGCTGGACCAGCTATAGACTATGTACGTGTTGTGAAGAGCCAGGAATTTTAGTTCCTTGAAAGCCACACCGGTTCATCCAGAAATACAATCATGGGTTCTCCCAGGGATCGAACCCGGGCCCTATTGCGTGGTAGCCAGCAGTGTTAACCACTAGGCTATGAGGCTCCTCATGTCCCCGGTTTCAATGTATCGAGCATGTTATCACACACACAGTCATTCATTAGTCCACAATCCTGGGACTTGATGAATTGTCATCATTAAATTGCGTCACCATTGTGTGTATAATGGACCTTAAGCATAAAGACATGCTCTACTCAGCTAGGCCTAAATGTACCTCAAATACGTCCTTATGTCCTAGGTTTTGATGTATTCGAGCATGTCACCACATGCATATTCATTCCATAAGGGTTTACCCGCTGGACCAGCTATAGACTATGTTCGTGTTGTGAAGAGCCAGGAATTTTAGTTCCTTGAAAGCCACACCGGTTCATCCAGACATACAATCATGGTTTCTCCCCGGGATCGAACCCGGGCCCTATTGCGTGGTAGCCAGCAGTGTTAACCACTAGGCTATGAGGCTCCTCATGTCCCCGGTTTCAATGTATCGAGCATGTCATCAAACGCACACATTCATAAGGCCTCATCCCAGAAGACCAGATGGAGTTTCATGTCAACATGGCCTGTATAATGCACACAAAGCTTTAAAAAGGCCACTCCTTTAGCTTCAGACATCTACTCAGCTAGGCTTACATGTACCTCGAAGTTGTCTTCATTTCCCCGGTTTGAATATATCGAGCATGTCACCACACGCATAGTCATTCATAAGGTCCAGTCCCTTGGACCAGATGGAGTGTCATCGGTAAATTGTGTCACAATGGACTGTTTAATGCAACCGAAGCTTTAGAAAGGCCACTCCTCTAAGCTGCAGACATCCTTTACTCAGTTAGGCTACGTGTACCACAAAGTTGTCCTCATTTCCCCGCTTTGAATGTATCGAGCATGTTATCACACACACAGTCATTCATTAGTCTTCAATCCTGGGACTTGATGAAGTGTCATCATTAAATTGCGTCACCATTGTCTGTATAATGGACCTTGAGCATAAAGACATGCTCTACTCAGCTAGGCCTAAATGTAATGTCCTAGGTTTTGATGTATTCGAGCATGTCACCACATGCATATTCATTCCATAAGGGTTTACCCGCTGGACCAGGTATAGACTATGTACGTGTTGTGAAGAGCCAGGAATTTTAGTTCCTTGAAAGCCACACCGGTTCATCCAGAAATACAATCCTGGGTTCTCCCCGGGATCGAACCCGGGCCCTAGTGCGTGGTAGCCAGCAGTGTTAACCACTAGGCTATGAGGCTCCTCATGTCCCCGGTTTCAATGTATCGAGCATGTCATCAAACGCACACATTCATAAGGCCTCATCCCAGAAGACCAGATGGAGTTTCATGTCAACATGGCCTGTATAATGCACACAAAGCTTTAAAAAGGCCACTCCTTTAGCTTCAGACATCTACTCAGCTAGGCTTACATGTACCTCGAAGTTGTCTTCATTTCCCCGGTTTGAATATATAGAGCATGTCACCACACGCATACAGTCATTCATAAGGTCCAGTCCCTGGGACCAGATGGAGTGTCATCGGTAAATTGTGTCACAATGGACTGTTTAATGCAACCGAAGCTTTAGAAAGGCCACTCCTCTAAGCTGCAGACATCATTTACTCAGTTAGGCTACGTGTACCACAAAGTTGTCCTCATTTCCCCGCTTTGAATGTATCGAGCATGTTATCACACACACAGTCATTCATTAGTCTTCAATCATTAAATTGCGTGACCATTGTCTGTATAATGGACCTTTAAGCATAAAGACATGCTCTACTCAGCTAGGCCTAAATGTACCTCAAATATGTCCTTATGTCCTAGGTTTTGATGTATTCGAGCATGTCACCACATGCATATTCATTCCAAAAGGGTTTACCCGCTGGACCAGCTATAGACTATGTACGTGTTGTGAAGAGCCAGGAATTTTAGTTCCTTGAAAGCCACACCGGTTCATCCAGAAATACAATCATGGGTTCTCCCCGGGATCGAACCCGGGCCCTATTGCGTGGTAGCCAGCAGTGTTAACCACTAGGCTATGAGGCTCCTCATGTCCTCGGTTTCAATGTATCGAGCATGTCATCAAACGCACACATTCATAAGGCCTCATCCCAGAAGACCAGATGGAGTTTCATGTCAACATGGCCTGTATAATGCACACAAAGCTTTGGAAAGGCCACTCCTTCAGCTTCAGACATCTACTCAGCTAGGCTTACATGTACCTCGAAGTTGTCTTCATTTCCCCGGTTTGAATATATCGAGCATGTCACCACACGCATAGTCATTCATAAGGTCCAGTCCCTGGGACCAGATGGAGTGTCATCGGTAAATTGTGTCACAATGGACTGTTTAATGCAACCGAAGCTTTAGAAAGGCCACTCCTCTAAGCTGCAGACATCCTTTACTCAGTTAGGCTACGTGTATCACAAAGTTGTCCTCATTTCCCCGGTTTGAATGTATCGAGCATGTTATCACACACACAGTCATTCATTAGTCTTCAATCCTGGGACTTGATGAAGTGTCATCATTAAATTGCGTCTCCATTGTCTGTATAATGGACCTTAAGCATAAAGACATGCTCTACTCAGCTAGGCCTAAATGTACCTCAAATACGTCCTTATGTCCTAGGTTTTGATGTATTCGAGCATGTCACCACATGCATATTCATTCCATAAGGGTTTACCCGCTGGACCAGCTATAGACTATGTACATGTACGTGTTGTGAAGAGCCAGGAATTTTAGTTCCTTGAAAGCCACACCGGTTCATCCAGAAATACAATCATGGGTTCTATTGCGTGGTAGCCAGCAGTGTTAACCACTAGGCTATGAGGCTCCTCATGTCCCCGGTTTCAATGTATCGAGCATGTCATCAAACGCACACATTCATAAGGCCTCATCCCAGAAGACCAGATGGAGTTTCATGTCAACATGGCCTGTATAATGCACACAAAGCTTTAGAAATGCCACTCCTTTAGCTTCAGACATCTACTCAGCTAGGTTTACATGTACCTCGAAGTTGTCTTCATTTCCCCGGTTTGAATATATCGAGCATGTCACCACACGCATAGTCATTCATAAGGTCCAGTCCCTGGGACCAGATGGAGTGTCATCGGTAAATTGTGTCACAATGGACTGTTTAATGCAACCGAAGCTTTAGAAAGGCCACTCCTCTAAGCTGCAGACATCCTTTACTCAGTTAGGCTACGTGTACCACAAAGTTGTCCTCATTTCCCCGGTTTGAATGTATCGAGCATGTTATCACACACACAGTCATTCATTAGTCCACAATCCTGGGACTTGATGAAGTGTCATCATTAAATTGTGTCACCATTGTCTGTATAATGGACCTTAGCATAAAGACATTCTTTACTCTGCTAGGCCTAAAATTTACCTCAAATACGTCCTTATGTCCTAGGTTTTGATGTATTCGAGCATGTCACCACATGCATATTCATTCCATAAGGGTTTACCCGCTGGACCAGCTATAGACTATGTATGTGTTGTGAAGAGCCAGGAATTTTAGTTCCTTGAAGGCCACACCGGTTCATCCAGAAATACAATCATGGGTTCTCCCCGGGATCGAACCCGGGCCCTATTGCGTGGTAGCCAGCAGTGTTAACCACTAGGCTATGAGGCTCCTCATGTCCCCGGTTTCAATGTATCGAGCATGTTATCACACACACAGTCATTCATTAGTCCACAATCCTGGGACTTGATGAAGTGTCATCATTAAATTGCGTCACCATTGTCTGTATAATGGACCTTAAGCATAAAGACATGCTCTACTCAGCTAGGCCTAAATGTACCTCAAATACGTCCTTATGTCCTAGGTTTTGATGTATTCGAGCATGTCACCACATGCATATTCATTCCATAAGGGTTTACCCGCTGGACCAGCTATAGACTATGTTCGTGTTGTGAAGAGCCAGGAATTTTAGTTCCTTGAAAGCCACACCGGTTCATCCAGACATACAATCATGGTTTCTCCCCGGGATCGAACCCGGGCCCTATTGCGTGGTAGCCAGCAGTGTTAACCACTAGGCTATGAGGCTCCTCATGTCCCCGGTTTCAATGTATCGAGCATGTCATCAAACGCACACATTCATAAGGCCTCATCCCAGAAGACCAGATGGAGTTTCATGTCAACATGGCCTGTATAATGCACACAAAGCTTTAAAAAGGCCACTCCTTTAGCTTCAGACATCTACTCAGCTAGGCTTACATGTACCTCGAAGTTGTCTTCATTTCCCCGGTTTGAATATATCGAGCATGTCACCACACGCATAGTCATTCATAAGGTCCAGTCCCTGGGACCAGATGGAGTGTCATCGGTAAATTGTGTCACAATGGACTGTTTAATGCAACCGAAGCTTTAGAAAGGCCACTCCTCTAAGCTGCAGACATCCTTTACTCAGTTAGGCTACGTGTACCACAAAGTTGTCCTCATTTCCCCGCTTTGAATGTATCGAGCATGTTATCACACACACAGTCATTCATTAGTCTTCAATCCTGGGACTTGATGAAGTGTCATCATTAAATTGCGTCACCATTGTCTGTATAATGGACCTTGAGCATAAAGACATGCTCTACTCAGCTAGGCCTAAATGTAATGTCCTAGGTTTTGATGTATTCGAGCATGTCACCACATGCATATTCATTCCATAAGGGTTTACCCGCTGGACCAGCTATAGACTATGTACCTGTTGTGAAGAGCCAGGAATTTTAGTTCCTTGAAAGCCACTCCGGTTCATCCAGAAATACAATCATGGGTTCTCCCCGGGATCGAACCCGGGCCCTATTGCTTGGTAGCCAGCAGTGTTAACCACTAGGCTATGAGGCTCCTCATGTCCCCGGTTTCAATGTATCGAGCATGTCATCAAACGCACACATTCATAAGGCCTCATCCCAGAAGACCAGATGGAGTTTCATGTCAACATGGCCTGTATAATGCACACAAAAGCTTTAGAAAGGCAACTCCTTTAGCTTCAGACATCTACTCAGCTAGGCTTACATGTACCTCGAAGTTGTCTTCATTTCCCCGGTTTGAATATATCGAGCATGTCACCACACGCATAGTCATTCATAAGGTCCAGTCCCTGGGACCAGATGGAGTGTCATCGGTAAATTGTGTCACAATGGACTGTTTAATGCAACCGAAGCTTTAGAAAGGCCACTCCTCTAAGCTGCAGACATCCTTTACTCAGTTTGGCTACGTGTATCACAAAGTTGTCCTCATTTCCCCGCTTTGAATGTATCGAGCATGTTACACACACACAGTCATTCATTAGTCTTCAATCCTGGGACTTGATGAAGTGTCATCATTAAATTGCGTCACCATTGTCTGTATAATGGACCTTAAGCATAAAGACATGCTCTACTCAGCTAGGCCTAAATGTACCTCAGATACGTCCTTATGTCCTAGGTTTTGATGTATTCGAGCATGTCACCACATGCATATTCATTCCATAAGGGTTTACCCGCTGGACCAGCTATAGACTATGTACGTGTTGTGAAGAGCCAGGAATTTTAGTTCCTTGAAAGCCACACCGGTTCATCCAGAAATACAATCATGGGTTCTCCCCGGGATCGAACCCGGGCCCTATTGCGTGGTAGCCAGCAGTGTTAACCACTAGGCTATGAGGCTCCTCATGTCTCCGGTTTCAATGTATCGAGCATGTTATCACACACACAGTCATTCATTAGTCCACAATCCTGGGACTTGATGAAGTGTCATCATTAAATTGCGTCACCATTGTCTGTATAATGGACCTTAAGCATAAAGACATGCTCTACTCAGCTAGGCCTAAATGTACCTCAAATACGTCCTTATGTCCTAGGTTTTGATGTATTCGAGCATGTCACCACATGCATATTCATTCCATAAGGGTTTACCCGCTGGACCAGCTATAGACTATGTACGTGTTGTGAAGAGCAAGGAATTTTAGTTCCTTGAAAGCCACACCGGTTCATCCAGAAATACAATCATGGGTTCTCCCCGGGATCGAACCCGGGCCCTATTGCGTGGTAGCCAGCAGTGTTAACCACTAGGCTATGAGGCTCCTCATGTCCCCGGTTTCAATGTATCGAGCATGTTATCACACACACAGTCATTCATTAGTCCACAATCCTGGGACTTGATGAAGTGTCATCATTAAATTGCGTCACCATTGTCTGTATAATGGACCTTAAGCATAAAGACATGCTCTACTCAGCTAGGCCTTAATGTACCTCAAATACGTCCTTATGTCCTAGGTTTTGATGTATTCGAGCATGTCACCACATGCATATTCATTCCATAAGGGTTTACCCGCTGGACCAGCTATAGACTATGTACGTGTTGTGAAGAGCCAGGAATTTTAGTTCCTTGAAAGCCACACCGGTTCATCCAGAAACACAATCATGGGTTCTCCCCGGGATCGAACCCGGGCCCTATTGCGTGGTAGCCAGCAGTGTTAACCACTAGGCTATGAGGCTCCTCATGTCCCCGGTTTCAATGTATCGAGCATGTCATCAAACGCACACATTCATAAGGGCTCATCTCAGAAGACCAGATGGAGTTTCATGTCAACATGGCCTGTATAATGCACACAAAGCTTTAGCTTTAGAAAGGCCACTCCTTTAGCTTCAGACATCTACTCAGCTAGGCTTACATGTACCTCGAAGTTGTCTTTATTTCCCCGGTTTGAATATATCGAGCATGTCACCACACGCATAGTCATTCATAAGGTCCAGTCCCTGGGACCAGATGGAGTGTCATTGGTAAATTGTGTGGACTGTTTAATGCAACCGAAGCTTTAGAAAGGCCACTCCTCTAAGCTGGAGACATCCTTTACTCAGTTAGGCTACGTGTACCACAAAGTCGTCCTCATTTCCCCACTTTAAATGTATCGAGCATGTTATCACACACACAGTCATTCATTAGTCCACAATCCTGGAAAGTGAAGTGTCATCATTAAATGAAGTGTCATCATTAAATTCGGTCACCATTGGCTGTATAATGGACCTTTAAGCATAAAGACATGCTCTACTCAGCTAGGCCTAAATGTACCTAAAAGTCCTAGGTTTTGATGTATTCGAGCATGTCACCACATGCATATTCATTCCATAAGGGTTTACCCTTAGGACCAGCTTTAGACTATGTACGTGTTGTGAAGAGCCAGGAATTTTAGTTCCTTGAAAGCCACGCCGGTTCATCCAGAAATACAATCCTGGGTTCTCCCCGGGCCCTATTGCGTGGTAGCCAGCAGTGTTAACCACTAGGCTATGAGGCTCCTCATGTCCCCGGTTTGAATGTATCGAGCATGTTATCACACACACAGTCATTCATAGTCCTTCTAAGTCATTCATTGTCTGTATAATGGACCTTTAAGCATAAAGACATGCGTCACCATTGTCTGTATAAAGGACCTTTAAGCATAAAGACATGCTCTACTCAGCTAGGCCTAAATGTACCTAAAAGTCCTAGGTTTCGATGTATTCGAGCATGTCACCACATGCATATTCATTCCATAAGGGTTTACCCGCTGGACCAGCTATAGACTATGTACGTGTTGTGAAGAGCCAGGAATTTTAGTTCCTTGAAAGCCACGCCGGTTCATCCAGAAATACAATCCTGGGTTCTCCCCGGGCCCTATTGCGTGGTAGCCAGCAGTGTTAACCACTAGGCTATGAGGCTCTCATGTCCCCGGTTTCAATGTATCGAGCATGCAATCATATGCACACATTCATAAGGCCTCATCCCAGAGACCAGATGGAGTTTCATCGGTAAATTGTGTCACAATGGACTGTTTAATGCAACCGAAGCTTTAGAAAGGCCACTCCTTTAGCTTTAGTCATGCTCTACTCAGTTAGAACTACATGAACCTCGAAGTTGTCTTCATGTCCCCTGTTTGAATATATCGAGCCTGTCACCACACGCACAATTATTCATAAGGCCTCATCCCTGGGACCAGATGGAGTGTCATCGGTAAATTGTGTCAACATGGCCTGTAATATTATAATTCTCTACCACACAAGAAAATCGTGACACAGATGAGGACTTGTTGCACCCGCAATAGGGCTACTATCCATACATTGTGCTATGTACACTAGGATGCGTATACAGTACAACGGGGGGGGGGAGGATTTACGACTACCATAGCATACAAGGTAGGTACAGGGGATCAGGGGTCCGTAAATTAGGGATTGGTACGTACGTACTTAATTGATACTCCCTTAAACAACGACAAATTCAACAGAAGAAGGAACTTAGATTTGAATTCAATGGTTTATTTTAAAAATCCAAATCTTCTGATAACAAAACTAGAAATTTGATAGCCCCCACTGGCCCACACAGTTCACGTATGGAGGAGTGAAGTCTATTCCCGTTTCGCGGATGATCTATTTTGGGACAAACACGCTCGCGCTTTCTCAAAATCACACGCTCAGTAACATTTAAACATCACCCTAACCTTTTCAGATGGGCAGGATGGATCATCGATAAGCATTTAAGGCTATTCCTTTATTTTATTCCTTCATTCAACCATGTCAACCGTCGTTCTTTGCTCAAAATACTCGACAGTTCGCCACTTCGGCAAAGAGACACCGCCGCCATGATGCATGAGGATATGACGTCACCATTACGGGGCAGAGCTTATGCTAATATACGCGTGCTTGACAGAATCGTGCCGGAGATTTGAAAGCAAATCAGAAAATAGGCGCATAAAAACGCTTCAGTCATCAAAATTATCCGAATTTCGAAAAAATCTTTGCCAGGTGCACTAGATCGAGTTTAGTTTGATGGGACAGGGGTGACAGTTTTTCAGTTGAAATAGCAGTTTTGCTGGACTACCTCCATAATATAACCTGGGAAGAATGCAGAAGCCTAGTACCTTCTCCTAGTAATCTCAATATAGACCCCACATTTGTTGAATGTGGGGTCTATAATGAGCCAACAAACATTGTACATAATCATTTTACTTCAACAAGTAGGAATATTACTAGACAACAGGGTAAGTTGGGGTAATTCTGGCACCCAAATCAGCCACAGCGTTTAAAAAAATCTCTGGAAAAAAACTGTAGCCTCGGAGCCAACCAAAAACATGATTTTCAGGTAGTGCTGCCATCTAGCAACAGAAATTTCCTGATTTCATGGTTATTTCAGTGCACTTAAAAGCACATAGGAGTCATTCTAAAAATTGGTGATGGAGGCCATAAATGTGCGGGGTAAATTCGTTCATCTTGTTAAGATTGGCCTGGAAATATATTTCAGTGCACTTAAAAGCACATAGGAGTCATTCTAAAAATTTGTGATGGAGGCCATAAATGTACGGGGTAAATTCGTTCATCTTGTTAAGACGAGAGCACATGCCAATTGGCCTGGAAATAAACTTAATGGCCTGCAACAGACGAGAGCACATGCCGCTTCATGTGGCATATTAAAATATCAATTTGAGCCCCATGAATGAGTGAGATACGTACCATCAGTGAGATACGTATTCGCATCCAGGAGATAGGAATTTATGGATATAACTGTGCCTATTACAGGATCGGGAATGTGTGCTTTGCTTGTTTTGTTCAGTAGAGCAGCACAACCCTACACTCTTCACTTCAATTATCTAATAGAATGCATCCTACTAAATGACATGCAGCATCAGGCAGATTTCACAGACTTAGCACACAATCACATCATTAATTAGCTGCATTTAGGTCAGCAGTTATAATGGACGGAAAGTTTGCATCAATGTTACTCACAATGAAACAATATTGATTTCAAAGATATCAGAATTATGATATATAACTTCAAATAAGCTACATAGGTTGGGAGAAAAAATGGACGGCAATTCCTTAAAGTATGGACAGTTACAAAAAGTGCGTATTAAACTTACGCACAATCAAACAATATTGACTTGAAAGAATTTAGAATGTTACTTCAAATCAACAATATGTAGGTCACAAGTTATAATGGAAGAACATTCCGTAAGATAAGAATGTTTCAAAAAGTGTGTATGAAACTTGCACCCAATTTAATCAATGGTCTCAAGATTACTTGACTTCAATTCCGCTAAATGTAGATCAGCAGTTATAATGGACGGAAATTCCTTGTATGGACAGTTACAAAACGTGTTTATCAAACTAACGCACAATCAAACAATGCCTCAAAGAATTCAGAACTTCAATTCTACATGTATGTCACCAGTTATAATGGACGGAAATCCTCAGTATGAAGAGTTACAATGAAATGGCCCATGGACCATGTGCTCACCTGTTGTCCAATGACGTAAACAGGACAGAAACACCATCGGACCATAATCATGGTTAACTTTGTAACCAATTTGAGGTATGTAGCTGAAGTGGTTACAAAACATGCCACAGTTGGTTCACTTTTGACGTTTAGTCCCCTGGTGGCCAAACCATGAATCATAAAAGGCCTCAATTAAGTTTCTGAGTAGGGGTCACTCGGGGGTACATTTACATCACTGACCCTTGTGACCTTGAAAAGTAGGTAAAATACAAAAACACAGGATATTCGATGTACCATTGCTAGAAGCATGTACAATTTTTTTTTTTCAAATTTTCGACAGCTATTGAGGGAGCAATCGCATATTTTTACTTTTGACGGTTGGCCCCGATAGCCAAACCATGAATCATAAAAGGCCGCAATTCGGTCTCTGAGTAAGGGTCCCCTGGGGTACATATGTACCAAGTTTGAGATCTCTGGCTAGAGCACTTTACAAAACGTGCAGTGGTTGTCCCAACGGCAGTCCCGTCGGACGACAAGGACCCCTATGACCTTGAAAAGTAGGTCAAATCATAAACCCGGAGGATATGTGAAGTAGCACCTACCATATTTTTTTTCAAAGTTTTCCGACCAGTATCAATGGAGCAGTCCCATATTTTTGCCGGAATGTGGTCCCTGAGTAGCAGTGAATTTCACCCAGGGGTACACGTGAGTTCAGTAGCTTTAGTGGTAACGAAACGTGCCACTAGTGTTTAACGATGACGGACACTGCGTGATTGTAAAGGTTCACAGGTGAGCCAAAACGTGTGTATCAAACTGAAAAAATAATCTAACAATATTGATTAAGAATTCATAATACAACTTCAAATCAGCTATATGTAGGTCATAATTATAATGGACAGAAACTACGTAAATATGAACAGTTACAAAAAATGTGCTTCGAACTTGTTGCGCCGAATCAAACAATGGCTTCAAAGAATTCTGATTAATTTCAACTTCAACAGCTTCTTGTAGGTCACCAACATGTGGACAACATAATGGACAAAAATTCTGTAAATATGAACTGTTACAAAAAGTGTGTATCAAACTTATGCACGATCAAAAATATTGATTTTTAAGACTTCAAATGTTCATTGTTGTCAAGTCTGCCCCTTTTTCTCTCATTAGGTTTCTACTCCCCTTGAACACGAGTCCAAGAAAAGCATGGGCCTAATACCCCAACGCCAAACAATAGGGCTGGAGGGTATTAGCACCATACCGGCTTTCATCAAAGAGGGCCAACAGGCAAGATATACAAACAGGCCTTCCCATTATTGCTGTAAAATCATTATTTTTCAGTCAATTTTAAAATCTAAAAGATCTGTTTGTAATACAAATACATTTGTAAGCCAACTGTCTCCTTTCCTGAAGCGACGCTGCACAATATTTTACTTTTTATTTCTTTAATGGGTAGGAATTATTTCCTAATACACAATCTGAATGGCTAATCCCCAAGAGTCAGGAGGCAAATCAACATAAAATGGACCCGCTTCAGGGCCTTGAAGTGGGGAAAAATCATCAAGGGCAGAGAAACGTAATGCTGATGAAAGGGTGTCATATTAAATTGACTAGTTACATGAAACAAGTGTCAAAGCAGAAAGAAAAAGAAACACCAATATCGAATTCACTTATTTGTACACGATTTCCTGCAAATCAGTGAAAAAACATGGGAAAACCTTGTGGTGAATCGTCAACAAATTCGGACACAGTTGATGGATAATGGGAATTACAAATACAGGTAGCTAATATTGGCTCATATAAACGAAGGAATGAGATTAGTACAGAAAAATGAAGTTGCCTTGCCTGGGATTCGAACAACAGATCTTTGGATTGCCGGTCCACTGCTCTACCAGCCGAGCTATCGAGGTTCCCCGACTTTCTGTACTGTGTGACACCATATTATAGAGCACATTACAGTTGGGTCGGGTTTTAGTCTGCATTTTCGGTCCACCCGAGCAGTCGTGATTATACAACCAAGGACCTCCAGCCTGGTATTAATTAAATCTGGTCACCACCAGAGCTTATTGTTTAAAACAATCTTTTTCGTTCTTGGTGACGTTTTGATGTTGTAACTTTATTCTTTATGAAATACTTGACATCTCTCCAGGTTCTGGTCTTCAAGTCCGGCTCCTTGGCCTTGCATTGCTCAATTTGTAGTTTGCCTGGCAGTCGCTCTAGCAATATATTCTTCTGAAAGTGTCGCATTACAGCAGCTGCTTCTTCATAAGACCATGGGCGCCGTTTTGGTAAGGCTGTAAAAGGTTTACACATCAATTATAATTTTTATGGAAAATGAAATGGTCCAGGGACCATGTGTTCACTCGAATAAACACTTGCTGACGCAAATGAGCCACCCATTCAGTGATTTAGCAAATATTGACCCCTGTGACATTGAAAGGTATGTCAAATAAAATATGCAGAGGATCTGTGATGTACCATTGCAAGATGTACACTCATGGTCAAAAGTTTATGGACACCAGATTTTGCACATTTTCTCAAAAACGGCTAATCTTTTTTTACCCAAATTTTCACCAATGGTGGAGAATCTTCTTGGCTATCGAATGATATCATAGTTGATATCAGGACCAATTGCATAACAAAGTTATTACATAATTTTGAGAGGCATCTATTTTTCACTTTTTGGTGGATGGATTTTTTTAAATCGAAGTATAAATCTTGCATCATACAGATAATAATGCTAAGACTTTCTGTGAAGAAAGTTTTTGAAAATATCATTTACTTTTCATAATATATCAAAATATCAAAATTTTGAGATTCTGAAAATTTTGAGACTTTTCTGATTTTTCGACATATCCTAGTAGTACCGATGTCCCCTGAATGAATGGTGATTTTTTTCTGATTTTCAACTAAAGGAACACTTGAAATTATAATTTCAAAATTTTCATACTTGCAAGTATCCACCTTTTCTCAGCAATATTAGTTGCTAGCTGTGCTAAATTGGTGCCAATCATTATTTGGGTATGACTTCTCAATGATACAGTTGCAAAAAACCCAAAAATATCAAATTATCAAAATTTTGATACTTCGATATATCTCAAAACTGAAATGAGATTTTTCCAAATTTTTGTTCACAGAAAGTTTCAGCAATGTGTAAGATATGATGTAGGGTAAATTTGGTTTTGAAAAATTGATTAATGAAACGGCCAGGGGCCATTGTGCTCACCGTATAGATCTTTTAGTAGGGCAGGATCATGCTTAGTTTAGAGGTGAATATGGTGATTGAAGACAATCAGGCATGCAGAGTTTTTTGGGATGTGTATTGATGTTTAGTAATAAGAGAGGGCAGTATATATAAGTTTATGATCTGACCAATAATTGTCTATAACATCAACAAGATCAATATCGTGTGATTGGGTGGTGTTGGTGAAGACGAGGTCTAACTTTGAGTCATAGTCTGTGGTGTTTTTAGTCATGTGCTGGGTGAAATCAAATCCTTGTAGCATGTAGGTTTCTAATCTTGAATTGTAGTTTTCGGTACTGGCTATTGACTTCATGTTGAAATCACCGATGATGAGGTATCGTTCAGTGGGTTCATATGTTGAAAGACATTCCTGTAGTCTGTAGACCAGGTTTTGAAATGTACAAGTTGGTGCTGTGTAGATTGCAATGACATGGATCACTGTATGGGAGTCTTTTGGGTTGATGCAAATAGAGATTGATTCAAAGTCATTGCTAGAAATAAATTGTTTCTCCATGATCCTTATGTCATTTTTCACATAAATCATGAGTCCATGTGGTGGTCTTTGCATGGGATTGCTAGTACCGGTATTTTGGTCATTGCGGACAAGTTGGAAATTGGTCATTGTATAGTGGTTGTTGGTATCAGATCGGCGCAGACGGGTTTCTGCTAATGCAACAATTGATGCAGCTGTTATGTTTGGATCGAGTTTCAAATCATGAAAGTGTGCGTGAACAGATCTGGCATTGTGGTAGACAATTTTGAGTAGATTTGATGGTTGATATGATAGGGCAGTTCGTATTATTTGATGATTTGACCAAGTCTGGGTAAGTACTTGCACTGAGTGTATGTATTGGGAATTCAATTGATTGGTGAACATCAAATCTAATTCTGCATGTGGGCACTGGTAAACCTTTTTAGCTCACCTCTTAGCAGAGGTGAGCTTATCCCATACCGTGGCGTCCGTCGTCCGTCGTCCGTCGTCGTCGTCGACGTCGTCGTCGTCGTCGTCCGTCGTCCGTTAGCAGGGCACGTTTCGTAACTGTTAGAGCTATTGAGTTGAAACTTGATACACATGTACCCTTATGTAATGACACCTTGGAGACCAAGTTTCGGTCCGATTCGTTTCATGGTTTGGCCACCAGGGGGCCAAACGTTAAAAGTGAAAATATGCAATATCTCCCTTAATAGTAGTCGGGAAATTTTGAAAAAAATATGGTAGGTACTTCCAGCAAAGGTGCATCATATATCCTCCGGGTTTTTGATTTGACCTCCTTTTCAAGGTCACAGAGGTCAAATGGTGTAAATTGGCCGTTAGGATGTAACGATGGCACGTTTCTAAACTGCAATGACTATTGATACCAAATTTGGTACACATTTACCCCTTAGTCAGGTGATCTCAGGGACCGAAGTTTGGTCCAATATGATTCACCACTTGACCACCAGGGGGCAAAATCCAAAAACCTTAAAAATGTGATTATTCCTTAACTTCTTGCCCGATTGCCACCAATTTGATATCATGGGTACATCTAACCACCATACAGTATATGTCGCACAGGTTTTTAATTTGACCTTCTTGTCAAGGTCACAGAGGTCAAATGGCGTAAATTCGCCGTCAGGCCATAACTATGGCACGTTTCTTAACTGCAATGACTATTGATCACAAATTAAGGACACATGTACCACTTGGTCAGGTGATCTCAGGTACCGAAGTTTGGTGCGATCTGATTTGCCGTTTGG
Source organism: Lineus longissimus (assembly GCF_910592395.1). Classification (NCBI taxonomy): domain Eukaryota; kingdom Metazoa; phylum Nemertea; class Pilidiophora; order Heteronemertea; family Lineidae; genus Lineus; species Lineus longissimus. The sequence goes on from NC_088311.1 coordinate 13,299,586, forward strand.
CCTCCAGGGAGGGGGCCAAATCCTAAATTCTTCAAAATGCCATTATTCCTAGTAATGACTTGCCCGATTTTATATCATAGGTACATCTAATTCTAACAACCATTCAATGTGTCACCCGGGTCTTCTTTGATTTGACCTACTTTTCAAGGTCACAGAGGTTGAATGTACTGTAAATTGGCCATTTTGGGGAAATTGTAATTGCTTGGACCTACATCAAACCTAACACTACATGACACAATACCATGCTCTTTATCCATCTTTCCTCCACATGAGGTGAGCTGAGGCTGTAAGCGAAGAAGGATTGTTTCGAAAGTGTCTGTTCGATGGGTTGTTGTGTCTATGGCAGTGATGTCATTCTTGATGTATAGCATCAGTCCATGCATTGGTCTTATGGCATTGTCTATTGGTGGGTAATCATTACGCACAAGTTTGAAATTTGGCAAAGCATATGTTTCAGAGTCATCGGATTGTTTCAAGCGAGAATTTGCCAGTGCAATGACAGATGCTGTTGTGATTGTTTGATTTTGTTTAATCTCATCAAAATGATCATACACTGATGCAGCATCATTAAAGACAATGGCAAGTTGTTTGCCCTGATAGACGGGCGTGTAGCACAAGGAGAGTTTGCTTTTCTGTTTCATTAATCTCATGTATTTCAACACTTTTGATGATTGTGATATAGCATTTTCGTTTAGGTCAATGATGTACAAATCATCAATGGCTCTGACTCGACTCAAGGCAACATAGTGTGAATGTTTCATTAAGTTTGTTGGAGTTGTTTTCAGTACTTGGTCAGTGTTCATGTTAACAACAAGCTTTTTAAATGTGCCCCCTTGTGCGGAGTGTACAGTTCTTGCATTGCTGGGTTTCAAGGGAAATTGACTTCTGATAACGGTATGATGCTGTCCCCATAGGAATTGACGTTTGACTGCGAATATTGGTGTCCATGATTTGTCGATGGGATCTGAGTAAAGGGAGCGATTTGTTGCTCTTCTTTGTTGTCCTATCTTTGTTTCTTCAAATTGAACCCATATAATGGACGGATTTTTTACAATGTCTTTAAATTCGATATATTTGACAATGCAGGATGAGCCATTGACAATGCCGTCCTCTATATCAGAGTTAATTGTTGTTGAATATGTTAAAGAGACAGCAATGTTGAGTGTTCTTAGGAGATTTGCCGAGGCTTTATACGTGTCTATTGTTTTTAAGCTGTCATATATATTTTGTTTTTGTTTTTCAGAAACATTTGTTATGAGAACATCATGTGCATCAATTGTTACTTTTGTAGTAGTTATGTTTTCGAAGAGGTTATTATTATGTGTATCAACCAATCTATTTAGCAAGAATATGTGTGGTATATCTTCAGGATAATTTGTATCATTTGTGGTAATTATGCGTGTTTTCAATTGAGTCAAGTCATCTTGTGTTTGTTTTCCAGTTCTCAGTCTATTCAAGATGTTAGCAAATGTCATGTCACCTTGCTGCCTCATTATCTGATCGAGTTCGTACACAACAAAGTGTTCTTGCCAAAAATTACCTGCCAAGTAGGCATTTGGTGCATTTGAATCTTCAAACACATAACTGTCAAAACATGGTTGCAGTTGATACATATCACCAATGGCAAGGACATGTATTCCTCCAAATAGCTTGTTGTTGTCCATAATGTCTGCAAGTCTCTGATGTATGAAAGTGAACATGCCACAACCGACCATAGATATCTCATCGATGATAAGGACTTTTAAGTGTCTATATTTGGCTCGTAGTGTATTTCGTTTCTCCATCGTTAGGGGTATGTAGTCAGCTTTGAAATTCTTTTTGAATGGTATATTAAATGCTGAATGTATTGTTGAGCCTTCTACAACATATGCTGCATATCCACTGGGGGCTATTATTTGTATTCGCAGATCCTCTGGATTCTGACCTTCTTCGGAACATAAATGTCGAAGCATAAATTGATATAAAGCTTTAACGACTTGTGATTTTCCAACTCCTGCCCCGCCTGTTAGGAATGTACACAGTTGATCATCATTGGTCTTCAATCTTTGTATGATATGTGTGAAAAACTCTCTTTGCTTATGGTTCAGAGTTCGAAGCAAATCTTTGTATTGATCATCTGGCAGTTTTTTCCAATCAATTCAATTTCTTGAACTGGTGGACGAACTGCAATACCGATGTCTTGCCCAATGTCGTAGGTCTTTTGACGATCTGAACGCTCTGGGTCGAAGAATAAGCATTCACTGCTTTGAACAGTGTCCTCAATTTCATCCTGCTCTATGATATCACCTTCTTCAGCTTGGGCAATAGCTTCTTGTAACTCGTCAATGTTATTTTCATATTGTCTCCGTTTAGCTTCAATAGTTGTAGTTATTTTCAAGTAGTTGTAATGTTGTTCATAGGTTTCAAAATGTCCTAGCAAATTGTTTTCAGATGTTAGCCATGGGTGGAATAGTAATACTCTCTCCCTATAATATGCTTCAGAATCACTGTCTTTATTGAATTTCACATATCTGATGACTTTCGGTTTATTTCTTTTCGTTATTTTGATACCACTTTTTGTGATGTAGGACTTTTGTACACTAAAATCATGATCTTCATCTCTATTGTGGGCAAATGTTGGCGTTGTTTGGTTGTCAAGGTCACTGGAATCATCAGAGGGGTAATCCTCTAAGTTGTCTTGAAAGAGATCATCATTTTCTTGTGTTTTTGGATATGTAATTGTGAAGCAAGCTACATAATCTGCTAGGCAATACTGTCTAAGGCAAAATGGTCGTTTAGCATATAGGCCAATGTTCCCTAGTGTTTGAACATCAGTCGAATTTGGTGATAATTTTTCTAATTTGTCGCGATCTTTTAATATAAAGGGGCGTTCTTCAGGTTTATTGGTATTTATGAAGACCACATCTCGTGAACAGCGCGTCATGGGCATTTGTAATACAAGATATGCTGCTTCTTGTGCTCCTGTTTCAACAGAATTGAGAAATTTGTTTCCCATGTGGCGAACAGCTTTTCTGAGTTCCATTTTGTCTGCCTTTGCTTCTTTAGATGCGGTGTCTAGTAGAGCACTCATTCCTTTTTGGGACTTACAGGTGTAGGCAATGATGTAGACAGCGATAGCATATCCGTCGAGAATGAATTGAATGTCATGGTTAGCTTGCCAGGCACCAAGTAAGTGTTTCATGTATGGATTGATACGGATTTCTGAAGGTTCTCTTTTTAGAAATACCTTTGGACACTTCAAGGATGACTGAATGCTTTTGATGTACTCGTCTTCAGACATTTCTAACCCATCAAGAAATTCATCAAACGCGAGAACAATATCTTTTCCGTCTCCCATTTCATTTAATGTTTCATTGATTTTTGGCTCACCGTAGGGGAGTCTATACGATACCGCAGTGTCCGTCGTCCGTCATCGTCGTCGTCGTCGTCCGTCGTATCCTAGTTCAAAAACAGTGGCACGTTTTTTAACCGCTAGGCCTATGAACTTAAAACTTTGTGCACATGACCCCCTAGGTCAGATGACCCGTGACACTAAATTTCTGTCCGATCTGATTCTCTACTTGGCCACCAGGGGGCCAAATGTGGATATCTAAAAAGTGTGATATCTCGCTTATTAGTGACTTGTTTTCGATAAAACTTTTGTGGTAGGTACTCATAGCAAGGATACATCATATATCTTACGGGTTTTTAATTTGATCTACTTTTCAAGGTCGCAGAGGTCAAATGGCGTGAATTGGCCGTTTGAGTGTAACTATGGCACGTTTCTCAACCACCAAAGCTATGAGCTTGAAACTTGGTACATATAACCCCCTATATCAGATAACCTCTGGTGCTGAATTTCAGCCTGATCTGATTCTTGACTTTGCCACCAGGGGGCCAAAACAGAAAAAGTAAGAAGTGCAATAGCCTGCTTATTAACAAATTGTTTTTGATGAAATTTTTATGGCAGGGATCCCTAGCAAGGTTACCTCAGATGTTGCACGATTTTTTGGATTTGACCTACTTTTTAAGGTCGCAGAGGTCAAATGGCGTAAATTTGCCGTTTGAGTGTAACTATGGCACGTTTCTCAACCGCAACAGTTATGAACTTGAAACTTTGAACAGTTGACCTTTTACACTGAATTTTGGTTCGGTCTGATTATTGACTTGGCCACCAGGGGGCCCAAACTCAAAACTCAAAAAGTGTGATTTCTCGCTTATTACTGATTTGTTTTTGATAAAAGTTTCATGGTAGGTACTCCCAGCAAGGATACATCACATATCTTACGGATTTTTGATTTGACCCACCTTTCAAGTTCACAGAGGTCAAAGTTGAAAACTTCACCGTTCTTGGTACGTTTTGTCGTTGTTCAATGTAAAGAGTTTTAATTTTGTGTAATGATGCATCTAAGAAGCCACTATTTGTATGCCAAGTTTCAGCCAGATCGACAATATGGCCGAAATTGCATGTTTTGTGGGTTTTTCCTCGTATTGTGGCAATCCAAAGGTCGTGAGTTCAAACCCCGGTCAAGGACAGCCAAAAATATTTTTATTTTTCATCTTTTCCTTTTTTCTTTTCTGAGTTCTATCTTACATTTTCTTCATTTTTTGATTTATTTGGTGCCATAGATTTAATTAGGCGGCCATCTTGGAAATCGTTTTTTGCCGATTGCTGTAGTGTAACAAGTGATGAAATTGTTATGGTCAGGTGGATGTGTCTACATCACATATAACCCTGGTTTGTTATTTGACCTACCTGTCAGGATCACTGAGGTCAAAGTTAAAAATATATTCACCATTGTCATGGAGTGGCACGTTTCTTCACTATCATTTTCACCTAGACTCTACAAGCTTGGAACCACAAGTCTCGGATTCACCACTTGGCCAGGGCCGGCTCTGAACTGGTCACAGATGCATGTATAAATTATGAGAGGCCTACATACTGTAGCACTTTCTGTAACTGTCTACTAAAAATACTAACGGTGAGCACAATGGCCCCTGGCCGTTTCATTTTGAAATTTGCCTTGTACTTTTTCAATAGTTCTTCATCTATATCTCGATCATGTGGTTCCAAAATTCTGGTTCTTCTCATTGGTGGCATTGGATATCCAAACCTGCACACTGGGTGTTTACCTTTTCTGCATGTCTTCGAATGTTTGTGATATTGTAATGCAAGGAATGGTTTATCTGATTCACTGACATTCGCCGATACGCTAATTACAGAATCAATGTAGTTGACTACTTCCTCTTCAGAGGCCGATGCATAGGTCGGAGCACCTTCTATCCACAGAGCCATATGTACGTGAGGAGAATCGCGATTTTGAAACTCTACTCTATAAAAGCTGTCGCTAACTTCACCACCGAGTGGGTAATGTGGACCCTTTAAAACAATTTTCATGAACTGTTGAAATCTATGATCGAAATATCTTGCACAGGTGACAGGGTCAGCACTAAGTAGTCGACTTCTTGTTTGCCAGTTGAATTGTTCTATTTGCTCATCTGTAAAGTCTACCTTGTCAATCAACTTGCCGAGTGTCTTCAGTAGTGGTGACCACCTAGTATCTGCAGCTGACAGAGACATGAATAGAGTTGGTATTCCAAGTTGTCTTATCATTGCAAAAACTTCTTTTTTCTTGTTTTCGAGGTATGGTGGTGTATTCCATATGGTTCTGAATATATAATAGCCTTCGTCCAAATGAACCATATTATCTCGTACTGTGTTATCTAACATGTTTTCAGCTGTGTATGCTCTTCCTTTGGTTTTGCAACGCCGGACAGCTAACTTTACTTTATCAGATATTTGTTTGATTTGTATCTTCTTCAATTTAAAGAAAAGATTTGGAATGTTCTGGGAAACTCGGCGATCTACAGATCTCAATTCATATTTGCTGATGTCACTGAAGTGCACAGGAATTTTATTTTCAGACCGACCATCTCCACAAAATATTGCTGGGAATGAAAGGTATTCTGCATTACTATCCTGAAATAAGCTTAATGGTCTTTGTCCTTCTCCAGGGGCGAATATGTATTGCTGCGGTTCAGGAACTTCAGGTGTATCAAGCATGGTGTCCATGTTATCAGATATTATTTCTGTTTCGTCAACTTCACTGAAATGATCACTGTCATTATCATCCTGATCATTGGTGTCATTACCGGTATCATGATCATGTGTATTTGAGGGAATGTGATGGTCACATTGATGTGTACTATTTTGTCTTTTCTGTTTGAATTGGGATGTACTTGGCACAGGTGAAGAGGCTGCAGGATCAAAATGTAGGTCTTTGATGTACGGAGAGTTTGTTTTACCATTGACAGTATCTGTACCACTTTTATTGTCATCTTTTAATTGTGAAGTGCTGGGGAGAGGCTGTGATGTTGCGGCATCAACGAATGCTGACATGTTTCCAGAGTGTTGCTGTTGTAGGGATTCTTCCCACTGAATGTTGTGGTTGATATTCACGTCTTTGTAAAGTGGACCATTGTTTTTCAACCATTTTAGAGCATTGAGTACTTTAGTAGGTCTTATATTTTCAATGAATTCATTAGTCTTGTATTGCAGTCGTCTTTTTAATTTTACTGGGACTGTTTGCATTTCCGATAAACTTCTAGGTAGTGATCTAACTGTTTTTGAAACGTCTACTGGGACATTAACTACATTGCCTCTGACCATTTTCTGACCACCGACAGGAAGTTCTCTCATTTGCATGATTCTAGGGCATTTGCCCCCCGAACATCTGCCCCCCGGATTTTTGCCTCCCGGACATTAGCCCCCCTAGGACTTCTGCCCCCCTAGGACATCTGCCCCCCGGACATTTGCCCCCCGGACATTAGCCCCCCTAGGACTTCTGCCCCCCTAGGACATCTGCCCCCCGGACATTTTCCCCCCGGACATTAGCCCCCCTAGGACTTCTGCCCCCCCTAGGACATCTGCCCCCCGGACATTTTCCCCCCGGACATTAGCCCCCCTAGGACTTCTGCCCCCCTAGGACGTCTGCCCCCCGGACATTTACCACCGGGGACAGTCAAAGAGAACTTGGATGAGTCGGTCAGTCCAAGAGTAGCAGGATGATCAGCTTTGGCCTGTAATAATAGATTTAAGAGCATACTTATGTGCATTACTCCAGGGCAATCCATAGGTCAAATGTAAGAATGGTAAGGATTGCTGTATTTCTTTTAAATGAAAATTACTGAAGGTAGCAGAATTACTGAAGGTAGCAGGTAGGCCACCCTTCAGTAATTTTCAGCACAAAATAATTTAAATAATGATTACCTTCTTTGACCTGTACTATAACTTCATTTCTTGATTGGTTGTGATGGTGGAAGGAGACGGAGGTGTCATGTGAAGTTTTCTATTTTAATCAAACAACAAACACGTTTCAAAACATCAGATATACATGTACATGTACTAAAAATAGATTTACAGAAACATTGTATGACAGAGGCATTTCTCAGAAAAGGAGTATCATTAGGCCACTTTAAAAAAAAGCTGGTTAGCGTCCTTGCTTCTGGGAGGAGGTGGGTAGGGGGGAGGTGTTTTTGTTTTTTTTAATTCATTTTAAGGCTGAAAATATAGCTGCTGAGCAAATAAAAAAAAAATCTGAATCATGATAAAATCCGGGTAGGTGTACAATCTAGTGTAAAATGCACTATACATTTTTTTTTGCTCTCGAGCACTTTGTCGGGTAGGAAGGGGGACGCCAACTAACTTTTTTTTTATTCGGGCTTAGCTACGCAAGCCTATCCCTTCACAAGCATCGGAATAGCATTCCGCGACGTTACTATATATAGAATTATCGTTACTATAAATAGAAAAGATGTATTCAGAAATCCTATGGGGGCTAATGTCCGGGGGGCAAATGTCCGGGGGGCAGATGTCCTAGGGGGCAGAAGTCATAGGGGGGCTAATGTCCGGGGGGCAAAAATCCGGAGGGCAGATGTCCTAGGGAGGCAGAAGTCCGGGGGCAGAAGTCCGGGGGCAGAAGTCCGGGGGGCAAATGTCCAGGGGGGAAGTGTCCTGATACCCATTTGCATAAATGGTATGCGTAATGATATTAGTCTTTCCTCTAACTGGTGCAATTCAAGCTCTGGTGGTTTCTCTTTTACTTTAAAGCCAACATTATTCAGAATTGATAACTTGGGTATTTTCCCTTTACTGACTGAATCTCTGCAAGTCCTACAGATCCATTCTTTGTTGTTAACAGAAATATACTTAGTCCTGCATCGTGCTAACAATTCTTGTTGTTTAGCTGCTACATTAGCTCTTTTAACATCGATAACAGAATCTTTGAACCAGGTTTGATGGCAACAGGTGCAAACATTAATAGATCCGTCCTTTATTTTATTATGAAATTTGTCAATGCAATTGTAAAGGGTGGAACCATACCGAATGTTTTGTCGTAATGTTTTTTCGTTGGCTTTGTAATCTGGGTTAATGCGATGTTTCTGTTTGGTTGGTGTTGCTTTTTGATTTTCTTTAATCCTATAATCTGGACGCAAGGGCCCAACGCGCCGCGTAGCAGCAAAAAAGCGAAGCTGGCGAAACATTTATAACGGGTCACCGTCACTTATTATTGGACTTATAGCGCATTTACGGGGTTGCAACTATTTTGCTTTATAGTGTCACCAGGAAAGAAAAGCATGCGACCTAACGCCGATCTATTGGTATAAAGTGATAATTGGAAGGTATATAGTAGGAAATATCAATAAAATAATCATTCCATGTCGTCTTTTGAGGGCATTTTTGATTGTAAAAAATATGTGTGTACGTCACCGTAGTCTCTGCAATGATAATTTTATCAGAGCAGTCTCGCGCAAGTAGAAGTTCTTTACCTATTAGTTCTTCACTTATTAGTCTCAACGTCTGGCGCAAAGCCAGACGTTTTCCATTACGATTTCACTACGATGTTTGACAAGAAGGAGCAGTGCGCGAGATATGCTAATGAGCAGACTTCCCTCGCTTGAGTTTCTGAAGAATGTTCCATATCGCGCTAAGCTCATCACTGCTGATTATGACAGGCGTGCAACGGTAGGTATCTGCTCCCGAACTTCCACCATAATAAGGTACAATAAGTTACCATTTGATGGGAATGGGACAATGCCCTCACTGTGTATGGAGTCATAGGGATAAGAAGACATTATTCATTAGTGTTGGTACAAGTGATTTTGCCCAAAAAGCATGCGCATTCAAAAAACAAAATATGCAAGGTATCACGTACATGACCATGACGACGTGCAGAAAGTGCACTGGCCAGTGCATACCCTATGGCTATGTACTAGTAAACATGGTAAACATGAACAACATCATTATTCATCGGCAGTTCATTTTACTCCGAGCTTTTCCTGAAACATATAGCCATGATGATTAGGCCTACCATGTACCATGACCAATAACAGCACTAGATCATGTAGATGTCAACAAGTTCACATGAACCGTATAATCCCGCATGGCGCATGTGGGGCATGCGTCTAAACCAAAGCCCCAAACTCACTTGTTTTGGTCTATTTCACTTGTGTTTCCCCCGTCTCCCAGTCCATAATACATTTACAGTTTACAATCCCCGATCATGGCCCAACAAAAGGTCATCGGTTGACTAAAGGAACACAACTGTTCAATGGATTTATAGTTGAATGCGATCAAACTACGTCTTTTCAATCGTGGATTGTAAATTTAACCCCATGGGCCTAGGGAAGGCCCTATAACAATACTTTCGACACAGTTGTTATCTCCGCTGCCTCCACCATGTTACACACAGTGCTCACTGCTGATTCTAAAATGCGCCACCTAGTCAAAACAGGACATATGTTCTTCTATTCTAGGAATAGATCTCTTTCCAATATTTCGTCATTCCACTATCGTCATCACCTCATCATACTTTCATTGACATTACAGGCACACATCCACAGAGCACTCTTCAAATCATCTACACAGTGGTTATCCAACTAGGATTATAAAGGTAATTTCTTAGCCCCGCACAGTGGGTTTCAGTCTTGATAAAGGGGCACTATTGCTAGCAGCTAGGTAGGCAAGATAAAGTTAGCCGAAGTAGCCGATAGGGGTCTCTCACCCCTCAAAGTCCGTCACAACTATTCAAGCTTGTACAAGGAATACATGCAGCGCTGACTCTAACAAGACCCAATGGGAATGTCGCACAGTCATCTGTCAAAAACAAGACCTATGTTGTAGTATGATCTCTTGCCAATATTTAATAATTGCACTATCGTCATCACCTCATCATACTTCATTGACATTACAGGCACACATTGACATAGACCACTGTTGCAATCAACGACACAGTCGCTATCCAAGTAGCATTATAGAGGTAATTATCATTATCATTCATACCTCATTAGCATGTGAACCAATCGCGTCGCGTCCTTTGCGATCACGGCAAAGCCTCATGGAATAATGTCTTTCACCGTTGAATAATTTTTCATATTCCATGCCTACAACTTCAATTTCTTCATATTCCATGGCTAGAAGTTCAATACTAATATAATATCCAAGATAAAGTTACAAGAAGTAGTCAATAGGGGTCTCTCACCTCTCACTGTATGTCCACACTATTCACGCTTGTATGAGGAATACATTCAATGCTGAATCTAACAACACCCAGTGCCCTTACTCTGTATATTAGTCACTGGAAGATGGCCCATTTCACTCCTTGCTTCTACTTCACCTATAGTCTCATTGCAAACGCCTCAGCTCTATGATATCACATTCACTTTCAGCTGTCATGCAACGCAACAACTGTGCTATCTGCCATCGCACATCAACGAAGAAGTGCAGCCGCCCACATTCCACCTCACGTCTCACCTCACCGCACCGACCAGCTGCAATCCTCGAGGACGCCTCACTGTACCACGATTTCACTACGATGTTTGACAAGAAGGAGCAGTGCGCGAGATAGGCTAATGAGCAGACTTCCCTCGCTTGAGTTTCGGAAGAATGTTCCATATCGCGCTAAGCTGACCACTGCTGACCATGACAGGCGTGCATTGGACTGGTACAGGTTGGAACTGAACATTGAATATGCTGGTGGTGACGCTTTCCGATGAGAAGTTGGTCTTGACTGATGCAGTATCCTTGGACTTGTCCACAGCATCGTTCAATCATTGCTCTCTGAGCTGCCTTGATTCTGTACTTACCCAAATACTAAGACCAAATGCCTGTTGACTGTGCTTTAAGAGAGACTGGCGCCATGCCTAGAGATATGACTGACCCCTATTGGCAAATTTGTATGACTTTATCTTGCCTACCTGGCTGCTGCCTATAGTCTCCCTTTAACTGCGGAACACTTCAAAGTCGATAAAATGCCATGTTCCACCTTTTAATGTGTTCAGACCGCCATTTTCAAAATAATCAAGTCAGGACACTGCCTTCTAGTCTCATGATAAATTTTTCTTTCCTCAATAATAACATTTCTTCTTCTTCAATGCTTTCATCATTCCAAACTTCTCCTCCTCTGACTTTTACAGGGGTACAGTCATGGCAATCAAAACCCAAATACTGAGACCAAATGCCTGTTGACTGTGCTTTAAGAGAGACTGGCGCCATGCCTAGTCTCTCTTAAAGCACAGTCAACAGACACCAACCCCCTCAGACTCAGAAACCACAAACGCCCAACCCTTCCTGCTACCTTAATACTTCTGGATTAGCACGAACCTGTCGCTTACTTTTGATTTCTTCGGCTTTGTATTCTGGATTAGCACGAACCTGTCGCTTACTTTGGATTTCCTTGGCTTTGTATTCTGGATTAGCACGAACCTGTCGCTTACTTTGGATTTCCTTGGCTTTGTATTCTGGATTAGCACGAACGTGTCGCTTACTTTGGATTTCCTTGGCTTTGTATTCTGGATTAGCTCGAACCTGTCGCTTACATCGGACTTCCTTGGCTTTGTTGTTCACTCAGTTTTGGAGTGGCTGTGTCCACAATATATGAATACTGGCATATTTAGGAAAACATAGTCAAAATTTCATCACAAAATTAACTTTTCCAGAATTTCTGTCACTGCCTCTAAGACCATGAGTGTGTACACCTGCTATATTTTCCACACAGTTATTCATACACACACTTGATAGTTCCAAAATATTTCATTAACAGACAGCTATTTCTTACATTTGCAACCCGTCCAGTAACAGACACGCGCTTCTCCGAACTCCTCATCACTTCACAACTGGTGCGTGGAAAAACGCCTCGAACGCAGCATTATTGTAGGTGAATAGCGGGATACTGTAAATCTGAAAGGTACATACAATGTAATTACACAAAGTTACAAAGTTAACGAATCTCCGTAACATATTTACTAAAGTCACATGCACCACAAAATAAATCAGTACTAGTTATGTGATTGAAATTCCCGATACTCGTTATATGATCTGTGGGAGGCGCTCCGTTAGGACTTGCAGCTGTGTTCAAAGGGAAAGCTGGGGTTTCTGTAAGGACTATGATAACTGTCTCATCCCATATGTGATATGGCATCTCCGGTGGTAGCATTGTGTCACAATAACTTATTCACAATTCACTGGGGTTCACAAACAATATGGATGTCAACACAAGAATTATATAAGCCTAATGAAACCCGGAAAAATTTTCTTAGCGTTTTGGGAATAGTTCCACGAGTCTACTTGCGCCAGTATGGCTCAGGAGAGTGATGTAGCTCACTTGGAAAAATGCAGGAAATTTGAATTCGTTTGACCGCGGCCATATCCGCGGTTGGGACTGGGAGTGAAAGGGTTAACCGAGAGTTTCCAGGGCCCCAACGCCCAAAATAGAAGCAAAATCCGTTACAGTTGTCTATCAGTATCACTTTCCAGGGATTGCATACCCAGTCACCAAATTGCCAATGCCAAACAGCACCATGATGTGACTAATACATTTGGCATTTCACTAAAAATTTGGCAAACTGCACTTTGCTATTCTTTAAAAATTACTTAAATATTTTGTGCAACATATTCTCGTCAAATGTCCACATCAAAACCTGCAACAGCAGTCATGGCTTCAAGTTCAGATTATTTTTCAATACAATTGCATGCTGTCAGATTACCTTGGCTACAAATGTTAAGATTATCGCTAGCAATGCATTGTAATGTTCTCCCTAAAGCTTTTGTTGAGCTAGCTCCATCTCCTAATTTTATAATGAACACGATTTAAATTCGTCAACAGTTAGTCCATTTCACAACTACATTCTACTTACTGGCCTATATAGCACAAATGATAAACTCACCTTAGTTACATCAGTTGTACTGGTATCGCCTTTCCTGCCCGACACTTCCTTCAATTTCACATAACAACCCTTGTCAACATTCAGTTTGATAGCATTTAGGAGGATGTAACACTTCCCACTCTGCAGCTTCTCAAAGATTGGCCCCTTTTGGTCCTTCACATACATATTGTACACTTGTGCCTCTTCGTTAACCAGCACGTGGAAAAGATAGCTCTCATTACCATGATAGCTTCGTGCGATTGGCCCATCCAAAACATACACTTTCAATGTATTCATCTGCAAATGAACAAACAGATAACAACAACAAACAATATTATTTACCATCAAACCGTCCTCCGTAATTATAGAATTGATCTCAGAGAGTTTCTGATCTAAGGCATAGGCCTATAGCATAGGCCCCTAACATTAACAACCTATAGGCCCCTAACATTAACAACCTATAGTATAATCTCTCACCAGGTGGCCGGCTTATTTGTCCAAATGACTTCAAATTTTGAATTCCCATTTTAGAACTCAGACCTGTAGAGTAATGTTATTCAACAAATCTGTCACCGTTTCTGTGGTGATATTTTGTAGTTTAGCTGATCTCGTGTCCCAATCAATTGATCCCAGTTAAAAATTGGCGAGAGAAGGGAATTTGCTCAGACCACGAGGTTCAGCATGCTGCCTATGGCTGAAGACTCTCCTTCATTTTACTCCACTTTAATTTAATCTAGCCTAACTGAACCTCGCCAGTATGGCTACGCCTAAGCCAACACAAATTTCACATTATTCACATTAATCACCTTTCTTAAATTTCGATTCGTTTCCCAAAATCAGTTCAAATCAATTTTCTCGACAAAAATGGCTGACAACTGCAGTGCTGTAAACCAGAAGGCATAGCGCTAGCGTCACGTGACATCTAAGCACGAAAATGCGCCATCTGTGATGAATTGATGAAACTAGATTTGGTGGACAAGCGAACTACAATTATCATCAAATTGCCTCAGCTTCCCTTGAGTATACCAAAGTAGCAACACGATCCAAATCGCGGTTTTATGTTCAGAATTCAAGGTTCAAGGACGATATCAGCCTTTTTATAACACATTTCTATCTGCTCAATTCTGTTTATTACGAAAAAGGAGATTAACAAAGTGACAGTGTTGTCTTTCCTATTGCATATTGTGAACATTTCCGTGATCCGCTTGTCATCTATCTAACGTAAGTGAATAGCCAGGCCTGCCCCATACTATGAACAGTCCATTCATTTATTTTATGTCAAAATCGTTTGGGGCTCTTGGGGGCAAACTACTGGTCAGAATGCTTTGAAGTTTGGTTTTTATTGATCTTCACCTCAGGTCAAATAGGCACTAAAAATAGAAAAATTTCAGCGAAGTCCAGTTGACAGTTCTAATGTTTTGGGGGTCACTTAGTAGGCCGGGTATTTTCTTGCTGGATATTTCTCATTCATTCTTAGCACATGGGTAGATGAACACAAAAAAACAATAACCTGAACATTTCATTCAGATTGGTCAAGAAATAAAACGTACAGAGCGAAAAATATCCGAATCCTATGCACTAGCCTTAAGCCTACATCTATGTACACAAAATGCATACAAAAAAGAAATTCCTTACCATGCCCTCACCGAAAGGCAGTGCACTGAAAATGACTGCATCACACTGCTTTTGACTGAAACCCCCACTGCATATGACTGTCTTAGGCATATCATTTTTTCTTAATGTTTTAAAACCACTGATTTTGACTGAAAGACCACTGCAAAGCACTGCAGGAATGAGGGTTAGGGGTAGGCGACACCGCCAGGAGGCAGGATTGCCGAAGAGTGGGTCATTTTCCAAAGAAATCGAGGGCACAATCGGCATGATTTACCCAGGGTATTCACCGGGAAAATTAAGGGGGATCCCAGAGTAAGATAACTATTTGATGATGCCTTTTCTCTCCTGAAAAGATTGGTATAGTAAACTAAACACGGAGTATGATTTCTCCGGTAGTTAAGTCCATTGTGTCAAGAATTTTAAAGGCATTCACGCTACCACGTTACCACAACTGGATCATGATTTTCATTTCATTTCAGAGTACTTACAAATCCAAATGGGAGTCATTCTCCCTTTGGAACTGCTGTCCACAGTTGGTTTTTCCCTGTTGTAGATTTCAACAGCTTTCAGTCTGAGTAAGTATAAAGAAATGAAACAATAGGCAGCATATACTTGTTCTCTTTAGAGTTGGGATCAAATGGTCCTGTTTCAGAATTACTATTTCTATTAATCAGGCATCCATGACATAGATATTTTTGATGGCATTTTGATTTTGTTTTCTCAAAACACCCACTTTCAGTTCAAGAAACACTTTTCTAAATTGGTTTTAATTTTAGTAGAGGTCTGCAATTAAAAAGAGTTTATGCTGTGTCAATATTTGTCCACGCCTTATTAATAATCTTTGGTGTTAATTTCAGTGGCAACTGCCTCCATGATGGAGTCCGAGTGTCTGGGATTGCTCCAGAGGGTTGCCCACTACAGAGGAGGAAGAATGAATAGAATTAACATTGACCCATCAGTTTGGTTTAGATTACCAGGTAAATATCACAAATCAGGCCGGAGAAATCGGGCATGATATTATGAATCTTATTCAATCATAGGTTTTTGACTCAGTTGCCTACAGGTGTTCGAAGATATTATGTGATTGCCTACCCAGAAACATCATGTATGTATTGTGGATAAACACCTGACAGTCTGTACTCAGATGTCCACAAAAGACAACTGGTATTTTCTGACAATGTGATAGATACTGCACACTGCTTTGAATGAATTAGATGATCAGAGCTCACTTCTAATACACACACTGAAGACGACAAGTTAATGTTGCACTTCCACCACCACCCAGCTTTGCAATTTTGTGAGATGCCCTGGCACCTCCTGTAGTGTAGCTTATAATGTCCATTATGTCTTTATTGCTATCATCCTGTTTCAGTAAATAAAGATGATGCACTAGGTTACTTCAATTTGATTCAGCACCCAATGGATTTTTCAACCATCCAAGGGAAAATAAAGGTGGGTAGCATTTGGATAATACTGTGGTAGCTCAAACAATGTTTGGGAAATTCAACCCATGAAGAAGTGAATGCTAAGACCCCCCTCAGAGACACCAAATTGTAGACTGGTCGAAAATGCTAGTCAAATCATTGCCCACTGGTCCCAATTGGTGTGGTTGATTCCTCTAGGCCTCATAAGGGTGGCTGTGGTTGACTGGCATCTGCCTCTCACGATGTTCTGCTGCTGAATGACGTTACAGCTTCAATCTGGTTGCTCCATGATGTAATGACGTTGTGTCCTCTGGCATTCTCTGTTGGCCTCGAACAGTAGTGTTTTTAAGCTGGTGGGCTGCATCATATTGGAAACTCACAACTTCTCACTTGCAGATCACTTAATCCTATCACTTCCATTTCAGAGTGGTCAGTATAAAGACATTGAGGACTTTCATACAGACATGCTCCTCCATCACAGATAATTGTGTGAAGTACAACAGAGATCCAGCAAGTCAGATTCGGGTTGACTGTGAAACTGTCTTTGGCTTCTACACTGTTGAGTATGATAAACTGAAGAGCAGGATAAACTGAAGAGCAAAGGTATTATAGAAATGATGTACATGTACTGTTTCCCCCAAGAAATATTCTTCTCCTGTCCAAGGCTAACTATACCAGACCTGTGTAGCTGATGTCGCACAAACTGATTTCAATACCCTCTGAGTCACTTCTTAAAATCACAGTCTGACCATTCTTTTGACTGCTGAGGTATGTTATCTTAACAGTAATTCTACAACAAAAGACAGCAGCACTGTACGGTTATGTTACACTGAAATTTGTTACCTTGTCACATATAATTTTGTTGCAAAGCCAGCCTTGAGCAGTGTAGGCCTATACAATCTTTTTGGTGCGTACTGGCAACCATTACCAGTTTTGAGCCTCAATCAAGAACTGGTATCGTGAACAAACGTTTATATTGCCCTCTTAGCAACATTTTTCATCCCTTGCGACACCCAATGGGTTGTTGCGGAAAAATGGAAACAACCGGTAATCAGCATCGAATACATTAGCCCTTTGGCACTCAGTTCTTGAAAGATGCATTGATCTGTATGTGCTAATTTTGTTTGGTTTCACTTTCAGATCGAATGGAAGGAAAGACTGAGAGCTGAATTTGTACCCCCTGTTAAACTTGACCAATATGTTCAGGTAGAGATGAAATCGAAACTACGGTGTGTGACGAACCCGACCCGTGTTCTGCCAAACGACTCTGCGAGGTGCTACCTGAGCAACACAACCATGACTAAACGAGTTAACAAAACATGCAAGGCATTGGAAGCATTTCATGGAGCTGATTCAAAAAGTGTGCAGGATGGATTGTGGCTGACGTTGGTTAAAAAAGCAGGAAAGGGAGCCATTCAAAAGTACTATTCAAATTTATCGAATTTATGGAAGGCAGGGTAACAAAGCATAAGGAACGGGTAACGGAAGCAAATGTGGTCCGGTGTGTCAAATACATGTATCGTAATGGTTCAAATATCCATTCGAAAATACACTTCATTGCGGCAGGCAGATCTCAGTTTCGAATGTAGTGGTGATGAGCTGATGACATATCAGTTGAAAAGTATTTGTAAAGAGCTTCAGGTTCATGAAGTTGCAGGTGTTTCCGGCTGCTACCGGAATCTCGAAGACACCCTCCTGAAGATAGCATCAGTCTATTTAGAGATAGATGAGAAGTTACAGGTTAATGGGCAATCTTTGAATTGGCTGAAGAAGGAAAGAGGCCATTTTTCGATATCTGTTGGGGCAGATGGTGCTCCTGCCTCGAAGTTGAAAACGCACACGTCTGTTCTATTGTCTTTTCTGAATTTGCCTGAGAAGGTTAATAGCTGCATGTACCAGTTTTTGTTGTTCGGGGCTGATGTACCTGAGGACCATGCTTCTATTCTCAACTATGTTGCCAAAATAGCTTCAAACATGGAGTCCATTGAGAAGAAAGAGTTCATGATTGGATCCACTGTGGTCAGGTTTACTCTTGAACTTGTTCCGGGTGACTGCAAGTGGATAGCCACTGTTTGTGGCGAGCTCAGCAATGCAGCTACCTATCCATCCAGTTATGGCAATGTGCGAAAAGATGACCTGTCAAAGCTTGACGGAAGTTTAGTTGGCAGTGAATCCACCTGGAAACCTTGATCGTATCTTGATCGACTAGCCGTGGTAAAAAAAGTGGCCTTGAAAAATCAGGAGGCCAGCAGGCGTGATGTAGTGACTAAATACATTGCATCCTTGCATTCTAGGCAAGAACACGTACCTACACTTGGCATTTACCGCACTGTTATCTCTTCATCTGAAAAATAACATCTGTGCTCAGCTTCCCCAGGCTATTTTGACTGAAGCCCTAACACTAACTGATGATAAGGTCATCAGGGGTGGCATTGATTTTAAGAATACTGCTTTCATAGAATCTCCCTTTGGGAGATACCTGGTTTGTCTTTGGGATGAAGTTCACGCTGGTCGTATTTTCATACAGGTCAGAAGGTGGTTTACAGAGAATTGTGCAGCTCTGTCAAAAGGTTCCTGTGGCACAAGGCTTCTTGGTGTAAGGTTTACAGGAGAAGACTCCTTCAAATTTTGCCAGGGTTACCCCTACTTGATCAAGGCTGTGGGACAAAATGGGACTCCTGATAGACAATTCAGACTCCTGGAATTTCACTTTGCCTGCACGGTTGTGCGCGAAGCTATTGGTCTTGCTTCAAAGATCAAATTCAGTCAGTTTGAACTGCAACGATTGCAGACTGTTTGTCGACAGTACCATGCATGTCACGTTCTTTTGATGACTGGAGCAAACTTGACAACTTGGCATCTTGGATATGTTGTTCCATTTCATGCGGAGGTTCTTTATTACCGCTTAGGAGTTGGTCTAGGTATCAATAGTATGCAAGGACGGGAGGCCAAGAACAAACAATTGAAGGAGTATGCGAGATTCAGTACCCCCCAGAACAAGTGGGGTATGATATTCCGGTATGAATATCTTGATCTGTATTGGCTCAAAGAGCATAATATGGATGTTGTTGTGAAAGATTTGGTAAAAGTAGGTCCAGAGATAGATATCACATCAATCCAAATGTGAAAGCTGACATGTGTAAGTGTGGTTTAGCCACTGAGGGTACGTCTATTCTGCAATCATCCCACAATGAAGCTGATTGAAAAGCTGTGAGAAAAGACGTGAGCTGTGAGCTGTGAGCTGTGAGAAAAGACGAATCTCACCAGAAATGAGGAAGGCACAGCGTGATGTTGTCTGGTAGAAAGGCCTTTCCATTCCTGTTTTTTTAATTTTAATTTTTAATTTTAATCATAGGTACATCTAATAAAGCCACATAACATATCATACGGGTTTTTGATTTGACCTATTTTTTAAGGTCGCAGAAGTCAAATAGTGTAAATTGGCACATTTTGCAAATAATGAAGCTTTTGACTTAAAACTTGGTACAATTGTACCTCCTAAAGATTCATGCACTTGATTGGGAACAACGTTTACATAGTGTTGGCTGTCGTCACGTCACGATACATTGTAACTCTGACGGTTTTACATTAGTGTAACTACATGTAATGGCCAAAAGCTGTGAGCAGTTAAAGGTGGATTGGAATATTCTGTAATGGCCAAATTTCTATAGAATGTGCGTTGATAGCCCTGCATCAGGTTATAATGGCACTGCCTTGGTCAATAGCCACTGGTGTATAATGCAGGAAAATGAGGATATTTGTTGTGTTGTTGTACAAGGATTCATAGTTGCCAGATTTGCATAGATTATCAAAAGGAAAGGAGTTCAGTTCTAAATTGGTTGATTGAAAAACGTGTCCAAATGTCAAGTTTTGAATGCTCAATTTTGTTGTCCACGACTTCTTAATGTCATTCATACAAATTATTAATGAATGTCAATGATAAATAATTATCTGGTTATTGAGTGATTGAATTTATACTTTTTCAATTATAATCAGTGTTAACCGTAAAATTTGGTGTTGTTTTGAAAAGTCTTTCTTGTACATGTACATTGCATGACACTAGTGTGATGTGGCAATGAACACCAGGAGAGGTTTCAACTTCACAGATGTCAAGACTGCCATGTTCAAGGGACATTTCTTTCCAGATGACATCTGCACAATCCATATGATCACCCTGCATCCATGTCAGCATTGCTGGAACTTTGGAAATGCCTCCTATAATTTGCATTTCTAAGACATTTGCCCCCTGAACATCTGCCCACTGGATGTTTGCCCCCTGACACCCAAAAGGATATCACTGTGTCTGATATAGATCCTTCAGGGCGGGGGGGGGGGGGCAAATGAACTAGGGGAGATGCATTTCCCCGCCTACTCCAGATACAGTAGCAGATTCTTATCTTGAATCTGATTCTTCCGCAGTTTGTTGATTCTCGGACATTTGCTCCCCTGATGAAAACTGACTGATATTGGTTTATCTGAAGTCCTTCAAGGGGGATGTCCCAGGGGGTCAACTAATGTCCGGGAGGGGGGGGGGGGCAGATGTCCAGGGGGAATGTCCAGGAGGGGGAGGGGAGGATGTCCTGATACCCAGTTTGTTAATTAAGTCAATCCTTGCTTGAGTCTCTTGGTGTTGCTATGGTAATTCAGGGTGAAGGGGTGGCTCTCATTCACGAGGATGCTCATCTTATTTCCCTGAAATGAAAAGGAACAATCAATCAGTATCATGAGATTAAAGTCAAATGCACTTGCATCATGACATTAGAGTGTCTCACATTACATTTAAGTTCATCCTCTATCAATTAAAGCCTGCTAGCAGGATCTTTACTACACCAATTGGCCATCATGGGAACGTAGGGAGTTATTCATGCATTCCAACCCTTGTCACCTTTATTCACACATCGGGATAAATTTTAGTCAGGAGGAGCCTGGGATGCAATTTACCTGTCGGTCCGTCTTCCTCAGCAGGCTATTCCTTTCTAAACCCTCTTCCCTGCCCCAGAAGTTAAAAAGGATCACCACCTTCTCTGCGCTGGTGATGGCAAGTGTCGAGGTGGTTCTTGTCTCTGTAATGAAACAAGAAAAATATAGACCGCCAATTTCTTCACAGAATTTGGGCAATAACTTTCTACAGTAACATTTCTTTCTAATCCAAGTAGGCCGCGCAGAGGGCCTGCGCGATCTTAAGGTCTAGGGTACAGTCTCAGTTATTTCGTTCGCACCTCTACCCTGGACGTTAGGCCCCCTGTGAGTACTAAACCCGCAGTTATCAGCTCTCGAATTTAACCGCGGCACCGCGGCCAATTGCCGCAGTTCCCATTCAAATGTCTGGTTGCCCCACCGAAACCCAGTAATCTCACGGCCACAAGTGTCCTGCCCCTTTCCCCGGCTCGCCGCGGTGCCCCTAAGCCTTGAAAGGGAATGCCCGTAGCACGTGGCCCGGTCGCCGATGTTAGTACGGGTTCACTAATTACACACACTCCCACTGCGATCTCTCGACAATTCAACTACTATTTTGCGAAGCTGTGATAAGCAGCGGGGAGCGTTTGTACAGAGGAACGGCCAATTATCAGACCTCGTTCGCATGGTATACTCTTGACGATCATTTGCACTGCATACACACTGACATCACACCCCTGTCGCCGAGGTTCGATAGCAAAATGCCGGATCGGAGGAGGCGGCGGAAGGCCCAAGAGGCGCAGCTACAGCCTTCTGCAGCGGGCACACCGAGGTTGGAAAATTTGTTCAAGTAAGTTTTGTGACATTTTTGTTTAAAATCTGACATGTCTCTGATCAAAATTCGATGTGATTTCTCAGTCCAAGTTCGCCGATGCACAGGGTAGTTTTGCGAGTCATCCTCTCGATTCGATATGCAGAGTGTGTACAATGTATGTAGCTATGTATGTAGCTATGTACACACAACAGCAGACGATTTTACGATGACGTGCGATTTGATGGTCGTTTAATTCATATTTCCCAACAAGCTTCTCGTCGGTTGTTCAGTGCGATTCAATAGACTAGAACCATTTGTCTTATTCATTGCCTGCTGGTGCGTGTGGGCCTGCTCAGGCTTGATTTCTCATGCAATGACCGTTTGAGTGACGGCGAAATGCGTGTTGTGCGAGTCTCGTCCCCTGGTAATCGGTTACTGTGCTGAGTGTACCAGAGTTGCACACAAATTTTCGGTCAACCTCGTCCCCAGTTATTGATTTTGGCAACCTTACAGTTAACTCATTTCGGGCTAAGCAGATTTGGATATGTTGGAATTTTGACTATTGTCTATAATTGACCATGCCATTTCATTGACATTATTATGACAGCTGTCCTTTCCTGCTTGCTTGCTTTCATTTCAGAATAAGACTAGATCCGCAGGCAGCAGCTGATTGGGGTGAATCATGAATAAAAGATAGGCCTAACACTGTGCCTTGGATGATATTAATATGATGATTGGTAGGCCTACATCTAACATGTCCCGGGGTAATAACATGTGGACTGGAGTGGAGCCATGCCACTTGTTCCATTATTAATTTCCTGTCATTCCATTTCAGAACATGCCAACCGGAACATGCTGCTGATCAAGATGCTGAAGGTCCTGCTCCCCCTCCACAGCCTGAGCCACCGGCAGAAGTGCCCGCTACGGCTAAGACGAAGAACATGACTAGGCCTACTGCTAGTGCTAGCCTAAGGAAACAAGCAAAAGCCACCACAGTGAGGAGCTGGGGCATTGAGTGGGTTAAATTTGAGGAGGATGAGAGTGGATTGGTCAAAACTCTTTGGTGCGAGTTGTGCAGGAAATACTACAAGGAACAAGGTGGGAGTGAAGTCATCAACGATAGACAGAGGCAACTGACTAATGTTTTTGCCTTCTCACTGGGTACATACGGTGAAAAAGGATACGGTGCAGGACCATGAGAAAACTAGGTCTCATCTGAAGGCTAAGGCAGCCTTAGCCATGAAGGAGCCTACCCATGCCCATGGCACTGTTAGTCATTGGTTGCAGGCAATTAGTGCCGACACCAGAGGAAGGATGAACAAACTGTTCGATTGGGCCTATACGGTTGCTAAATGTGAAATGCCCTTCACCGACTTTAAAGCATTAGTTCAAACTGAGAAAAAACATGGAAGTGACATAGGGCCTGCATACCATAATGACAAGGCCTGTAGCAATTTTATTGCGGTAATAGGAGAGGGGATGGAGGAAGAACTCCTGAAGGCCCTGAAGACCAAGCCCTGTTATTACTCCATGCTGTTTGATGGTTCAACAGACTGAGGGAACAACGAAAAGGAAGTTCTTGCCGTGAAATACTTGGATCCGAACGACTTCAAACCCAAGATGAGGGGACTAGGGTAAGTGTCATACAGTGAAGTGAATGCTCAATTGACCTGTCTGTAAATGGAAAAATAGCTGTACTCAGTCAGACTGTGCTGTTACTAGGAGGTGCTATCTCTAAAGGTGGTAGTCTAAAGTAATTATTTAATTGAGCTAAACAAAGTTAAGTAAATTGTAATCCTAAGTCTTCATAAAGATTTATGAGATCAGATGATGAGAAGTTATCATCTATCCTATCTTTTTTCAGTATTTGCTACCCAAGTGAGTGCGATGCGGAGGGAGGGACTTTTCACAAGTCTGATGAACAAGATGAAGGAAAAGGACCTGGATATCACTCAGTCCGTGAATTTTGGCAAGGATGCCGGGGTGTTGGTCATGATTGAGGAGGAAGGGGTGCCATGGATGGTAAAAGTGCATTGCCTTGCACACCGCTTTGAGCTCTCGTTGAAAAGTGCATTTGAGGGCAGCTACTTCACTGCCAAGGTAAGAAAATAAAATACATGTAAACTGAACAGAAAAAAAGACTCAAGTTTTATTTCGGCAGCATAATCCTGCTGGAATACACATGAGAAACACTGTCACATGTACCATAGGTCTAGGATGCCAATCCCACAGGAGACGCATAACATTTCAATAAATTACATTGTATTTTTTTTTTTTGGAGGAGTGACCAAGTCTAACTTCATTCACTATGATTACTCGAGGACAGATAAAAAAACTCAGAAAACTTGAGAATATAATCTATGCTGTATTTCAGACATTTTCTCTCTTTTGTTTTTGCAGATAGACGACTTGATGATGAACCTGTATTATTTATTTAAGAGGAGCTCGAAAAGATGGAGGAAATTTCGTGAGCTAGGTCGCGTTCTTGGTAAAGCGGTGGTGAAACCTGTTCGTGCCCAAGGAACGAGGTGGGTGGATCATCGTAGGAAGGCGGCAGATGCTTTGAATCGCAATTATGACACTTTAGTGGCATTTTTTGAGGACATGGCATAGGAGGCAAACAAGGCAGTCAACCACCAAGAGGGCCAAGCGGCGAAAGTCAACAAAAAGGAGTGACATAACACCAGCAGAAAGAGCAAAGTTCAAGGGGTATTTGAAATTGATGAAATCCAGGCGGTTTGTGGTGTCACTAGCCTTCTACAGAGACATTCTCTTGGACTTGTCGGAACTGTCGCGTAGTTTGCAAAGTGACGACATTCCTATCAGCGGTGTCCGGTCTCTTGTGGAAACCACCATAGCTCTTCTTGAACAGAAGAAAACCAGATAACTGCAGGCAACGGTTTTTTCAGAGGATACCAGTTGACAGGTGAGTATAGTGATGATGCACTCAAAGAGATGCAGCTCACAACCCTCACAAAGGTTATGGAACATGTAGAGCTCAGATTTCAGGATTTTGTTGATAATCGTGTGTTTCTTGCTTCCAGTATTCTGGATATTAAGAACATTCCTGTCTATAATGCGGATGTCGGTGAGTCAAAAAGAGCTCTAGCTGAACATGGGAACGAGCAGTGCAGTTATCTGCTCCAACACTTCACTGATGTTCTTACTAAGCAAGGCTGTTGTCTTGAGAAGGTTCTACCAGATTGGATGCTCTTGAAGCACACCGTTGCTAGAAGTGATTCCTTGCGTTCCTGCCCTGTTGCTACTGCACTTGTGGAACGTCAGTTCAGTAGTATCAAGAGAATCATGGGGGACTGGCGTTCCATTCTCGGTTTGCGGACCATAGAGCACCTGCTAAGGATCAGCAGCTCTGGTCCCAGTGTCGAGAAGTTTGATCCAAATCCGCACGTTGATAGGTGGTGGCAGGGAACAAAGGGTGGGAGGTCCCGTCGGCCTAATAGTAAACCCTATGGTCCGAGAAAGAGGATGGTGAAGCAAACTGCATCAGTAGGACTCGGTGGTCCATCAGTTGTCACTGTCACTGATGATGAAGAAAAAGATGATGAAGTGGCTGATACCAGCAGACTGACACATGCCTTTGCTGAGAAAGAGGGTCTGGGTGATTTAAGGTTGTTATTTTCAACAAGCGATTCTGGTTCTGAACCTGAGTCAGAGGAGGAGCAGTAGCATGACTCAGAACCATCTGTTGAGTCTTTCAAGTCTGACTCGGATGATGATTGTACTGCTGTTACTGTTAGTACTGATGAATGAATGTCATTAATTTGTGGCCTACATGCAATTGATAATTTGAATGTAAACATGGTAAATGGCCACCTAAGTGGCCATTTATTTAATGACTCGGGACAAAATTTAACTGTCAAGTGTCCAGTCCTAGAATTATGTTCGTTATGTATTTAAATTTTAGTGGCAATGCCCACGCCTAATATAGTATCATTGCAAGGTAAGTGATACTGCCATTGTGAAAGTATTTTGTTTGTAGTTAGCATAATTGATGATTGATAATCATTTGACAATATCGACTATTTTGTTAAGTTCGTTATTCTTGTTAACCCTTAAACCGCCGAATTAACATATTATAGGTAATTTCCACTGCCGAATTAACAATAGGTAAAACAATAGATTACGTATGTATAATTCAACTGCAAATTAGAGTTAGTTATGTTAGTAGTATCAACAAACAATGTATATAAAAGTTGTTTGTTCTAACCTAAACTTTCAATCTGCGAACTTGGTTTTCTTGAAAAGGATTCCAAATTAACCCCTTGTGGTCCAAAACGTAAATACAATGGTAATATCCACTCGTTATCGAATAAAGTTCAGTTCTTTTTACACAACACCTTGTTATTGTCAGTTTATTGTATGCTTATTCTGTTTTCCAGTTACTAACTAACAGAATAAGCTATTCCCATTGTTACTGCTGGTTCCTTGCAGCATCCCGGGCGTCATATTTCCTTTGAGAAATGGTCCTACCAACGCGTCGATAGTCCTGCACCGTGTGATAGACCTCAAAGCATTCTGGCCAACACATAGGCTTGTTGCAGTTTTTGCAACCATCTGAAGTTTGCACCCTCTTTATCTTTCTATCACAACAGACAGAGCAGTCTGGCTTGTAGTTCTTGGAAGGGGTCCAGCCAAAATGTCTCTCCGTTAGGCGGAGATCCCTGTCAGCTGCAAGACTTTGACGGCCACGGCGCTTGCGGGTTGAAGCCAAACCTTGTACCAATCCATCAATAACCCCTTGTCTGAACTTCAAATGTGTCATCTTGCCCTGAGGATTGACTTTCTTGTAAAGAATGAAGCCATTTACAACTGCAACTTCACGAATACGGTGGTAGATGGGTGTATACCACTTGTGGCTCCAATGAGGGAACTCATAGTACTGAAGCAGCTGATCCATCAGGTCAACGCCCCCCATATACTTATTGTACTCAGAAATGCAAACTGGTTTATGTACTTGTCTGAAGCCTGTAGCATCTTTCCTGTCCCTGACCTGATTGACATTCACTCCAATGCCATGGATTGTTGACAACACATTCACACGCTTATTATTATTTAAGGGTTAATGTTGCAATGTTACAGACCAGTTCTGAGTTAAGTTTAACTTCTTGAATAAAGCAATTTTAATCTGGTAACTTGGAATCATTGTTTTAATGAGGCGGCTTCCCCTGAACGGAACCTAGTGGTTTGCTTCAGCAGTCCTCCCAATGGTCCATCAAGTACCTGACATGATGCCTGCAAGTGTCTTAGTCACAGTGATGGGTATTCTGGCAATGTTCAACTAATCATGAGCCTGAGTTTCCTCTCCCCAGACACCTCTGTAGTGTGATACTGTATTCTTCTGGACTGCCACAAGGACAATGTAGACTCTAATGCAGTGCTACTGCTGTGTACATGGTATACAGTCATGTAGACTGTGACTGCTGGTGTTGAGGCTAAGCAGCCATCCCATGAATAGATGTAGAAAATTTACATGTATCAACAACTGAATTGAAAGCTAAGACTGGGTTAGAGGTACACATAATATGTATATTTATTATTAAAATTAATCTACTTTACAGACAGAGTGCAAGCAGGAGACAGGAATGGGGTGGAAGTTACAACATAAACAATGCATAATGATAATGAAACTATTTCAGTGAAAGCAAATCATGGCAAACTTACATCAAAACATTACATGTATGGCACCCCTCACCCTTAGTAGAGGTTCAAATAAACATTGGTTGGTTTCCTTTGAACCTCCTTCCAGACTTGGGACTGGCTGCTCATTTCCATTTCTCTATCAGAAAAGAAATGGTCTGATGATCAAAATCAGATTAAGAAAGTATTGCCATTAGTACATGTATACTCAGTCAAACTGAGCATCCATACATGTATTGTACCATGTGTGTGCCCTGCTTAACTTTAAACAACACTGCACACACAATAATACCTATACTACATGCAAAGCAGTCTACTCTAGATATGGTGTCTGGTGATGATATAGAGGGAGGGAATGAAATTGAAATTTCAGCAAACAGGTTGGTTGTTTAGGTATAGAAGGCCAGGGTTAGTGAAGTTTTACTACATGCAGTCAGAAAACAGCTATTCTGAAGCTGCAGTGTTACACTGCTGCTAGTGCAGACATTGCTTGTGTCCTACTACCGCCTAACCACCTAACCTATCTGAGGTGGTTTCAATAAATGCCAAGAGATATAGACCTGATAGGAAAGGAAAAGAGCAGGTGGGTTTAGTGCCCAAAAGACTGCACTGTGAGTGAAGATGACTACGAGATTGTGAACTAAAGACAACACTTATGGTAATCTATAACAAAGCTTATAATTTGGCCTCGGTGCCCTCAGGTCAAATTCTGCCATGTCCTCAGTGCCCAAAAAGTGACAAGTTTGGCCTTGCTGCCCCTGATCTTGGCTGCCTGCCCTGGCAGAAGGGGAAAAAATGGGGACAAAATGGCAGTGCCCCTCTCATTCTTAAATTCTAGCCCTGAGTTATATCAAACCAATTTTTGCGCACTCTGGCGGGCTGCTTCCCGCCACGTCAATTATGTCAATCAATCAAATTTCAGGCGGTATAGGTGGTGGTGCAATTTGGTACCATGCCAGGACACGGCTAATCAAAGTTAGTAACTGTTTATATAGCTGATTAGAAAACTAATGCGTAAGTGGCTTATGACAACATGTTATTTTAAATTTTTGATTGATTAGACTTTGCTCTTTCATGAACACAATGTAGAAGCTGACGTCAATGTTCGCCACCTCTTGCAAATTACCATTCGAAAGGCTTCGGGAATTGTCGGCTTGGGATCAATATTTCCCTTTCTAGGCTCGGGAATGACACAAATAACCTAATTGACGTAGGCCTACTATGCTTTTGACGTCTCTGTATAAATTGGAAATTAGAAATACAACTGCCAGTTCATTACCTGCACCAGTTGGTGCTTCCTCGCCTTCGCCCGGCCATACACGTCAGGGCTGTACTTTTGAGCCAGGCACCCTGCAACACCATCAAGTTCGTGGCAGAATGCCCTGAAAACCTCCCTTTCCTCGGCTGTCAGCAATTCGGCACGGAAACCCCTCCGAAAGTTGGAGAGAGCCCCCTTAATATGGCTGTCTAAGTTCTCAATTTTTGTGAACAATTCAAAACCAAGGAAGTCAAAAGTAAGCGACAGGTTCGTGCAAATCCAGAATACAAAGCCAAGGAAGTCCGATGTATGCGACTGATTCGTGCTAATCCAGAATACAAGTTGCCAACTGTCGACGAATACACAACCTACAGACTAAAGACGGTGTATGATTTTAAAGAATTGAAAGATATCGAAGTGGAATGAAGTTACTGATGTTTACTAATAGTGTACAATAGTTGTTAAATTGTTAAAGTTTACTTATTACAAATTGCAGGTGTCTCCATTGGTTGCAAAATCAAATTGGCGTCGCCAAGAGTTGCAGCTGGTAGATGACAACAATGCGTCGAAAATAACTGTGAAGTTATGGAATGAAAACGCTGGATTGGTCAATGATGGCCATGTTGATAAGAAAATTCGGATCGAGAATGTCGAAATTGATAGCTGGGGTGCTTCTATCGCAGTACGGGATACATGTCAAACGACTGTGAATGTAAGTATGTGACTCGGGGAGTGAAAAAAATTACGCCTGTTAACGAATTATTTGATTATAGATCTATACAAGTGTATAGATCTATAATCAAATAATTCGGGTATATCGTTTACAAAAACGTTATCATGCCAATTCATCTCATTTGAAAGTACATTTTGGGAGGATTTCGTGCTAACATTTTGTATCTTTTGGAAGAGTGCAGATAGTATTTCCCATTCACAAGTTGACTAGCATGGATTCACTGCGTTTAACACTGCCATTTTTCAGTGAAATACATGTATAATTGCAGTGTGAAGATATGTACAATGAAGGTCCATAACTTGGCCATGTGTGAATCACTAAAAGTGTGTAAATTCACTGTTCATTGGTATAACCAGAAAATGATGTCTGCTTGGGACTCTACACCAAGGAAGGTTTTGTTGGCTGAAACAACCCCGTCTCCCATATGCACCACTATGAACCATTATGAAAAAAATGCAGTTATGAGAACAACTTCATGATGTAGATATTATGTCAATAGTTGAGTGTGCTCAATGTATATAATACATGTGTGTCATGTTAATTTTACTCTCTTTTTAGGAGATTGATCCAGAAGTGCTTGTCGAAATCTTGGCACTTGATGGTGCGCACGCAGTTGGGAAGTTGGTTGGCAGTGAAATTGCTTCGGAGTATACATTGGCAGATGCATGTGTCGAAGGATTGGGTGACGTTGATTTGCCTGCAGACTTCACAGTCAGATTCGAAGGACGAAAAATTGTCGAAATTGTGCATTAGTTCATGTTTGCACAGAGCAAAGTGCTGACAAAGCTGTAGTTAATTCAACCTTTGTTAAGGGGTGTTGAAACGACTGGTGTTGAAACGACTTTTTTTGTTGATAGGTTTAGGAAAATCGTAGAATAGGCTATAGGGTTATTATAGTTACTGATTTATCCAGGAATAGGCTAGTTAGGAAAGTTTATAACTTAGTAACACTGGATATTAGTGAAGACTTAATTTCACAAGCTTTCGACCTCTCCTGGGGTCTTGGTCATGTGATCTTGACCGATGATGTCATCGGCGTTACATGGAATTGGCGGGAAGTTCGAATGTTGAGGCGCCCCCCTTTCTTCTGCTCCGCAGAAGGTTGTTCCAAATGGGCGACAGGTTGTGACGTCATCCGTCTTTGTTGAGTGTAGGTCCAATCATACGAATGTGAATCACTTTCTTTACTCCCCGTGAACATTCGAACTTCCCGCCAATTCCACATAACGCTAATGACATCATTAGTCAAGATCACGTGACCACGACCTCAGGAGAGGTCGAAAGCTTGTGAAATTAAGTCTTCACATAAGTTACAAAGTTATAAACTTTCCTTACTAGCCTATTCCTGGATAAATGAGTCTCCATAATAACCATAGTGTCTAATTAGCTCACAAACCATAATTGTTGATTTGTATCCCAGGAATACATTTCTGAAGAAATCCTCAAAATCAAAGTAGGCCTTCCTGGCCTGATTTCATTGAAAAATAAGCATTTGGTGGGAAGTTGGAACACGTGGGGATACCAAATTACTGATATAATTTTTTGAGATGACCCCTGCCATTCAGTGTCTCGTGGATAAATATTTTTCAAGCTAGCTTACTTTGTGCGCTTACATCTCCTGATGATATGTTCCAAATGCCAGCTCTATCCCTGGGGTAGTTTCTGAGCTAATTAGACACTAAGCCACGTAGTTGGCTCAAAATACAGTTATGAGAAAATTGCATTACTTTGCATGACAAGTAATGCATTGTAATGCAAATGCATTAACATATTACACCCATTTTTAGACTTTTTTCATAGTTCAAATTTAATCTCACCTCATTCAATGTTTTCTATTGTAAAGATTCCATAAAATAAGCATGCTTTAGAAAAATGGCCAAAAATTCAAATTTTCATATGTTTCAACACCACAGGACCCTCTTAATTGCCTTGTCATGACAATTTCATTTTATATTTAGGCCTACCAGAATAGATGTTTTTGATTTTGTATTATCCAGAAGGAAGACGTGTAGGAAATTGTCAATGCGAAGAGCTGAGACGATTCAATAATTTTTAAAGTTTACATTATCCAGAAGAAAGAAGTGTACTTTCTGAGATTTAACTCTTTACATACTTTACATACGCCCCACTGCTTGGCGCAGAAATCCTGCTCTGTCAACTGCATATACTTTAGAGGTCAGAAGAGAAGTTGTTACAGATTTCTACAATGGTGTGGTCTCCGAAATGATGCAGCTTTTGCCTAGGCTGGCATACTTGTCCACAAATGGCGAATCTTGTATGAGGAATTCGTTGTTAAATCCATGGTAGTATGTGAGCGAGACTGTAATGTATTGTTTGGAGTGGGAATATTCCATTTTGATACTGCTGTTGCCATCTTTGGCTTATTTACTTTGCAATAAAATAAAATTAAATACAAATGCTGCCTCATTTTGATCTTGTCACCTACTAGTATCTGGAAACTGTGCCTGGCAAGTACTAGTACTGCAAAGTGGTTGTTCAGCCTGATAGAATGCTTCAATGAGAAAAGAAGAATGCTGGATGTGGCATTACATTGAGAAATTAAGAAGTGCTAAATGGTGGTGTGAAAGTGCTCATGCTATCTAAATTAGAAAACAGAAGATGAGGATAGATGTTTTCACTACCATCACCAGAGACGAATGAGAAGAAAAGTAAGCTCAAGCAGGTGCTACTATCATACAACATTTATTGTATAAATAAGTGCTACACACAATGCATTATGATATTGAAGCTTTAGGTGACTAACGTGAAAAGTCTGACATTACAAATAGAACAGAGAAGATGAGGATAGAGGTTTTCACTACCATCACCAGAGAGGAATGACAAAAGTAAGGTGAAGCAGGTGCTACTATCATACAACATTAATGTATCAATGCTACATACAGTGCATTATGATATTTAAGCTTTAACTGACTAACGTAAAAAGTCTGACATTACAAAAAATTTGAAAAGAGAAGATGAGGATAGAGGTTTTCACTACCATCACCAGAGAGGAATGACAAAAGTAAGGTGAAGCAGGTGCTACTATTATACAACATTAATGTATCAATGGTACATACAGTGCATTATGATATTTAAGCTTTAACTGACTTACGTAAAAAGTCTGACATTACAAATAAATTAGAAAAGAGAAGATGAGGATAGAGGTTTTCACTACCATCACCAGAGACGAATGAGAAGAAAAGTAAGCTCAAGCAGGTGCTACTATCATACAACATTTATTGTATAAATAAGGAATGACAAAAGTAAGGTCAAGCAGGTGCTACTATTATACAACATTAATGTATAAGTGCTACATACAGTGCATTACGATGTTAAAGCTTTAACTGACTAACGTGAAAAGTCTGACATTACAAAATGAACAACTAACTGTACACTATACAATTGCAGTGCATTTCTATATTCAAAGTTTCACTGACTGAAGTGAAAGTAAACGGAACGCACAGTTATTTCCAGCTAAAAAACCAATTGCTGTAAAGAGAGTTTAGTTACGACACTTCGTACAAAGTGGACTTTTCTTCATCTGAGCACTTGTAATAAAAAAATGAGGTGACATTCTCGGGAGTGCAGTGGGGCCTCATGGTAGACACAAACATTTAAAGTGCCTTGAATAGTGGTTTTATTAATTTACCAAAGTTTACATATAGCCATCTCAATTCATGCTGAAGTTTTCTAAAGCTAAGGCAACTTGAAGCTTTCTGATTACAGCAGTTCCAATCCATGCCATCACATGAACATCATTATTTACTGCACTTTTATACTAGCTTGATGAACCTACAAAATATTGAGAATAGATATTTCAATTACTACATATACACAATTCCTAAAATTGACCTGCCGCCTATTATCAGTTCTGTAACTAGGAGGAAGTGACGTAGATAGAGGCAGCCTACATAATGACCATAACACAATGTGTACTTGGAAGAGCATTATGAAGAGGGAAAAATGGTATTAATTAGTTGAATAGGCACACCAAACATGCCAGGAACTGGAAACTGAGTGAAGGTAAAGTTTTAGTGTTGATATTGGGCTTCTTTTCTTTTTATATTGGGCTTCTTTTTTTTCTAGGCGTAAGCTTAGAATTAGAGCCCTTACTACGAAGGGCTTAAATTTCTAGTGTAACGCTCTAGAAAATTCTACCATATTGGATAATACCAGAGGTAGTATAACAATATGCCAGACTTGTCAGCGGAAGGTGGGATTTTATACCCAAACCACCAACTAAAACAAAACGAAGGCAGGAGTGTGAGGAGCTCAGAAGAGCATGCCCCCCCCCTCTTTCTGACCCAGAAAGGAAAATTTTAAAAGGCTATTCACCAAAAATTTAGTGAGTTCTCCTTCCTGCTATTGTCGGATGTAGTCTGCTGGATCCGTCAACCTGTGTTTGAACATCCACCAAGTAATGAGACGTGAATGTGGTCTGCCTGGCCCAAGAACCTGCCAGCAGAATGTCCTCCACTGCCAGACCCGCCACGAAAGCCCAAGATGCCGACATCCTACGCACCTCGTGGCCCCCGGCTGAGACATTGTCTGCATAGGCAAACTTGATCACCTTTTTAAGCCAGGAAAAGATAGTTCTTGTACACACAGACCCTTCCCCCCTACATTTAACAAACAAACGGGAGCCACTGGCCCACCCATTTGTACATGAAAGATAAAACTTAAGCATCCTCACAGGACAGAGCAACCTATCTGAGCTGTCTCGACCTGAGAACCGATCATGTCTTGGAACGAAAAATGGTTTCGAATCCGTGTTTGCCACCTGGGTCTTAGCTAAAAACCCAGGGACAGTCGGAAGATGTGCCCCATCATCCGAAAAAATTAAGTCTCGCTTATCTCGCGAAATAGCATAAAGCTCGCTTGCCCATTTTGTACGGGCCAAGGCAAGCAGAAATACAGTTTTCCATGTCGCAAAAATTCTTTGCTGGACGGTATCAAACTTAACAGGCTCGAACGGAGCTTTCGTGAGCATTGATGACACCTTTTAAAAGATCCCACTCTGGGACTCTATTCCTCAATCGAGGCCTTTCAACTAAAAAATTCTTAAGAAGCGCGGTTAAAACGGGGTGACTTCCCGCCGAATAACCATAAAAAAACCCCCAGAGCAGCCGATAACGCTGACCGGTGGTTCGCAATAGTTGCTGGCAATCTGCCCAACTCTTCAAACATATATACAAAATAATCAGCAATCCATGAAATAGAGACAGACTGTAGAGGCTCGTCCCTTGAAGAGAACCAAGCCGAGAATGTACCGAAATGGCTCTCGTAGATGGACAGAGAAGACTTTCTCTGAGGTCTAGCTGCCCTAGCCACAACCTTCTGAGAAAACCTTCTCTCTACCAAGGAATTCTCGATAAAGACCAGGCGTGAAGAGCCTGGGACTGGGGCTGGGAGTGAAACACGACCGACCCCAGTTGTTGGAGTAACCGACGGTGAGGAGGTAACGTTAGTGGAAACTCCACAAGCAGCTGAAGGAGAGCTGGAAACCAAGCTGGTGCAATCAGGATTATTATCGAGTTGGATTCGTTGACTTTCCTGAGAATGTCGCGAATCCTGGTGAGCAGGTAGAGACTCAACGACTGGGTGCCCCCTTGTCGACGAATGTAGGACACCACAGTGGTGTTGTCCGACAGAATTCTGATGCCTTTGCCTCGAATCTGATTCAAAAAAGCCTTGATTGCTAACAGGACCGCCTTCAGCTCCAGGAGATTGATGTGAAGGCTGGCTTCCTGCTTTGACCACTGACCGGACACCGTCTGAGTGCCTAAGTTGGCACCCCAACCCGATAGACTGGCATCGGTAATAAGGGTCACGACTGGCTCGGGAGGATGCAACGGATCCCCGACCATCAGATTGCCCTCGGACTCCCACCCCAGAAGATACTGGAAAAATATGGGCTGCAGCGGCACCTTTTTTATTTGTGATCTTGATGGTCTTTGAAAAGGCACTTGGGATAAAACTGCAGTGGGCGTAGATGAAGCCTCCCCAGTGGGATGAAATATGCCGTGAAGTTGAGGAGCCCCAGGAACAACAAGAAGCTCTTCGCCGAGACCTTCCTGTACCTCTTCAGATATACGACCCCACAAGCGGACCATCTGAACTGACTGTTCCATTGGGAAAACTAGTCCTTGAATCAAGTCGAACAGGACCCCTAGATGTTCGAAAACCTGTCTGGGAGTCAAATGTGACTTCTCGAAATTGATCAGAATACCTAGAACATCGGCTAGCTTGAGGAGAAGCTGAAGCTGACAACAGAGGGTTGCTGGACACTTGTTCCTGAGGAGCCAGTCGTCCAGATAGAGATGGATTAGAAATGCCAGCCTCCTGAGATAAATCACCATCGCTCTCAACACCTTTGTGAAAATGAAGGGAGCATTCGCCAGACCGAAGCCAATTGCTCGGAAGCGATATATGGTGTCCCCTATACAAAACATTAGGTATTTGCGGACCTGAGGATGCACTGGCACGTGGTAATATGCATCCTTCATGTCCAGGGACACTTCATATTCCCCCTTGTTCAGCTGTGCCCTTATCGAATGGACGGACTCCATCTTGAAATGGGACACCTTAAAGGTGTTGATTTAACACTTTTTAGATCTATCACAGGCCGGAGGCCCCCCGATTTTTGTTTTTGTTTTTTTTTGAGTTTTGAACATAATGAGAGTAAAACCCTGCCTCTAAACCTGAGGCAGGGGCGATCTCTATGGCTTTCTTAGCTAACATTAAGTATACTTCTCCTAGCAAGACCAGTCTCTTGGAAAAGTCCCTTGGTAAGGCAATGGGACTGGTGGAGGCAGCATCTGTGTCCTGCCACCCCTGCCGCCCCTAAAGCTATTATTGTTGCCAGCCCTAGCTGGACGAGAGCTACCGCGCCCATGCCCCCAAGGAGCTAGAGTAGGCGTCGCAGTGAAAGACTGAGACGAACTCGTATGATAAGGCTGAGACCTCCCAGAGACAGAATTCGAGGAGGACTTAAACCTAGGCTGTGACCTACTAGGTTGTGCAACAACATGCAACTTATTGTGTTGAGCTGTGAATTTCTGCAGGGTAGGCACCACCTCCCCAAACATAGAAGGAGGCACACCTTCCTTCTGTACAATGAGCTGATTTACCAGCCACTTCTTGGCTGCAGGGGGAACCAAAGACACCGGTGCAGACTCAATAAAAGAGCGCCGCCTAGCCAGCGTGGAGAGAGCCACAGATGTGGCGGCAAACTCAGTGGCGTGCTTTACCGCCCAAACCAAACTAGCTGACATAGCAAGCTTAGCCTGTAAATCGCTGGCCGAGGGGTCCCCAGCGGCCTCGATGCGCCGTATACCCCCAACCAACACATCAATAGCATTGAGTGCCAACAGTGCCTTCCTTGACTGACGCTCCACATCCTTCATCTCTGCACTCTTAATAAAGCCTGTGGACTCCTTAAGTCCAGTATAGGTCTCCAGGCTCTCCCCTACGTCCGGGGCTTGGCCTGTACAGAATCAGTTGGTGTAGAGTAAAATTTCTCCTTGTAATGAGGAATTCTCCTGCGCCCAACTTTTTAGACCCCTTCAAACTAGATGGCAGTGAATTTGGGTCACCCAACTTGGCACCCTTCATGCCCCACATTTGGTCATGGATGACGTCGAAGGTAGACGCCATCATCCCAGAATGCGGAAAAGCGACAGAGGGCTTTTGGGCCGGCATATCGTCCGACTGTAATTGTGACAAAGCCTGGACGGACGAGGTCTGCTGCTATCTACGAGGCAGATCATCACCAACAACCGTGTGCAGGTTCTCAATGACTACATAAAACTCAGAATCAAGCTTGGGACTCCCATCCTCATCTGGGTTGGAGGGATGGTTGGAAGAGACATCTAAATCGATCCCGTCCCCAGCTACTGAAAATCCGGTATGGCTGGGAGCGTGGAGGTCAAAAAGGTCACCATTCCCTTCTGGGTCTAGTGATTACGACCTAAAGACTGTGGATGGGACCTCAGTCTGAGAAGGTTTGGTAGCCCGGGCTCCCAGAGCAGCCTTGGGCGATTGTGACGCCCGACCAGCTGCCATCAGTGGTTTTACCATGGCCAAAAATGACCCCATCATCTCGGTGAACTTGTTAATGCCCGGTGCTGGAGAACGACTACGTCTCTGGCGCCTGCGACGAGATCTCCCCTCATCATCTGAACTAGATGAAACATTGTCCGAGGAAAGTTCCTGGACCTCCTACGTGACCTTGAGCGAACGCGAGACCTTTGCCTCGTGGGCGACAAGGAAGGAGACCTACGGGTACTGGGGGGGGGGGGGGGGCTCCGGAACCTTAGGATCTTCTGACGGCAATGGCGGCAGAATATCCAACTTATCCCGACCAGAAAGAAAATTGCTCGTAGCACTAGTTCCTGAAGCCTTAGAGAGCGACTGTTCCTTCCCTGAGGACCCAATGCCTGGCTTATCAGATTGACTCTGACTACTGGCGGACACTCTAGAATTTGAGGCCCTACCAGCAGTAGAAGTGGTGGAGGAAGAACCCTGCCTACTCTTCTGTTGAGAGCCTGCAGTGGTACCCTTACCATTAGAATTCCTAACCATTCTAACAGATGCTGCGTATGCAGAACACTGCCGTAGAGTGTAGCATGTAATACACGCAAAATGCACGTGAAAGCAGCAAGCTTGCCAAACGAAGTACCATGCACCAGCGTCGAAGCTGAGCTATAGCCCTCAGAACCTGCAGCTTTGGTCGCCGTAAAGACTACCTAAAGAAGCAGAACTAGCAAGCACAAAAAGAACAAGAGGCCCAAGGGCCTGGCGCTCAGCTGAAATGGCTAGGTGAAGGCAAGGGCCAAGTGTGTGTCGGTACCGTTATTATGAGGCAACGTGAAGCTATAACGTCTAGCACGCAGAAGTGCTGGTCCGAAGACCTTCTTGCTATATCAGTGCATGCTGAAGTACCGAGTTGACGTCACCCTGCTATATGACGTAAAGTCATTTATATTGCCGTTGCAGTAGTGGGGTGTGTGATGACGTCAAAGAGTTGTGTGGTGACGTCAAAGAGTGGAGTCCTTGTCTTCATGCAGCGTAGGTGGAACTAATAACATGCACATGGACACAAGGTACATAATTATTACAGTGTATTTTGTGAGGTGGGGCCTGGTGCTTTGCAATGGTCAAATGAACCAACTGTTGTCTGGACATTGATGAAGTGGATGCAGCCAAATGTTTGGGACGGTCTTTTTTGTATGTGAAGAAAAGAAGATAAAGAGTTGGTTAACAAAATGAACTTTATTGGTGTGACAGATATTTGATGCCTTTTGGCAGATATTTGAAGCGCCTTGCGGCAGATATTTGTTGCCTTGCGGCAGATATTTGATAACGCTCTCCGGGAATGGAAAGCAGTAAAACGAGTAAGCACACCTTACTCTGAATGTGGGAACAGCAAGTGCTTTCCTGGACTTGAAATGTGCCAACGACTCCTCTTGCAATAACCAACAACAGTAAATCTGTAAAAAAAGAGAAGAGAAATTAACACTGACTGAATAAAAAAGGGTGACATAGACGGGGAAATGTACACCACCGGATACAGTCTGTGCTTGACCAGGCATCGGTCAGATGATATCCTGAACAAGGCATCTATGGAAGCAAATCCAGAAAGAGACTTAACCTTCGAAGGGCACACTTATTACTCAGTGAAAAGTCAGTCCTGTGGGCTGTTTTCCAATTCAAAATAAAAGTGTAACCTCTTTAAATTAGTCTCATAGACTGAACCATAACACTCAACATCCAACCGTGCCCACATGATGTGAGCCGAGAGCTGGGCTAAAGATGAGCGAGTGGTGTACTACATTTTGAAAATTGTCTATCGTCTACGACATGTGACAGAACAGGATCTAGTGGACTTAATGATGAGGTACTATCAAATAAGGTGTCCATCAATTGAATCATGAGGGCCTGTTGAGTTATCCTCTTAGGCTATCGTTTTTGTCTTTTTTTACAGCCAACAGTACAACCATGCACAGCGCAGTGTACAGACAGTACAGGATTGCAAACCAAAAACATGAGCATTGTTGCCTAACGAAACTGCAGTGGAATTCATACTACGATGTCATAATGTGACTTTCAAAATAATTTTTTTCACGGCCAATGACCAGACAGGGAGAAAACAAACGTAAATGGCGAGATTTGTTGCAAAATTGCCAACCACAACAACTCAGGGACCGTAGCCAAAATGGCCGACGGCGAATTCTCCGGTCGCTCGCGCAGTCCATAAACAAGCATCAATTTTACCAACTTTGTGTGCAAGCTTGGTCATCAAAGTTACAGAACTGTTAGAAATACATCTAAACAACATAAATATACAGTTAAAAGTGCATAAAAATCCCATTTCAACCTCCGGGCGCTATTTTTTTTTCTCCGCCAGACTTCGGGCCCTAGGCCTACCGGTCGTTATTTAGTGCGACCGCCACCAGAGTGTTTATCAAGATCTTTCGCCGTTTTAATTGCGCGTTTTAGGCAGATTCATCAATTATTACATGCATGCATTATATATCACCGAAATGATAATTGCGGCGAGTGATTCTTGACACCCGGTCGACAAATCAGAACTTGCAAAATTGCTTACCAGTCAGAACGGCCCCTGGTCAAAACGGCCCCCGCTTTAATAGAGTCAAAACGGCCCCGGGTCAAAACGGCCCTGGGTCAAATGGGCACCTATAGCGGCGGAGAGTGTAGGGTATCGTGTGAAGTGGGCGGGTATAGTTGATTGTATAGTTGAGGCGGTTTAGGGATAAGTATTTTTAGGGGTGGGAACTTCGATCCTGTGATCTAGACCTCAAGAATTTGTAGTCTTTATTCATTCTTAGTACTGTTTGCATGCTTGGCAATGTTTATTCAGAAGTACTTAGTAGATCGAGGGGCTTTTTGTCTGGGCCACAGTCATGCA
Source organism: Lineus longissimus (assembly GCF_910592395.1). Lineage (NCBI taxonomy): Eukaryota > Metazoa > Nemertea > Pilidiophora > Heteronemertea > Lineidae > Lineus > Lineus longissimus. Next base: position 13,340,095 of record NC_088311.1, read on the forward strand.
TGCCGATCAACCGTCGTATATCCATACTTCTAAATGAGAAAGAAATGAGAAATGAGAAGACGTCTACGTCTGGTGGTGGCTCGTCCTTGTGCTGCTCGGTAATATACTCGTCGACCGCCATCTGTAGCTCTGCTTCACTTGGCATGCCGTGGTCTAGGTCTACGTCTGGTGGTGGCTCGTCGTCTTCCAGTACTTCTTGATGATTTTCAGCCCATTCGTTCATGATGACCTGTAACGTGGAAGTGTTTTGCAGTGACAATCGTGTGCTCTCGCCCTGGGGCTCCCCAAATTTAAGGCGGCTGTAACTTCTTGCCTGACACCGTTGGCACCTCCAGCTGATCGCATTCCCCAGCTTGACAGCGGCACGGTACACTTTCTGGCTGATACCCGTGTTGCAGATTCGGTGTTGCCACTGGTCACATCCTTCGCACTGGAGGCCATGTTGTCGTCTCTTCACTTGCTTGCGGCAGGAGATGCAGGGATCCTCTTCTGTCATAGTAAGGTGTTGATGAAAGTAGCGTCGAGTTGTAGCAGCAATGAAGTCTTGGAATAAACTGATGAAGATCCTGAGAATTCTGGGGGTTTATATAGTCATCGTGACGAGATGATAAAATGAACAGTACTCATTTTTGAATTAGGTCCCGTCTGTAATTAGTAATCGTTCCTTTATTGTTAATCGAAATATCAAAGAGACAGTGAATTCGCATCACCTTTGGCATGTGATTAGTGTTCGCAATTAGCTCTAATTAGCCGCAAGATCAAAGAGACAGTGAATTCGCATCACCTTTGGCATGTGATTAGTGTTCGCAATTCGCTCTAATTAGCCGCAATATCAAAGAGACAGTGAATTCGCATCACCTTTGGCATGTGATCACTGTTCACAATGAGCTCAGTCACAAGATTAAAGAGACAGTGCGATCCCTCTCCACTCTATATGTATTTGGTCACATGTAAAATTATTGAACAAAATAGATGTCTAGAAGTTAAAGGTAAAAGGAACCTCAGCAAATATCACGAAAAGTAGCCTTGATTAATTCCCCTTGCTTAATTAATGATCTTATATTTTTCTGTGTGATCACGGACCTGAATAAAGTTCGATGGTGTAGACCTACATTAGCCCTACATATAGAGAATAATGTAGAGAAAATTAATAATAATAACAATAATATGGGCGAACAGGCCAAAAACCAGATAACGCAACTTCTAAGTTTTAAAAGTGCATAACATCTGCTTTCTTATCTCGTTACCACTGGTTACACGCACGCAGTAAAAAAAGTTATCTAGTTCAGATAGGTTACTACCACTAAACTACCAAGGGCCGTTTTGACCCAGGGCCGTTTTGACCCGGGGCCGTTTTGACTCGGGGCCGTTTTGACTCTATTTAAAGCGGGGCCATTTTGACCAGGGGCCGTTCTGACTGGATACCGCAAAATTCACGTGAGATCGCTTGCATCATCGGCACGTTTGAAAGCCGAATTTCACAAATTCCACAAATATTTATCACATACTATATGTATCACCACAAAGGTAACTCTCTAGACTATTTGAAACCAAGTTCAGATACTTATTTTCACAAATATTTGAAGCTATGCAAGCGATTTTTCAGTGGTAGAGATCGACGGAAACAAATTTCTCGCTCTAAAATGACATGAGACGAGCACCAACTTTCGCTAATTTGTGCACAAAA